>NC_088220.1:60501664-60806664 GCF_036934945.1 Oncorhynchus masou masou
GAGGGCAGTCTACAGACAGGTAGTGGCAGTTTGCTTTGGCGAGGTGTGGGTGTGTGAGGGGGAGTTGGGTGATGGGGTAGTAGGGGGATGAGATTTGTTAGAGACTGAGACTACGTCCCAAATGGCACCCAATCATCTACATAGTGTACTAATTTTGGCCAGGTGCCTATAGGGTAGTACACTATGTAGGTTGGGATGCAGTCAGAGAGAGGCACTAGACAGCAGGAGACAGTCTGCTCAACAACACGTAAAGGAAAATATGATAGAATAACATAGAAGTGCTTGGCATCATAAATATTCTTAACCATAACCAATACCTGTATCTGTATTCATCCTTACTGGCAACAGATGTATAATTGAGAGACATACCTCTCATACAACCACTGCCACTGTCTCAGCTTCAATCCCCAGTGCTTGAGTTGGACTGAAACAGGTGTTGGTACTGTTTATATTTAGGTGCAGGAGCTCCACGATACTTTTGAGCTAATATTCTATAAGAGGAACAGGAGCTCAAGCAGTTGAAAATGTGAGGTGCCGGTATTCAGCCTCTGTGAGCTCCTGCCCAAGTAAAACTGCCGGTATTCAGCCTCTGTGAGCTCCTGCCCAAGTAAAACGCCCAAGTAAAACACCGGGCCACATTTCCCTGCCTCCATCTATCCCCTCTCTCCCTCTAGTTCCTCACTCCCACATTTCCCTGCCTCCATCTATCCCCTCTCTGCCTCTAGTTCCTCACTCCCACATTTCCCTGCCTCCATCTATCCCCCTCTATCCCTCTAGTTCCTCACTCCCACATTTCCCTTCCTCCATCTATCCCCTCTCTCCCTCTAGTTCCTCACTCCCACATTTCCCTGCCTCCATCTATCCCCCTCTCTCCCTCTAGTTCCACATTTCCCTGCCTCCATCTATCCCCTCTCTCCCTCAGTTCCTCACTCCCACATTTCCCTGCCTCCATCTATCCCCCTCTCTCCCTCTAGTTCCACACTCCCACATTTCCCTGCCTCCATCTATCCCCTCTCTCCCTCTAGTTCCTCACTCCCACATTTCCCTTCCTCCATCTATCCCCTCTCTCCCTCTAGTTCCTCACTCCCACATTTCCCTGCCTCCATCTATCCCCCTCTATCCCTCTAGTTCCCTCTCTCACTCACTTCCCTGCCTCCCTCTCCCCCTCTCTCCTACAAATCTTACTCCCTTTCCCCCTCACCCCTCCTTCTCCCTGGGGCAGTCACTGGTCCAAGATCCCATCTGCACAGCCCTCTGTTAGCCCAGCGGAGAGCTTCCAAACCCTGGCCATCTCAACCCCATCCCTAACCCCCAACCCCTCTCCCCTAAACCCAACCCCAACTCACCCAAACTATGGCCGTCTCAGCCCCATCCCCAACCCCTCTCCCTTAAACCCAACCCCAACTCATCCAAACTATGGCCGTCTCAGCCACATCCCCAACCCCTCTCCCCTAAACCCAACCCCAACTCATCCAAACTATGGCCGTCTCAGCCCCATCCCCATCTCAGTCACACAGATGATTGTGAAACAGGAATGAAATGAAACTCTAACTGTAATACTGGTCTCTAGAAACAGTTCCCTCCTTCCCCCAGCACTCCTGTATATTACAGGGTCTGATTGCAGCGGCAGCAGCAGCTTGGAAGTCTGGAAGAAACAGCGACTGATAAAAAGCAGAAGAAAAAAAACGAATGGTCTTTTTCTCATAACTGACACAACAACAACCTAAGAAAACGATATCTCTTAATGAGGCGTAACTCCGGTTTTGACCCCGCAGCGGGATCTGGCCTGGAGGCCCTGTAGCGAATTTAGCAGGCCTGTGGTTTGTCAATGGTTTGCTTCTTTTTTTTGTCTACCATACCCATTTTTGCTTAAGGTGTCTTTTGTTGAGGTGTGACATGTGACATGACTTTTTGTCAGATAAAGCCCCACCATATCCTCCTACAGCTGAATTAGGTAAATAAAGTGGAAGCCTCTTTTGTCTTCAGCTGTCAGAGGGGCTTTGCACTGTCCCAGTTACCTTGGAAACCTTGGAGAGGTGAAGGAAAGGACAGCCAGAAGAGAAGAGATCCTCCAGCTCTTCAGACACCAGGTAAACGCCTCACTTAGGTCTGTGTCCCAAATGGCACCCCATTACCTATGCAGGGCACTATATGTAGTGCACTATAAATAGGGAATGGGGTGCTATTTGGAACACATCCTTATCCTTTCTCCAACCTAAATCCCCTCACTTCATTCTCCACTTTAAACTCTCTTATCCTCTACAATCCAATCTAAACAGCTTGAACATTAAAATAACACTTAATGCCTGACAATACAGCAGCAAAGTCCAACATATCCCTTTTCCATCTGTGTAGTACAACGCATTCGGAAAGTATTCAGACCCCTTGACACATTTTGTTAGGTTTAAGCCTTTTTCTAAAATGGATATTTTTTACATCTACACACACTAACCCCAAGGTTTTTAGACTTTTTTGCAAATGTTTAAAAAATATATATATCACATTTACATAAGTATTCAGACCCTTTACTCAATACTTTGTTTAAGCACCTTTGGCTGTGATTACAGTCTTGCGTCATCTTGGGTATGACGCAACAAGCTTGGCACACCTGTATTTGGGGAGTTTCTCCCATTCTTCTCTACAGATCCTCTCAAGTTCTGTCAGGTTGGATGGGGAATGTTGCTGCACAGCTATTTTCAGGTCTCTCCAGAGATGTTCGATCGCGTTCAAGTCTGGGCTCTGGCGGGGCCACTCAAAGACATTCAAAGACTTCTTAGCTGTCTCCTTAGGGTCGTTGTCCTGTTGGGAGGAGAACCTTCGCCCCAGTCTGAGGTCCTGAGTGCTCTGGAGCTGGATTTCTTCAAGGATCTCTCTGTACTTTGTGCCGTTCATCTTTCCCTCGATCCTGACTAGTCTCCCAGTCCCTGTCGCTGAAAAACATCCCCACAGCATGATGCTGCCAACACCATGCTTCACCATAGTGAAGGTGCCAGGTTTCCCGTTGGCATTCAGCCCAAAGAGTTCAATCTTGGTATCATCAGACCAGAGAATCTTGTTTCTCATGGTCTGCAAGTCCTTTAGGTGCCACCTTCCTTTTATTGAGGAATGGCTTCCTTCTGGCCACTCTACTATAAAGGCCTGATTGGTGCTGCAGAGATGGTTGTCCTTCTGGAAGGTTCTCCCATCTCCACAGAGGAACTCTGGAGCTCTGTCAGAGTGACCATCGGGTCCTGGTCACCTCCCTGACCAAGGCCCTTCTTCCCCGATTGCGTAGTTTGGCCAGGCGCCCAGCTCTAGGAATAGTCTTCGTGGTTCCAAACTGTGTTCTTGGGGACCTTCAATTCTGCAGAAATGTTTTGGTACCCTTCCCCAGATCTGTGCCTCGACACAATCCTGTCTCGGAGCTCTACAGAAAATTCCTTCAACCTCATGGCTTCGTTTTTGCTCTGACATGCACTGTCAAATGTGAGACCTTATATAGACAGGTGTGTGCATTTCCAAATCATGTCCAATCAATTGAATTTACCACAGGTGGAATCCAATCACGTTGTAGAAATATCTCAAGGATGATCAATGGAAAATTTCGAGTCGCATTGCAAAGGGTCTGAATAGTTATGTATTTCTGTTTAATTTAAAAAAAAACCTGCTTTCACTTTGTCATTATGGGGTATTGTGTGTAGATTGGTGGGGAACATATTTTTAATAAATACATTTTTAGAATAAGGCTGTAACTTAACTAAATGTGAAAAAGGGAAGTGGTCTGAATACTTCCTGAATGCCCTGTATTTCTCCTCTAGGTAATGGTCTATCCCTTCAAAATGATTTCAGAACTTCAGAACCCTATCAACCCCCAATGGTAGTTCTCTTTCAAATGTCGTCTTCATTTGGCATTTGGTATTTCCCAGTTCGTATACCAAAAACCTAGCAGCTTGCATACATACAAGTTACAGATATCTGACTTCACATGAACAAAATGCAGCAGATAAGGCTTTCAAGACTTGTAGTTGTAGCAACAAAAATTGTTGAAACTCTCTAATGCGAGATTCACCTGTCGACAGGTTGACTAGAAGAACTGAATAGACAATGTCCTACCTCTAGGATGCAGGTCCCAGCGGCCGTGTTCTCCTTGATGGATACGTTGTAGAAGTTGCTACCGAACACAGGTTCGTTGTCGTTAATATCCTGCAGCACCACATGGACCAGAGCTGTGGAGGACAGGGAAGGCCTCCCTCCGTCTGTAGCCACCACTGTCACATTCGGCCTGGGCTGCGACTCGTAATCCAGCTGGGAGAGGGTGGTGATGATCCCTGTTACTGGGTCTATGGTGAACCACTGGGCCTGGTTCTCATCCTGGCCGGCCTTGCCATCCTGCAGGAGGCTGTATGTGATGTCTCCATTGGGCCCTTGGTCTTTGTCTCTAGCAGTGACCTGCAACACGAAGCTCCCTGGGAACACCACCTCAGGTATGACCTGTCTGTACTGCTGCTGATCAAACAGAGGAGGGTTGTCATTGACGTCAGTGACTTGTATCGTAAAGGAGGACTCAGCCCTGAGAGGAGGGGTGCCTGCGTCTGTAGCCATCACCCTGAGTTCGTATGTGTCCCTCTCCTCTCGGTCTAGGATCTGGTCCACACACATCAGGTAGATGATGTTGTCCTTGGTGGTCAGGGCAAACTTCCCGTCCCCTCCTTCCAAGGAGACGTTGACATTGGCGTATTCTCCGTAGTCTGGGTCGGTGACGGAGATGCGGGCGACATACTGGCCAGGCTGGGCACCCTCGGAGATCTGTGGGGAGCCGTCTTCGCTGAGGAAGATGATGGTCATGGTGGGCTGGTTGTCATTGTAGTCCCGGACGTGGATTGTGACGAAGGCGTTGGTAACCTCGGGCTGCGTGGCGTTATCCCTCGCCTGGACCACAAGCTCGTGGACCCTCCGCATCTCAAAGTCCAGAGGCTTGTTGAGCGTGATGACACCCGTACGAGAGTCGATGACGAAGTAGCTCTCCGGGTCGCTCTGCCTGCGGTTGATCTCGTACAGAACCAGACCGTTGTCTCCCTGGTCGACGTCAGAGGCAAAGACTTGGAGAATGTTACTACCCGGCTGCAGATTCTCTGAGATAATGGCATGGTAGCGACTCTGGTTGAAGACTGGAGCGTTGTCGTTGATATCCTGAACCGTCACATCTAGCACCATCTGACCAGTCCTCTTAGGGGAGCCTCCATCAAACGCCTCCAAGGATAGCGTATAAGACGGTCTGGTCTCGCTGTCCAGAAGAGTGTTGACCACCAGGTCCAGATAGAGAACCTGGTTGGATCCTCTCCGGGTCTCCAGGAGGAAAGCCTGGCCGGGGTTCCCATCTTTGATGAGGTATCCCTGGGTAGTCAGTTGGCCTTTGTCCCCGTCCACCGCCGGCTCTAGGGGGAACCTGGTTCCCACCGCTGTCATCTCTGGGATTTTGAACGCCGCTCTCCTCCGGGGGAATGTAGGAGCATGGTCATTGATGTCATTCACTGTGATGGTCACTTCAACGGTCACACCCGTCATAGTCACTGCAATGAAGTTGTATCGGTCCCTCAGCTCATGGTCCAACACCTTGGCTGTCTTGATGATGCCCGTGCTCTCATCTATGTCCAGGTCACTCCCCACCCCGGTGCCCTCGTGGTCTGAAATGAAGTAAAGATTTGCGGTGACACCAGGCGGTAACCCAGCGCTGATGTCCCCTACGATGGTCCCGGCTGGCTGTTCCTCGTCCAGCTGGAGCTCCAGATTCCCCAGGACGGTGGAGGAGTGGACGGTGATCAGCTCCAGGACGATGTAGGCCAGCAGCAGGACCCCTCGGCTCCACCGGCCCTCATCCTGCAGCGACCTTGACACAGACCGCCCCAAACCCTTGGCCTCGGTCTTCATTCTGAAGGCTTCTTCCTAAACCTGAGAGGGACACAGAGAGGTGGGATAAATGTTAATGTAGTGTACTGATCGTTACTTTCTGACAATGCGCGCGTCCCATTTGGCACCATATTCCCTACATAGTCCACTTCTTTTGACCAGAGTCAAGGTGCCAGAGTCAAGGTGCCCTTTGGGAGTTAGCCCAAGAAAACCTCTCGGATGTTTGTCTTGTTTGTCAGGTCATGTAATCAGGAAACATTCCTGGCTCCTCTTATGACCTGAAACAGCAACAAAAGCGGAGTGCTTTTTTATTGGCATAACAAAGAGAGGGGACAGGCTTTTTCAGTCCATTTGGTGAGCTGTGTAAAAATGAAGGAAAATGCTTTAAGGTCAGTTTTTCCATGTGCTTTACAGGCAGGGGTCCCAACCAGTGCATATAATAGATCCCTTGCATCACGTCATTTCCATCCCCTCCCTCCAGTCACCTAATAAGTTCCTTTGGCATAACAGAGAACCCTCTCTTTACTAGATAACAGGTGGGCATGGTTAGCAGTTCTGGTACAATTCTATTTTCGGTAAGACAGGCAAGCTCATTCAAGTGAAGATCATTTATTTGAAATGATTTTAAATAGTATTTGAACCCAGATCTCCCGCAGGCGTACGTCAGAACCACAAATGGTCTCAACATTCAGTTCTAATCAGAGAGGTCCAAATGCAGCCAGGCTCTCTGGTCTGTAACCCTACCCTCTAGAGCTACTGTGTGTGTGTGTGTGTGTGTGTGTGTGTGTGTGTGTGTGTGTGTGTGTGTGTGTGTGTGTGTGTGTGTGTGTGTGTGCGTGCGTGCGTGTGTGCGTGTGCGTGCGTGCGTGCGTGCGTGCGTGCGTGTGTGTGTGTGTGTGTGTGTGTGTGTGTGTGTGTGTGTGTGCGTGCGTGTATGTGTGTGTGCGTGTGTGTGTGCGTGTGTGTGTGTATATGTATTTAGACAGTTTCTAAAGCACATGCACATCTAGGACCAGGGTATGTGTTTGCATGTATGAAACCAGGTCAAGAGGAAGGGAGATTTACGAGACTGCTGATGAGTACTCACAGACAGACTGAGTGTGAGCTCTTATAGAGGGACCGTGTTTGAAAAGCTCTTTACAGTATTGAGGTCTCCCTGAGCCCATATTTCTATTGGGATGTTAACTTGAGGAATGTCCTTCCTGGTCAATGTGTGGAGAGTAAACCAGAGCCCAGAAAATTAAAGCTGTGTTATAGCATCAGAGAGAAAAACACTCTACTTTATCCACTTGTTTTGAGAGGCGTAAAACTCCTGCCATTTCCCATATATGCCCTTAAAATGGTTCATGAAACTTCTGAAATGTCGGTCAGCTGCCTTTCATAAATTACACCTTTGGCAAATCAGGTAATTATGTCAGAAGTGAAAGTGTCTTCTTGGCTCCTGTAACCTATATTTCATTACTCACAAGTGATTCTGAGTCCATAAATTTGGTGGATATTGAGAGCACATTTCTGCTTTTGCCTTAGTCTCCGTGATGGGTCTAACCTTTTACAAGACTCCATGGTGGCTCTGTATGGAATAAAAACAAATAACACTTTAAAGAAATATTGTTAAATAAAGTGCATGGAAGGTAAAAAGGGGCCAAATCTCTGTTTCTGAGCTGAGCATTTCTTGACATAAAAGGTGGAAAAGTGGAAGTTAGAAATTGTGGAAAATCATCAGATACATTCTAATGTATACATAACAGAGCTCTGTCTAAGGGCCAGAAATACCTTTTGATAGTACAGTGAACTGTTCAGGGGGACATCCTTAACAATATGTCCTGACTCTCTCTGTAGTTCTCCGATTATTTAAGACATAACAGCCAAGAGAGCACTACATTTGAACAACCACAAAGTGTAACAGTGAGAATGAGGATGATATGGATTGCCACACAAAACGATGATTTCTAAAACACTGAAGAAGAGATACTATGAAATGGAGAAATTACACACTCGGTGTCTCAAATGGCACCCTATTCCCTACCTAGTGCACTACTTTCGACCAGAGCCCTATGGGCCCATATACAGAATAGGGTGCTAATTGGGATGACAAAACTGTTTCGCATTATAGATAACCCAGTTTTGGCAGGGTATCTCCCAACTGTTGATGACTTGTAATTTGTTGTGAGACCCTATGAAGCATTGTGGGATGTCTGAGTGAGCTGACTGTCACCGTCTGCTGAATAGTCCAAAACCACTAAATGTGTCTCTGGCAAACAAGTAATTATTGTCTGTCTCTCATAACAAGAGGAGACCCGTTCTTTTATTTCCAGTTGTCAGTGGTTCTGTTGAACTCAATCCTATTCATAACTCATTTATTTTGTCCTGTGAAAAAAAATCAACTTTAATGTTCTCCTAGAAAACTCTGACCATGAAAACAGAAGTTTTATTACATGTTGAGGAATTATGTTTTTTACTTTAGGAGAATATTACTAGAGGCCTCCCAGACTCCCCCTAGTGGCAGTACTGCACCATTCAGGGAAATATCCTCGCTTCAGACTGTACAGTGCTACATGTGTGTGTCTCCTCCTCTCATCTCCTCTCTCCTCTCTCCTCCTCTCTCTTCTCTCCTCTCGTCTCCTCTCTCCTCCTCTCTCCTCTCTCCTCTCTCTTCTCTCCTCTCTCCTCCTCTCTCCTCTCTCTTCTCTCTTCTCTCCTCCTCTCCTCTCATCTCCTCTCTCCTCTCTTTTCTCTCCTCTCTCCCCTCCTCTCATCTCATCTCCTCTCTCCTCTCTCCTCTCCTGGCTTGGCTCTAATCATGGGTGCTGGAAGCCTGCCTCCACCAGATGGGATTCCAAGGCTAATTTCAGTCAGTCATGATTGTGAGCCGTCATTCAATAACACAGTACAAACCAAGGAAGACCATGGAATTGGAGTGAAATAAAAACAGAACTCATTTTAGTTCTGTGGTGAAAACCGACAGTCAGGGCATTCTTAAGTGACAACTTTTATATGTAGACAGCAGAGTTATGTTGTAGCCTGCTGTTAATTTCACTCTTTCTGTGGTTAAAATATTGAATTTGACATGCTGAACCCTTTTCTTTACATGTCTTTATCTATGCATGGCTTGTAAATTAATCTAGCTGAGTGCCTTCTAAGACAGTGAAGCAGTTTACAACAAGGATCCGTTCACTGTATCTGGTGCCTATGATCCATCCCAAATGGCACCCTATTCCCTACATAGTGCACTATGTTTGACCAGAGGCCGAATCCCAATGGTTTATACCGTAGTTGGCCAGGATTTGAAAAGCTTTCACTACTAATTATCCACTAATGGCAAAGTCTGTGGTAGCTCCATATATTAGGTACAATTTAAGTCCACAGAGGTTTCCATTGCGCTGCCAACATGGAAGTACTTTCGAGCAATAATGATTTACTTTATAGCCATGCTGAGGCAGGACTTCTAGGTGTTTTTTCAAAGGAACAAAGGATGACTTTTCAAGGAGGCAGGAATCTTTGTTCGAATGCCACAGCCGAAATAATACAGGCACTGGTCTGGTCGTGCGTGTGTGTGTGTGTGTGTGTGTGTGTGTGTGTGTGTGTGTGTGTGTGTGTGTGTGTGTGTGTGTGTGTGTGTGTGTGTGTGTGTGTGTGTGTGTGTGTGTGTGTGTGTGTGTGTGTGTGTGTGTGTTGCAGCTGGAGGACCACTCTGCTGCAGCCTAATAGATCTAGCAGGCCCAGCCACCAGCCTGGGTCCTACAGCTCTGCTATAGCTCTAACTGTATGATGCCAGATTAAGCCCAACATAAAGTCACAAACGACACACTAACTCAGCATAGTACTATGGCTTTATAGCTCGAACAAAGTTCCTTATTCTTGTACTAAATGCTCTATTACATATAACACGTATGGTTTTCCCCACTGGCTGACTGGCTGACTGGCAGGGATTGGGGGGTTTGGGTTCTACTAGCTGCTGGACAAACAGAGAACTACCTAGCTGATCAAAGAAGTTTCTCCCTCACTGTAGTCTGGAGAGCAGAGGGAGAAAGCATAAGGGGGACGACGTAGCTGTGCTGCTGCCAGGGGCTTTGGTACATGCCAAAGGGGAATCCTGAATACAGGCCAGTTAAGTGCCAGCTGGGAGCCTTAGGGAAGAGAACAAATACAGGCCTGAGCCTTGGGAAACGAGAAGTCTGTCTGGCAACACAGGACTTCAGAGTACAGTAATAAAGATGTTGATGGTCTAATACAGAGGTTGGCAAGCAAAGCGCACAGAGACAGAATTAAAAGTGTTTCATCTTTATCACTAAGGTTGTGTCCCAAGTAGCACCCTATTCCCTATATAGTGCACAGGCCCTGGTCAGTAGTAGTGCACTATGTAGGAAATGAGGTACCGTTTGTTTCCATTTGGGATACAACCTAAGACAAATACATTATAAAGTATGTCCATTCAAACACACCAATTTAACAAAACATTGACTCAATACTCATATCATGTCTAATAACATTAGTGTGTGTGCGAACTTTGCCCTAAAACCCTGATGGTACTTTACTGTGTTTAAGTTTGTTTAAAGTTCTACATGGTCAGGCTTATTTGAATGCAGGTCCCTTTAAATCCCCTACACTGAGCCAAGTGTGTCAACAGGTCCTGGCTGCATATTAGCTGCTTCGTGATTGGCTCAGTGTTCTGTCACTCATGGGACACTACGTCACTGCAGTAGAGCACAGGGTAGAGCTCAAAAATTCAAGCCCCCTGGGTGCTGCCATAGAGTTACATTAGATGTGCCCATCCAAGAAGGCTCAAGGTCATTGGTCACAGATAAAATGACGCCAAATCACATTATATCTTCCTGTAGCTTGATTGGACTGATCATATCAGAAGGCACAGTGATAAAGTCATAGTGATGAAGGCACAGTGATAAAGGTACAGTGATGAAGACACAGTGATGAAGACACAGTGATGAAGGCACAGTGATGAAGACACAGTGATGAAGGCACAGTGATGAAGGTACAGTGATGAAGGTACAGTGATGAAGGCACAGTGATGAAGACGCTGTGATGAAGACACAATGATGAAGGCACAGTGATGAAGACACAGTGATGAAAACACAGTGATGCAAACACAGTGATGAAGGCACAGTGATGAAGACACAGTGATGAAAACACAGTGATGAAGACACAGTGAGCAAACACAGTGATGAAGGTAAAGTGATGAAGACAGTGATGAAGGCACAGTGATGAAGAGACAGTGATGAAGAC
Source organism: Oncorhynchus masou masou (assembly GCF_036934945.1). Lineage (NCBI taxonomy): Eukaryota > Metazoa > Chordata > Actinopteri > Salmoniformes > Salmonidae > Oncorhynchus > Oncorhynchus masou. Next base: position 60,512,792 of record NC_088220.1, read on the forward strand.
ACAGTGATGAAGGCACAGTGATGAAGACACAGTGATGAAGACACAGTGATGCAGACACAGTGCTGAAGGTACAGTGATGAAGAGACAGTGATGAAAACACAGTGATAAAGGCACAGTGATTAAGGTAAAGTGATGAAGACACAGTGATGAAGGCACAATGATGAAGGCACAGTGATGAAGACACAGTGATGAAGACACGACACAGTGATGAAGGTACAGTGATGAAGGCACAGTGATGAAGGTACAGTGATGAAGACACAATGATGAAGACACAATGATGAAGACACAGTGATGAAGACACAGTGATGAAGACACAGTGATGAAGGTACAGTGATGAAGACACAGCGATGAAGGTACAGTGTTGAAGACACAGTGATGAAGACTCAGTGATGAAGACACATTGATGAAGGTACAGTGATGAAAACACAGTGATGAAGGCACAGTGATGAAAACACAGTGATGAAGGTACAGTGATGAAGACACAGTGATGAAGGTACAGTGATGAAGACACAGTGATGAAGGCACAGTGATGAAGACACAGTGATGAATACACAGTGATGAAGGTACAGTGATGAAGGCACAGTGATGAAGGCACAGTGATGAAGACACAGTGATGAAGGTACAGTGATGAAGACACAGTGATGAAGGTACAGTGATCAAGACACAGTGATGAAGGTACAGTGATGAAGACACAGTGATGAAGACACAGTGATGAAGACACAGTGATGAAGGCACAGTGATGAAGACACAGTAATGAAGACACAGTGATGAAGGCACAGTGACACAGAAACACTGGTGATTTACCCAAAAAATTACTGGGAGTTTATATATAGAGTGTGCGACTCTCATAATTTTTATTATTTATAGTTTATTCGCATTAGTCAGCACCTCTACTTAAAATAATTTTCTCTGGGTGTGTGCCAGCTCATGTGTTTTATTGTACTGATCATGTCAACATCATACTTTCAAAGTCTAGCAGTCAAAGCTATCAGTCAATATCAAGAATCTCAACTCAACAATATACTGGCAAATCACTTTAAATCCTTGTCAAGTGAAGGGTAAATAATGAAGAGAAAATATAGATAAAACTTATCGGTGCTCATCAGCAATCTTACATAAACATTACACAACAAGTTGGAAATCGCAAATTCAACAATGAGTGGTATGGAAGCATTGCAAAGCAATCACTAGCCTGCTATTCAGTGGAGTGTCTGTGTGGTCCCCTGTCTGTGATTAAGGGTCTCTTGTCCAAGCTTAAAATGATGAACAATCAACATTGGCCATGCTGTCAATGAAGCATGATTTGTGCCACACTCAAAACAACTGTTAACTCAGAACTGCGAAATCTGACTTCAGTGAGTTCAAGACAACTGGGAACTCTGGAAAAAAAACGAGCTCCAACTGGGAAAATACATTTTGAACGTTCATCCAACTCGGAATTGTAAATCCGGAACTTGGGACTCTTTCTAGAACTACGACCTGAAGATCACTGACGTCATCATGTTTCAACCTTGTTATTTTTCGAGTACCCAGCTGCATTGAAAGCAGCTATAAATACAGAGAATACCAGACTTTGATGACAAAGTTTGAGACAAAATTTGGCCACCAAGGACCGCCGCGCCATCTTCCTGTTCAAGTGAGCACAGCACAACAAGGTGAGTCCAAAAATGTAATGTATGCTGCTGTATAAATTATGTAATATGCCAGAGAGATATGTATACTGTAGCTAATAAAGTCATACTAAGTGTACGTTGTGTAGCAAGCTGTTAGTAGCCCATGTGCCTCACCCTAATAATGTGGTATATTTCCTTCTAATTTCACCTACTGTTCTAACTTGGTGGTGCACATGTAGCTTATAACCTGTTTTCGAGAAATGTAATCATCGAATATTGTAAGATCTTTCATTGTCTGCTTATATGCCCCCATTATTTATCCTACGGTTCTGACTTGGTGTGTAGGGAGAACACTGTAGGAACGGCCCATGTCCTGAATTCTGTCACTGTACATTTCAAAAGTGCTGAACAAATAGTTATACTGACTATGTACATCCTAGCTCGCTCATTAATGTCTTAATGGAAATTACTAATTGCCTCTTATTCACTCATTGTTCGCTTATGCCATAGTTTGTACATCTCAATTGTCAGTAGAAACCACATTTGTTTAAGCAAGTCAGCCATATTAGCTATGTTTTTTTAAAGGAGTAAATTAGGCTGAATGAACTGTTTCGCTGCTAGCCACGTGTAGCAATGGTAAGGTGTTGGGACTCTGTGTCACACCCTCATCTGTTTCACAATTGTGTGTTGTGTAGTGGCTTTTCTGGCATACATTAAAAAAAATAAGTTTGCTCCACTAAGATTTAAATGCAAAAATCGCCACTGGACCAAACATATTCCCAAAATAGTGCATAAGGTTCTGGTCAAATGTAGTGTACTATGTAAGGAATAGGGTGCCAACGCACACTGTTTCTCTCCCTAACAGAGCTTAACTTTTCTGGTTCTTGGTTTGCCATTGTCTCTGGGTCTTAGTAGGCATATACAGTACCAGTCAAAAGTTTGGACACCTACTCATTCAAGGTTTTTTCTTTATTTGTACTATTTTCTACATTGTAGACTAATAGTGAAGATGTCAACACTATGAAATAACACATATGTAATCATTTTGTAGCCAAACTGTCAGGACCCGGTTTCGAACCTGGGTCTCCGGAGTGAGAAACAGTCACTTAACCAACTGAGCCACGAATAGACTGCAGAACCCAGAAGATGAGGCAGACACAGCAGTACTTAAGACGGTGTATTTAATAAAGAAAAAATCCTAAAATACAAAAAATGGCAAATCCAAAAGGTGGTAGGAAAAACACAAAAAGACCTCAAAAGAAACTCACCAAAAATAAACAAAAACAAAAAACAGAATACCACAAGAACTTCACCCGGAAACGACAAGAGCACACAGAACACTAGGGCAGGGTGCTAACATACAAACACAGAGCACAGAACTGAGGGAAACAAAGGGTTTAAATACAATCAGGGGAAACGAGACACAGGTGCAAATAATAATGGGGATCAAGGGAAAAACATAGGGACAAAAAGCACAATGGGGACATCTACTGACCAAAACCCGGAACAACCCTGGCCAAATCCTGACAGAATCCCCCTAGGAACGGCTCCTGACGTTCCTACCAGCTCTCTCAGGGTGGAGGACCCTGAACTGACGAATGAGGTCAGGGTCCAGGATGTCTTTGGCAGGAACCCAGGAGCGCTCCTCAGGACCGTAGCCTTCCCAGTCCACCAGATACTGCCAGGACCGCTGCACCCGGCGGGAATCCAGTATCCGGTGGACGGTATAAGCCGGCTGGCCTCCAATGACACGAGGCGGAGGGGGAGGTCTGTCTGCCGGGACAAGGGGAAAAAACAACAGGTTTTAACAATGACACATGAAATGTGGGATTAATCTTAAGGGATCTGGGTAAGTGTAGGCGATAAGAAACTGGGTTAACTCTCCTGGCAACCTTGAAGGGACCGATGTATTTTTGGGACAGCTTGCGAGACTCCACCCGTAGAGGTAAGTCTCTTGTGGAAAGCCAGACTCTCTGGCCGGGGCGCAGGGTAGGCCCGGGACGGCGACGTCTGTTGGCTTGTTGTTGATACCTCTGTGAGGAACGCATCAGATTAAGACGGGTCTTCCTCCACATAAGCCGACAGCGTCTGACGAACCTCAAGGCTGAAGGCACTCTGACTTCTGCCTCCTGGTCCGGGAACAATGGAGGAGCATAGCCAAACTGACACTCGTGCGGGGACATACCAGTGGAGGAGGAGCGCAAGGTGTTGTGCGCGTATTCGGCCCAAACAATAAAGGATGACCATGTGGACGGGTTGTCACGAGTCATACATCGGAGGGTGGTTTCCAGCTCTTGATTCACCCTCTCTGTTTGGCCGTTGGACTCCGGATGGTACCCTGAAGATAGACTGGCAGAAGCCCCCATGAGTTGGCAGAAGGCCTTCCAAAACCTTGAGGCGAACTGGGGACCTCTGTCAGAAACCACATCTTGAGGAATGCCGAAGACTCGGAACACATGATTAATTACCAACTCAGCCGTTTCCTTGGCAGAAGGTAACTTAGTCAGAGGGACGAACCTGGCCGCCTTAGAAAACCTGTCGATTATGACTAGGATAGTAGTATTGCCATGGGATGGAGGAAGTCCAGTAATAAAGTCCAATGAGATATGGGACCAGGGTCTGTGGGGAACAGGTAAAGGGTGAAGGAGTCCTTGAGGGCGGAGGTGAGAAGATTTGCCCTGGCAGCACACGGGGCAGGCATTGACAAAAGTGGCAACGTCTTCTCTTATGGTAGGCCACCAGAACTTACGCTGGATGAACTCCAAGGTGCGACCTACGCCCGGATGACAGGTGAGGCGAGAGGAGTGCCCCCACAGAAGGACCTGAGTCCTCACTGCCTTGGGGACAAACAACCGATTGGCAGGGCATCCTTTAGGGTCCGGTTCGCTAGCTTGAGCACGTCTCACGGTATCCTCAACTTGCCACGAGATCGGAGCCACAATCTTAGCAGCAGGAAGGACAGGCATGTCCGTGTCATCTCGAATGGCAGGAGCGTAGACTCGGGACAGGGCATCCGGTTTGAGATTCTTCGACCCGGGCCGATAGGTGAGGATAAACTGGAATCGATTGAAGAAAAGAGACCATCTAGCTTGTCTAGAGTTCAATCGCTTCGCCTGCTGGATATACTCCAGATTTTTGTGGTCCGTAAGCACTTGAAACGGGTGAGAAGCCCCCTCGAGCCAGTGTCTCCATTCCTTCAATGCCATCTTAACCGCTAGGAGTTCACGATCCCCCACATCGTAGTTCCTCTCAGTCGGGGTAAGCCGGTGTGAGAAGAAAGCGCACGGATGAAGCTTCTTGTCTTCACCCCTCTGAGACAGGACAGCTCCAACACCAACCTCTGATGCGTCTACCTCCACCACAAATGGTTCATCCGTAGTCGGTAGTATCAGGATGGGAGCAGAGAGGACGCGCTGCTTGAGTCCTTGGAAGGCCGTCTCAGCTTCTCTTCCCCACACAAACCTTGCATTGCCACCTTTGGTTAAAGCTGAGAGAGGAGCTGCCACCAAACTGAAGTTCTTGATGAACTTGCGGTAAAAGTTTGTGAAGCCCAGGAAACGCTGAACATCCTTAACGGATTTGGGGGTGGGCCAATCCGCTACCGCCCCTACCTTCCTAGGGTCCATTTGGACTCGACCGGGTTCCACTACAAATCCCAGGAATTGTACTCGGGATGAATGGAATTCACATTTTTCCGGCTTAACGTACAGATGGCTGTCCAGGAGGCGTTTGAGTACTTGTCTGACATGCTTAGTGTGTTCTTGAAGGGAGCTCGAAAAGATGAGGATGTCATCCAAGTAAACGAACACAAATATGTTAAGCTATATCCCTAAGCACATCGTTTATGAGCGCTTGGAACACCGCTGGGGCGTTGGTCAGGCCGAAGGGCATCACCAAGTATTCATAGTGACCAATAGGCGTGTTGAAAGCGGTCTTCCACTCGTCACCAGGTCTGATCCGCACAAGATGGTATGCGTTCCGCAGGTCAAGCTTAGTGAAAACAACTGCTTCCTGGAGCAGCTCGAAGGCTGTGGCCATAAGGGGTAGCGGGTAACGGTTACGGACGGTTATGTCATTGAGTCCCCGGTAGTCGATGCAAGGACGTAATCCACCATCTTTCTTGGCCACAAAGAAAAACCCTGCTCCCGCCGGGGAGGTTGATGGACGCATGAGGCCTGCTTCCAGAGAGTCCTTGATGTAGGTATCCATAGCAGCTCGTTCGGGTGGAGATAGGGAAAAGATCCGACCCCTGGGGGTGCAAGTGCCCGGAAACAGGTCGATGGGGCAATCGTAAGGTCTATGGGGTGGTAGCATGGTGGCCCTCTGTTTGCTAAACACCAGTTTGAGGTCATGGTAACACTTGGGAACTCGGGTCAGGTCGATGGATTCTAAAGACTCGGGAGTAGAACTCGGGGAATTCTGGAAAATACAAGTAGCTTGGCACGTAGGACCCCACTGCTTGATAGTGCCCACAGACCAGTCGATGTGAGGGTTATGGCTGTGAAGCCAGGGGTATCCAAGGACGAGAGGGAACTCGGAACAGGAGATCAAATGAAAGTTCATCAATTCCTGGTGTTGTGAAACTGAAAGTCTCAAGGAGGTAGTGACATGAGTGACAAGTCCAGATCCCAAAGGGCTTCCATCCAATGTAGTAACCCTCATGGGGTCACTTAGAGGTTCAGAGGGAACGCCATTCTCCTTCGCCCAGACACCATCCATGAAGTTACCTGCGGCTCCAGAGTCTACCAAGGCTTGAAGGTGAAGCTTGTGGTTGTCCCAGGAGAGGGTGACTGGAATGAGCAGACGGGAGTTGGACGGATGGGAGGAGGTTATGTTTCCCGTTACAGTTCCCCCGGTCTGTACGGGACAGAGCGTTTCCCTGGAGCCCGGGACACGTGGAACGGAAATGGCCCGGTTTGCCGCAATATAGACAGCGTCGCTCCTCATCCGGCGGTCTCTCTCAGCCTGGGAGATGCGTCCAATCTGCATGGGTTCCGGTGGAGCCAGTGATGATAAAGGTGGGGACTCGGAGCTGGGACTGATAGGGGCTAGAGGTCTACGGTTGAGTTCTCTCTCTCTCAGACGCTGGTCAATGCGTGAGGCCAACTTGATCAGGGACTCGAGATTGTCCGGTGGTTCCCGAGTGGCCAGTTCATCTTGGATAGTGTCGGAAAGGCCTTTCAGAAAGCACACCGTGAGCGCCTCGTTGTTCCAGCCACTCGCTGCTGCCACCGTGCGGAACTGGATGGCATAGTCCGTCACGCTGCGCCAACCTTGATGGAGAGTCAGGAGCTGTTTGGCTGAGTCAGAACCACTGCTTGGGCCTTGAAACACTCGTTTGAATTCCTCAGCAAAGGCAGAGTAGCTGGCACAGCAGGAACTATGGGCATCCCACACAGCAGTAGCCCAGGCCAGGGCTTTTTCCGACAGCAGGGTGATGATATAAGCGATCTTAGACCGGTCGGTGGGAAACGACGAGGGTTGCAGCTCAAAGGAGAGAGAACATTGAGTGAGAAAGCCTTTACAAGCACTTGGATCACCTGAGAACCGTTGGGGAGGTGGAAGACGAGGTTCAGCCAGGGGGTTAACTGCCATGGGTACGTGAACCTGAGGTACTGGGACGGAAACTGTTGCCGGGGTAAGTCGATCAGATATTTGCTTAATGGAAGTCAGCATCTCCGACAGAAGATGAGAATGTCTAGCCATTAAGGCCTCTTGCTGAACCAGGGCGGCTTCGTGGCGTTGGACAGTCTCCTGGTGGTGGGACAGCGTGGCAAAAAGGTCCTGGGAACTGGCTGCCTCTGGGTTCATTTTTGGCTCTGTGTTTCTATCAGGACCCGGTTTCGAACCTGGGTCTCCGGAGTGAGAAACAGTCACTTAACCAACTGAGCCACAAATAGACAGCAGAACCCAGAAGATGAGGCAGACACAGCAGTACTTAAGACGGTGTATTTAATAAAGAAAAAATCCTAAAATACAAAAAATGGCAAATCCAAAAGGTGGTAGGAAAAACACAAAAAGACCTCAAAAGAAACTCACCAAAAATAAACAAAAACAAAAAACAGAATACCACAAGAACTTCACCCGGAAACGACAAGAGCACACAGAACACTAGGGCAGGGTGCTAACATACAAACACAGAGCACAGAACTGAGGGAAACAAAGGGTTTAAATACAATCAGGGGAAACGAGACACAGGTGCAAATAATAATGGGGATCAAGGGAAAAACATAGGGACAAAAAGCACAATGGGGACATCTACTGACCAAAACCCGGAACAACCCTGGCCAAATCCTGACACAAACAGTGTTAAACAAATCTAAATATATTTTATATTTGAGATTCTTCAATGTAGCCACCCTTTGCCTTGATGACCGCTTTGCACACTCTTGGCATTCTCTCAACCAGCTGCATGAGGAATGTTTTTCCAACAGTCTTGAAGGATTTCCCACATATGCTGAGCACTTGTTGGCTGCTTTTCCTTCACTCTATGGTCCAATTCATCCCAAACCATCTCAGTTAATCGCTGTTATTGAGAATTTTTCTGTTTAGGTGATGCATGGATTTAAATGCCAAGTTAGGGCAGGTCCTTTTAGGATGCTGTCTCCTCATTCAGGGAAGCATGGTCAAAGTTTAGCATGGTCAGCGTCATTGAGGGCTTCAACCATGCTTCTGTCATTTTAAAGTAGTCAAAGTAGTCAACTGGGTGGGGATTCCTATTGGTTGTTGCCTCAATGGCGCTGCCGATAATGGAACAGATATAAAGATGAGTCCTCTTTTTTTTATAAAGGTGAGCCCTCTGCTTTTTAGATATAACTATCTACCACACCCCACCACACAGCCCCCCCCAATAAAAAAACAGCAAATTGGGGCGACCCCCTGGAGATCGCCCCCATAGAATTAGGAATTAGATTACTAGAATGGACGTTAACCTTATGGTGGGATAAAGGTTAGCCATTTTGGTCCGGGAGATGGTCATCCATGGTTTGCCAGTGCAGCGATAAGATATTGTGTAAAATAATGAATTTGAAGAATTGATCTACATTTTTTTATTATCTGATAATATGTCAACATAACATTTAAACAATGTAGTCAATCGACAGCCTAACACTGTCTGAAATCAGTAGTAGATTACAGGATTTAGAAAAGCTGTAAATGTGACAAGTCGGCTACTGATATTGCATCATGTAATAGCACTTTCATCTTTCCAAGAAAACAAACTTTTATACATTTATGGTCTGTTTACATATATCTTAAAGGCTATTTATACAGAACAGTATAAACTGTATCTATGATTATATGGGGCGGCAGGTAGCTTAGTGGTTAGAGCGCTGGGCCAGTAACCGAAAGGTGGATAGATTGAATCCCCGAGCTGACAAGGTACAAATCTGTTCTTCTGCCCCTGAACAAGGCAGGCAACCCACTGTTCCTTGGCCATCCTTGTATTTAAGATTTTGTTCTTAACAGACTTGCCTAAAAAGACAATATTTTAGGTTTACAATGATTCTATTACACAATTTCTGATATATCACATGCCTTAGTTTTATTTTCCTGCATAAATACAATCTGGATTATGCTTTTAGTGCCATTCATACCAAGTAAACTGGTCTGGATTTCTCTCTAGAATAGCATGAGATTAGCTTTAAAACTGCATATGTTTCTCTCTGCCCCATGGCAATATGTGTAGAATTGCAGGAGATTTGCTTTAAAACAGCAACATTTTCTCTCAGCCTCATGGCAAAAATGTGCATAACAACATGAGATTAGTTTTAAAATTGCACATTTGCACGATTAAAAAATGTGTAGAATTGTAGGAAGTTAGCTGTTTCCCCCAATGTTGCAATTGCAGGGGGACCCGAGAAACTGCACTATACCACTGCTAGGTAACATGCTGTTACTATAGCTCTGTCACATTATACTCAGATATGTGAGTTCATTGGCATTTGCCCTGTGGTTGAGGCACTTTAGCCTTTGTCCTCAAGTTAAGATAATATTACTATTTTGGGCAATTAAGTTTATTGTATTATTTTTCATAATTTTTCATGAACTACGTATTTTGCATCTTGATTCAGTCTTCAACATTACCTGTTAAATAATGACCACCTCTTTTTGATCTTGATTCAGTCTTCAACATTACCTATTAAATAATGACCACCTCTTTTTGCAGCTGATCCTTTGACTTTGTCTCAACTGTTGCTGTCTAACCTCACAGAAAAGCGACACTTACAGACCACGCGCACACATGCACGCACACACACACACGCACGCACGCACGCACGCACGCACGCACGCACGCACACACACACACACACACACACACACACACACACACACACACACACACACACACACACACACACACACACATAGCACATGTGGCCCCTAATTATAGAAAATGGCCCAGTTCATGGCTAAAGAAAATATGGACACGGCTACTTTGTAAACTGCCGCAATATCTGCTCTGGGCAGCACTGTGAATGGAAAACATGCCTCATTGTTCAAATCAAAGCAGGTTTTTTAAATAACCTTTAAGTGTTATTAACCTGTTGGCACCAATTGATTTCACATTGCCAAAAGTTATTGCAAAATGAGTCTTTACTGTGTCGCGGTCCTTCAGTGAGAGGGGGGTCACATCCTGGTTGCATCCCAAATAGCACCCCATTCTCTACATATAGCACTACTTCTGACAGGCCCTGGTCAAAAGTAGTGCACTAAATAGGGAATTTGAGACTCAGCCTGAAACACATAATCTGTCTAAACAAACGCTGCTGCCTTCCTCTATTAGCCTGAGCCACCACGTCACAGAAGGGTGCCAGAGTTCTGACATTTCCCAAGTTTAGAGCTAAACAATCTGAAATAAAGGCCACTGTCAAACATAGTGAACATTATAGGCAGCGCTGCCCACAGATGAAACAATCCCAGATGGCCGATCCACTACCAGCCTGTTTCATCTCCTGAACCACGGTTGTCCCAAATGACAACCTCTTCCCTATATAGTGCACTACTTCTGACCAGAGCCCTATGGGGAACCTTGTGTGCCCTAGTCAAAAGAAGTGCACTAAATAGGGAACAGGGTGCTATTTCAAATCAAGTTTTTAAATAGTGACACGAGGAATAAATACACAGTGAATAACAAATAAAAATAACAAGTAAAAATAATAATACAGGGAGAACCAGTACCGAGTCGATGTTCCATCTTTTCTATATTCCAGGAAATATTTTGTTAGTCCCCACAAGGTCAAATGCTATTTCTAGGGCATTTAGGGTTAAGGTTAGAGTTAGTGTTAAGGTTAGAATTACATTAAGGGTAAGGGTTAGGAGCTAAGGTTAGTTTTAGGGTTAGGGTTAAATCAAATCAAATCAAATGTTATTTGTCACATCGAATACTACAGTGAAATGCTTACTTACAAGCCCTGAACCAACGATGCAGTTCTAAGAAAATACCTTAAAAAAGTAAGAGATAAGAATAACAAATCATTAAAGAGCAGCAGTAAATAACAATAGCGGGGCTATATACAGGGGTACGGAGTCAATGTTACAGAGTACAGAGTCAATGTGTCAATGTGCAGGGGCACCGGTCTCGAGGTCATTGAGGTAATTATGTACATGTAGGTAGAGTTATTAAAGTGGCTATGCATAGCATAACAGAGAGTAGCAGCAGCCATGCGGTAGCAGAGAGAACAGTCTATGACTAGGGTGTGGCTGGAGTCTTTGACAATTTGACACCGCCTGATATATAGGTCCTGGATGGCAGGAAGCTTGCCCCGGTGATGTACTCGCACTATGCTCTGTAGTGCCTTGCGGTCGGAGGCCGAGCAGTTGCCATACAAGGCAGTGATGCAACCCGTCAGGATGCTCTCGATGGTGCAGCTGTAAAACCTTTTGAGGATCTGAGGATCCATGCCAAATCTTTTCAGTAGGGTTAGGGATAAGGTTAGGTTTTTGGGTTAAGGTTAGAGTTAAGGTTAGGGTAAGAGTACGAGTTAGGGTTAGGTGTTAAGGAAAATAGGATTTTCAATTGGATTGAATTGTGTGTCCCCATAAGGTTCGTTGTACAAAACTGTGTGTGTGTGCATGTGTGCGTGTGTGCGCGCGTGCGTGTGTGCGTGTGTGTGTGCGTGTGTGTGTGTGTATGTGTGTGTGTATGTGTGTGTGTGTGTGTGTGTGTGTGTGTGTGTGTGTGTGTGTGTGTGTGTGTGTGTGTGTGTGTGTGTGTGTGTGTGTGTGTGTGTGTGTGTGTGTGTGTGTGTGTGTGTGTGTGTGTGTGTGTGTGTGTGTGCGTGCATGCGTGCGTGCGTGCATGCGTGTGGGTGTGTGTTTGTGTTGGGGTGTCAGTGTAAGTACATGTGAACAGCCAACATCTTGGGAGATGTCCAATTCTTTCAAGTGGAAAAATATGCTATTATTACTTATCAAGCCTCTCAATGCTGCAATCACAGGCATATCTCTGTAAATATAATATAATAGTTTTGTGAATAATTCATAGAAGACAAGAAGATAGTCAAATATTGAGCAGAAGTAAATCAGTGCTTGGGAATAAGATGATCAATGAGACTCATATAAGAACTTTATTTAGTCTTGTAAATCTTAATCTTATTTTAATTTATTTAATCTTGGAAAAACTCTAAATGCATTTTAAGATGTTTGATAGGAGATATTTTGTTAAACAAAAGTAAAGCTAGACAAAGCACAAGTCCAACGATATTCTCCCGATTATCCCTGTATCTCTTCAAAACATTTTGTTCCAACTATGTACAGATCTGTTTCTGAACGCTGCTTTATCAGAAAGTCTACGGTCAGAGTAGTTCTGACACATAGGCTGTGTTCCAAATGGCACTTTATTCCCTACATGACTTTTGACCAAGACCCATAGTGCTCTGATCAAAGTAGTGCACCAAATGCAATAGGGTGCCATTTGGGATGTAGACACAGACTAATCACAGCTAGTCATCAGCCTGGACTGTATGATCACAAATCCTCAAAATGAGCTTCAAATTCCATGTCAAGATTCCAGCTAATTCCAATGAAACTTCTGAGCCTTGAAGAGCCGAGTGTTTGGCTGGGAGGGGGTTGGGACGCTGGGGCACTAGGGAGGGGAGCACAGGGCACGTTGGGGCGCCAGAGTCTCTCCACAAACGAAACCACAGAGTGAATTGTTAATCCGGACTGTCTGGATATTAACATGACAAGCTTGAAGTAAAACTACACAAACACTCTGAATACTGTATATGGAAGCCCGGCTGAAACAGAGCTGTCTGGAGCCACATTCGGAGGTGCCATATGTCTGTGTACGGTGGTAATGGGGACCAGAGAGTCAGGGATGTGTTACAAATAGGGTTGCAAAGGATCGGAAACTTTCTGGAAATTTCTGGAAATTGTCCAGAAATTTTCCATGGGAAGTGAATTTGGGGAATTTTGCTTAAATTCACCAAAAAAGTTATCTTATAACAGTGAACCTTTTTTGTTGGATACACATAAGGCAATTCTAGGTCTTGTGGCATATTTTGGTTAAACTATCTCCAATTCAATGGAATTGCAACCCTCTGCATGCTCAGCGCATTCTTCCATCACATGTACAGCTGATTCTCAAGATCTTGCACACTAATGAGATGCTATTGAGTCCACACTACTAGGACTACATGCTTTCTGGTAAGTTTTGATTACAAATCTGGGTTGGGTGAATATATTTTATATGACATACATTATTTTTAGTTAACTCGTAAATAGTAGCCTATAGCAGAGTGTGTTTAAATCATTTCTAACTTGTTAACAATTTCTGATGGTTAGTTTTTGCTACTATGTGGGTTTTAGCTTGCTTGAGCATACTAATTGAGGACTGTTAATTCACCGGTTTCCATACAGTTTAATTTTAAAACATAATTAACTACATCATCTCCAGCCCTCAACCAGTATTCTACAAGAGCACAGACACAAGGGACAACAGACACACCAGTCTCTACATTGCAGATGAACTGAAGGCATTCATCAATGACCTTGGACCACAGAAGGTATTTGCACTGGTGATAGACAATGCTGTGAACATGAAGGCTGCTTGGTCTAAAGTGGAGGAGTCCTACTCTCACATCACACCCATTGGCTGTGTTGCTCATGCATTTAATCTGCTCCTCAAGGACATTATGGCACTTGAAATAATGGATACACTGTGAAGGGTCATCAAGCTAGAGCAGCAATCTACCTCACCAAGCAAAGTGAGAAGAATAAGTGCACCACATTGAAGCTGCCCAGTGACACCCATTGAGGTGGTGTTGTCATCATGTTTGACAGTCTCCTGAAGGAAAATGAGTCTCTCCAAGAAATGGCAATATCGCGGTCTGCCAATATGGACAGCTCCATCAAGAGGATCCTCCTGGATTATGTATTTTGGGAGAGAGTGATAAGCAGCCTGAAACTCCTGAAACCTATAGCAGTAGCCATTGCAAGGTTTGAGGGAGACAATGCCATCCTGTCTGATGTTCAGACTCGACTTGCAGATGTAAGAGAAGAAATCCGTACTGCCCTGCCCACTTCACTGTTGCTCCATGCAGAGGAAACTGCAGTTCTGAAATACATCAAAAAGCGTGAAGACTTCTGTCTGAAGGCCATACACGCCGTAGCGTGCATGATGGACCCCAAGTATGCTGGCAAGAGCATCCTGTCTGGTGCAGAGATCAACAAGGCCTATGGTGCCATCACCACCATGTCTCACCACCTTGGCCTGGATGAGGGCAAGGTTCTTGGCAGTCTGGCGAAGTACACTTCCAAGCAAGGGCTTTGGGATGGAGATGTAATAGGTCAGTTGTGCCAACATATCTCATCAGCCACCTGGTGGAAGGGACTTTGTGGATCTGAGGCTCTTTCCCCTGTTGCCTCCATCATCCTCCAAATCACGACATCAGCCGCCTCAGAACGCAACTGGTCCTTGTTTGGGAACACACACACCAAAGCATGCAATAAGCTGACCAATACAAGGGTTGAAAAATTGGTGGCCATGCGTGGAAATTTGAGGCTTTTTGAGCCGGACAACGAACCATCCTCAACTAGGTTGGAAAGTGACAGTGAAGATGGGGCCTCAGAGTCTGACGTTCAAGAGGTGGACATAGAGGAGGTCCAGGGAGAAGACATGGAAGCCTGAGAGGAAGACAACCAAAGCTTTAGTTTCTAGACTATAATTTTAAGGATGTATGTTCGAAACATTTTGGGAGATGCGATGGATCATTTGGGGATAATTCAATATTCCCTTTCTGTTGTTCAGTGAAATCATCTCATGTGAAGAGTCAACTCATTTATGTCACGCCCTGGTCGAAATATATTATGTTTATTCTTCATTTATTCGGTCAGGCCAGGGTGTGACATGGGTTATTGTGGTGTGTTTTTGTCTTGGGGTTTTGTGGGATGTCTAGCGTTAGTCTATGGCTGCCTGAGGCGGTTCTTAATCAGAGTCAGGTGATTATCGTTGTCTCCTGATTGGGAACCATATTTAGGCAGCCATATTCTTTGTATGTTTCGTGGGTGATTGTCCTTAGTGTCCTTGTTCCTGTCGCTGTGTTAGTTTTCATAAGTATAGGCTGATTCGGTTTTCGTTACGTTCATTACGTTCTTGTTTTTGTAGTATTTTGTATTTGATTCGTGTTTACGTTTTTTGATTAAACATGGATCGCAATCTACACGCTGCATTTTGGTCCGACTCTCCTTCGCCTACAGAAAACCATTACAGAATCACCCACCGCACCAAGCAGCGTGTTAACAGGCAGGTGCAGCGACTCTCCTTCGCCTACAGAAAACCTTTACAATTTAATTAAAATTCATAACAATTTTTTATTATTATTTCTATTGGAAGGATTTAATCCTTTGCAATTATGTCTATTTGTGATAAGGTAAAAGGTTTATGTTTCTGTCTCCATATGATATGGTAAATAAATCCAATCCAAAAAACATCTATATTTAAATAGTATTAATATTATTTTGCATATATTTCTGTTAATTCCCATATATTTCCGTTAATTCCCATGGAATGTTTCCACCTCTGAATATTCCCCAAGATGTGCAACCCTAGTTCCAAATGGCACCCTATTCCTCAAAGCCCTATGGGCCTTGGTCAAAAGTAGTACACTATAAAGCCCTATGGGCCTTGATCAAAAGTAGAGCACTATAAAGCCCTATGGGCCTTGGTCAAAAGTAGTGCAATAGTATGAAGCAAATAGGCTTCCATTTGGGCCGGCAGATAAAGTGCTTCCACAGGGGCAGGTCAAGGGGCCAGGGAAAGCCATCCCCATCATAGAGCTCTGACGTGCGTGCCGTGTGTTCCCTGGCTATCCATGCACTCCCTCCCCTGGCCATAACAAACACACAGAGCATTGGAAAAACACAGGGCTTCTCCTTTCATGGTGAGGCCATCACACGCACTCACTCACACACACACACACACACACACACCTACGTCCAAGAAAAGCAAGATCATCTCTTTCCCACATGAACGGAGACAGAATCAGACGGACCTGCCTATGGTATTTGATGGTCTGGGTGTTTGTGTAAGACTTTGTGCGAGCGAACAGGAAAAACATGCACTTCTCCCAGCAGGCCTTTGAACATGATCCTGTCTGATTTGATATTGCTATGGGCGTGGGAGTGTTGGAGCGGTTGCATCATTTGAAACACATGGGCACAGTGATGAGAAAGAGGAGCTGGAGGCTGGCTCCTGACCACATACAGTAACAGCTGAGAGAGGAGGTCAACTTCTATGGTTTTGTTTTCAGATGAATGACTCACATGTCATCCCTACTGTACCATTAGTAGCATGACCAACAATTCCATGTATTCATATTCCATTCCAGCATTTCCACAACAAGCCTGCTTTAAACGTTATATAAATTGACTGCCTATCTATCACTTCAACTGCAACTAGCTATTACAACAGTTATCTGTTGTGTCAACATAAAGGTCTGTTATTATCCCTAGTTAACACAATAACAAGATGCACTCATCTCTTGATCAAATATAAACTGTGCAGTTCTGAAGTTATCTGTTGTGCCATCTTAGATAGGTCTGTTATTCACTTTCTAGCATCTCAGTTTCAGATTAAATATGTATGTGCGGGATACGCATGGTATACCGTGTGCCATGCAGTGTGTGTAGGTGGCAGGGAAGTCAGGCGCGGGAGAATCAAACTTAGTATAATGGAGTAGTTTAATAACGTGGTCGATCAGGGCCCTGTTGTCCCATCCCGCGCCGGCAGCCGGGGTCCTAAACTCCAGGACGCTCCTCGTCTCCTGCCTCAGATGATAGAGATGCTCACCCGCCGCTCTGTCCTCAGGTGGGTGGTCGAAGACTGCCCGGAAACAGAGGGTGAACTCCTCAAAATCGTCCAACGCCACATCCTCCCCTTCACACACGGCGCTGGCCCACTCCAGTGCTTTCCCGGTGAGGCACGAGACGAGGGCGAAACCCTTCTCACAGTCCGATGGAGCTGGTTGGACAGTGGCCAGATAAAGGTTTAATTGGAGGAGGAAACCCTGGCAGTTGACAGCACTTCCATCGTACCCCTGTTGCATGGGTAGACGGATCCCGCTGGGTTCAGGTGGTAAAGGAGCGCCCAGGATAGACCACAGTTGTGCTGGTGGAGGCACTGGAAGAACTCCCTGTCTCTCCCAGTGGTCCATATTCTGGACAATGCGATCCTTGGCGGCGCCCAGATGATAAAGCTTCTCCGTATGCTCCTGGACACGTTCCTCCACCTCCATGTCCAGGGTATTTTCTCCTGCTAACTACATATTTAGGGTCAGATATTCTGTCATGCCGTGTGTGTAGGTGGCAGGGAAGTCAGGCGCGGGTGAATCAAACTTAGTATAATGGAGTAGTTTAATAACGTGAAACAAAAACTCCAAAACCAAAGTACATAATAAATAAATGTGGGTATTAGAACCCGTCGCACACCAATCCATAAAACAAGAACATAACAACAAACAATCTCTGACAAGGACATGAGGGGAAACAGAGGTTTAAATATACAACATAATAATGAATGGGATTGGAACCAGGTGTGTAGGAAGACAAGACAAAACCAATGGAAAATGAAACATGGATCAATGATGGCTAGAAGACCGGTGACGTTGACCGCCAAGCACCGCCTGTACAAGGAGAGCCATCGACTTCAGCAGAAGAAACAACAAAATGCTTACTTGCAGGTTCCTTATCAGCAATAAACAGTGATGCACATCTGGACTGTGTGTGTGTGTGTGTGTGTGTGTGTGTGTGTGTGTGTGTGTGTGTGTGTGTGTGTGTGTGTGTGTGTGTGTGTGTGTGTGTGTGTGTGTGTGTGTGTGTGTGTGTGTGTGTGTGTACGTCTGTGTGAGTGAGTGCATGTGTACTAAGGTGTGGAGGATCAGAGAAGCTGGTCAGTCCAGTTCAAGTGTTCAGCAGTCTGATGGCTTGAAGATAGAAACTGTCAATGAGCCTGTTGGTATCAGACTTCATGCTCCGATACCATTTGCCCAACGGTAAGGGAGATAACAGCTCATGGCTGGGGTGTGTGGGGTCCTTGATGATGTTGCGGGCCTTCCTCAGGCACCCTTTCAAGTAGATGTCCTGGATGGGTGGGAGCACAGTTCAAGTTATGTACTGGGCCATCTTCACCACCCGCTGGAAAGAGCAATTCCCATACCAGGACGTGATGCAACCGGTCAGGACGCCCTCGATGGTGCAGCGGTAGTACTGGGGGGGACCCGGGGACGGCATTACGAATTTCCTCAGACGCCTTAGGAAGTAGAGCCGCTGTTGCGCCCTTGTTGTGGTCCATGTCAAGTCTTCAGTGATGTGGAAGCAGAGGAAGTTAAAACTTGTGACTCTGTCTACTGCGCAGTTCCTTTGATGTGGATCGAGGCATGTTCCATCACTGCTTCCTCAAGTCAACAATCAACTATTTTGTTTTGCTGACGTTGAGGGCGAGGTAGATGTTTAAAAGATGAACTCGTCACTAACCATTCACTGTTTCTACTAACAGATGTTTGAAGGCATACTATTATAACAGACACATGTTAAGCAGATCATGACTTGTGGAATCATTGCCTAATCTAAAACCTCAGTGAGTGTCTGAAACACTGACGATGAGGGGCCTATAAACACCTAGCTGTAGGTACTGTAGGTAGCTAGATTTTCCTTAAACCACTAGCGTGTGTGTGTTTGTGTGTGTACTGTACCAGTCCAGAGGCACGAAGGCTCCACTGAGCAGATGCTTCACGACTCTCTGTCTTGGGGGAAACTCTGATAAACCAGGGGCTAGTAAAACTATGACAAACCATACCAGGAGCCCAAACTAGGCCTATGTCCCAAATGGCACCCTATTCCCTATTTAGTGCACTAATGTTGACCAGTGCCCTTTTGGGACAAACTCTAAGGCATGCCTGGTCAGCTTTAGAGGAAAATGTTCTGGCTGTGTTGTTACAACAATCCTGTCAAAAATAACCAGGAAATCCATAAATGATTGGCTTTGCTGTGTCAGACCGAGACTAGAGACTGCCAAGTAGATATGACCATCAAAGGCTGACCTGTACACTTTCAAAGTACAATGTAACTGTATACTTCTGTTATTACTTTAGTTAGCTTCCATACGATGTTCATATATACTTCTGTTATTACTATAGTTAGCTTCCATACGATGTTAATATATACTTCTGTTATTACTATAGTTAGCTTCCATACGATGTTAATATATACTTCTGTTATTACTATAGTTAGCTTCCATACGATGTTAATATATACTTCTGTTATTACTATAGTTAGCTTCCATACGATGTGAATATATACTTCTGTTATTACTATAGTTAGCTTCCATACGATGTTAATATATACTTCTGTTATTACTATAGTTAGCTTCCATACGATGTGAATATATACTTCTGTTATTACTATAGTTAGCTTCCATACGATGTTAATATATACTTCTGTTATTACTATAGTTAGCTTCCATACTATGTTAATATATACTTCTGTTATTACTATAGTTAGCTTCCATACGATGTGAATATATACTTCTGTTATTACTATAGTTAGCTTCCATACTATGTTAATATATACTTCTGTTATTACTATAGTTAGCTTCCATACGATGTTAATATATACTTCTGTTATTACTATAGTTAGTTTCCATACGATGTTAATATATACTTCTGTTATTACTATAGTTAGCTTCCATACTATGTGAATATATACCTCTGTTATTACTATAGTTAGCTTCCATACTATGTTAATATATACTTCTGTTATTACTATAGTTAGCTTCCATACGATGTTAATATATACTTCTGTTATTACTATAGTTAGCTTCCATATGATGTTAATATATACTTCTGTTATTACTATAGTTAGCTTCCATACGATGTTAATATATACTTCTGTTATTACTATAGTTAGCTTCCATACTATGTTAATATATACTTCTGTTATTACTATAGTTAGCTTCCATACGATGTTAATATATACTTCTGTTATTACTATAGTTAGCTTCCATACTATGTTAATATATACTTCTGTTATTACTATAGTTAGCTTCCATAAGATGTTAATATATACTTCTGTTATTACTATAGTTAGCTTCCATACGATGTTAATATATACTTCTGTTATTACTATAGTTAGCTTCCATACGATGTTAATATATACTTCTGTTACGACTGTAAAAAAACAACAACCAGGAAATCAATCAGAAAGTCTTGGCTCTACTGTGCTGTTGTGTTCATTCCCCTCCATACAGTATGTTATAAACCCTTTATCCTCATCATCACCCCAGGCACAGAGGCACACTGCAAATAAAGTCAAATAATTACTTCATCATGGAGCTTCTGGGACTTGACTGATGACATAATCCTTGGATTGTCATGAAAGCCACAGCCGAGGTCTCAGGCTGCGGTTACATCCAACAATTCTGCATCATTTCCTTCACTGTTTTCTTTGTAAACTATATACAGTTTTTCTCCTCAGTCCAGCCACTCTACAGTGAATGGCTTTAGCACAACTTTTTCCTTGGCTTTAGTCTCCTGTGATTGGAACGCAACAGATTTAACCAATGGCTGCTTGCGAACTCATATTCAGGAAATGAATGGGCCAATCCTCAAAGCACTCAGACGATGCACCTAGCACTCAGGCCTCCCAAAGATACAGCCTATAGGCTTTAGCTCAGTGAGCTAGCATAGTCTTTTGGCATGCACTATCTTTCTATAAGAGAACACCAAATTATACAATGAGCTCTATCTATCTATCTATCTATCTATCTATCTATCTATCTATCTATTGCTTTGAGCTTCACTGATATGAGACATACTTGGAATTCCTCTCCATTGGGAGCTAATGACTGTCATTGTTACCTCAACCTATTATCAACCTATTATCAATTGTTACCTTACCTATTATTAAATTATTATCGATGAGGACCAGGAATGTGCCTTGGCCCTCCCCTCATAACTGACAACATGCTGCAGGGTTCTCTGACACAACACTGGCACCCAGGAGTGAAAACACCAACATTATATTTTAACTGATGAATGGGTGGAGAGAGAGGGAAGAAGAGAGGAGAGAGCGAGAGAAGAAGGGAGGAACGTCAGCGTACTGGTCTGCCAGACAGTGCTCCAAGACAATCCAGAAGGAGGATGACTTTGGAGCACCATGGGAACCAGCATACTAACAGTTAGTGGCAGAGTCCAGAATGGCACCTTATTCCCTGTATCTAGTGCATTACTTTTGACCAGAGACCTATGGTCAGAGAATATTGGCTATAAGCCTATGAGAGGAGACCTATGGGCTCTGGTCAAAAGTAATGCACTATATAAGGAATAGGGTGCCATTTCGAGTGCAAACAACCTGTTTAGGGAGTTGAGTTGAAATTGTTGAAATGAATCAATTAGACATTAGTGAAAGGATTGCGAGGAACACAGTGATTCACATCAAACCCTAATGAACAGAGCCCTGTTGACACTGTAATGAATATGACCTACTACAACCTTCTGACTGTCATTATGTAGTAATCTACAGGACCAACAGTGAATTGTGACACAATGGCACAGCATTACACCCCAGCCAACAATAGAATTCAATGGATAAGCCAATTTGAGAGGAATGTTTTGTAGAGAAAGGGGGAAGAAAAAATACCCAATGGAACCCTATTCCCTACATAGTGCACTAGACTACTTTTGACCAGAACCATATAAAGTGCACTATATAGGGAATAGGATGCCATTTGGGAAGCACAACAAGTACAGTGGAGAGACATCCTAGTGAATTATTTGACTGGTGGACAGAGTATTATTAAGCTAATTGGTTGAGATTGGTGTGGTGTTGTTTGTCTTTGACTGATGGTGACGTTGCCAATGGAAATGTGCTCTAAGTTTAGACCATGACGGGTAGCCTACCACAGATTTGAATTCTAATCTAAAACACAATATTATTTCTCAATCATTTCAGAAAACCACAAATAATCGCTTTAAAGGTTTGATGTGTTTTTGTTATAATCATATTATTGTTGTGTGGTTGTGTGGTTGTATGACTCTGACTGCCTTTAGAATGTCTTAAATTATATTAACTGGCAAAGCAAGGAGAGCTAGACCTCAGAAATGTATATGTGTCAGTGTCATTCTTTGTTACATAATTAGTGTTTGCTTGGAAGGTTTTTCTAAAAGTTCAAACGGTTTAAATAGTATAGCCTACAGTTTAGGATCTCAGCTAGAGCTATTGATCCTACAGTCTGTGTTCCCTTTTCTTGCAAACAGTGCAATATAACGTAGGGCCTATTGTTAAATGGCCTGTTGTTAAATAGCCTAAATATCCATCTTTTTTCTCTCCCTTTTACATCCAATACTTAAAGCTCCCCCCTTCAGGAGAGTTGGCAGCAGTAGCCTAGTGTTATGCCGTCTGTAAGAAGTGATTGCCCCCACAGAGGGAAACAAAAGTTAGAGTTAGAACAGCAATGAGCAGAGAGGAGAGCATTCAGTCAGGGACAGATGGTTTGTGTTATAATGAGAATCGGTTTTCAGGCAGCCGTTCCACGGTCCTGCCTGCCTGTCGATACAGGTTTCACTCGTCGGGATAATCATTAGACGATACATAATGTGTCAAGATCTAAACATCGCTGACAGCTGTCCCGTCCATCTATTTAAGCTTCTTTTTTTTTAAACAGCACTGTTTGACAATAAATGTGATGACTGTATAACTAATCAGGGTCAAATACCCAAAATAAAGATGCAAAAACAAAAACCTGGAGTAAATTATAGAAAACTTATAACACATTGTAAACACTTAAAAAACGTGAACTTTTGCACTTTGGACCCGAAAGAATAAAAACAATGTGTATGGGAAAAAAAGAGGAAAGAAGACAAACGAAGAAATTCATCTTTAAAAGCATCCAAGCTTTAACATTGTCTCGTTAACTTAATGATTGACTGTGTGTGATGGGGTACATGATAATGTGCTAGCCTATTCTGCACATGACAACAACGCAACGATTTGCGCTCAAGTTTTAGCCTAATAAAACGTCCATGTAACTAGTGCAATGTATAACAACGTATAAACGTATCGCAACAATGTATCGCAACAATGTATAATCATTACCCCGTAGTCTTCAGCTAGCGAGGTGAGACAGACATTTGACAGTAGTAGACCACTGCAACGAGGACTTACATTCATCTGCTCCTTCTCTGCCACTGAGCGCACGCACGTCCGTTAGCAAATATCCCAACAATAGCGGTCGCTTCTTTAAACAAATCCCTTGTGGAGTGAAAAAGGCAGAGTAAAAATCTAAACTAAAGTAAAAAAAACTCCTAAATTAAATCCATTTCCAAAAGACAAAGCGGTATCCTTTCTAAACGATCCTTTAGGATGGTGAATGCGTTTTCACTCCAGCAACCTCTTGTGATTTATTCTGTTCCCTATTCCTTGTCAGGTGGCGAGGGATAGGCAATTCAAAATAACTTTTTCCGCGACCGTTTCCTTAGTATGGTTAAAATGTTGTAGTCGGGACGTTATCAACTTCTCGGCATCGGGACAGCATCCACACTAACAATTACTGCAGCGTCTTTTTGCAGATTTGCTGCTGCCTCCCCTTGCGCGGAGTGAAACCCGAAACCTCTCTATGGCTATGGACAGCCCTCCTTCAGATTGTGCTAATTTATTAAACACGTGCAGAAGTGTAAGGTTGTGTTGCTTGACAGCGCCGTGGTCGAGAGAGATGCCTCTGAGAGAGCAGAGGAGAGGAGAGGTGGACATTTCTGAACTCTGGTGCCACCAAGCTATGTACAAGGGAAGTGCAAACCAATCTTCAGAATGTCTTTCAGTTCTAAATATCTCATACTCGATGAGCTGCTTGGGATACTCTGACCAATCTGTATTCGGTAAATTACCTTTCATTTGCATGGTGAAGTAGGCTAAATTAAATTAAATCAGAATCACAATTATATAATTGATTGGCAACATATTTTTTCATTATCATAACCATCGACAAATATCACACAAAATCACTGAAAAGGGGACATAATGTTTACTGTTAATTTTTTATTGTTTATTGTTTATTTCACTTTTGTATATTATCTAACTATGCTTTGGCAATGCTAACACATGTTTCCCATGCCAATAAAGCCCCTTGAATTGAATTGAATTGAATTGGAGCATGCCAAAATTCAGCTCCAGTTGACCTCCATGACAAGTTTGACATTGTTATGGGAACAGAAGGATTTTTCCCTCTCAGACAATAAAAGGTGTGAAGGACAGCACATGTAGAACGCTCAGACAGACACAGCCCTGTTAGAAAAAGAGAGCAAGACTCCTGGGCTGTGTCCCAAATGGCAACTTATTCTCTATATATTGGACTACGTTTGACCAAAGTCCTATTGGTCCTGGTCTAAAGTAGTGCACTACAAAGGGAATAGGGTGCTATTTGGGATGTACCCCTGCTCTCATGTCTCGTCACCGAGCCCTGTTCTTCTCTCCATCTGGCGACTGCTTGGTTGAGAGGAGCATGTTACAGCTCCGGTCGTTAATGCATCCACAATGGAACCCTATTCCCTATATACTGCACTACGTTTGACCAGGGCCTGTAGGGCTCTGGTCAACAGTAATGCACTATGCAGAGAATAGGGTGCCATTTGGGACGTAGCCTATGTTATTGCTCTATGTTCCTGATTCAGTTTTCTCTCTGGAAGAGCCATTCTTTTATCCTCTACAGAGCCGGAGCCATCGCCTTGGATACCTTCCTGGTGCTATCAATCAGTAGAAACTCAACTTAAACCTATGTCGTTCTACATTCACAACCTGACAATCATAAGAGTATGGACAAGTTAATTTTTCATTCACTTCCCTTACTGTGACAGCTGCTTGACATGTCTTGGCTGTTCAAATCCAGATCTGAATAGTCACATAATATGAATCTGTTTTTACCTGTGTCCCAACTCTTCTAGCTGCCAATACTGTGAACATAGTCTTCAGTTATTTCCTACAATGGAGACACATCCATATATTCCCATTCATTTATGTGGCTCTATACATTCAAATGAAATGTTTTCTCACTATCTGGCCATCAGAAAACAGAAACTGAAGATCAATTTGTGCTTGGCCAGATGTCAAGAACAACTAAAAGGCTTAAATAACTATTACAGCTGTCTTCCTGGTATGTCTGCAGATGGTAACTGTGTTTTGGCATGAGAGAGATCAAGAGGATATGTCTCAATGTGTTTACTAGATTGAGATACTATATGCTTTGGGGTATTAAAATAGAAAATGAAGTTATCCTGAAAAACACACACTGCTCAGTTTATTTATATGAATGGCATTTGGAAGAGAGACAGAGTTGGCAACGACACACAAGCGCTCGCTTTCTCTCTCTCTCTCGCTCTCTCTCTCTCTCTCTCTCACACACACACACACACACACACACACACACACACACACACACACACACACACACACACACACACACACACACACACACACACACACACACACACACACACACACACACACACACACACACACACACACACACACACACACACACACACACAGCAGTATAGTTCATTGTCATGGGATGTTGGATCATAAAGGAAATGATTCGTTTTGGATGCGTCTTCTGCTAGACAGGACATGCAGGAGTGTTTCCTCCTTCCGACTGGTTTTCTTTTAAATATATTTCAGTACATTTTTGTTAATACTCAAGTGGGAAAATAATAAACATTTCAGAATGAAGCTGGCACAGATCATCTCTCATATTGAACTCTGTAATAACACAATAACATCCTTCTACATTTATCCTCATCAACGAAACATTATATCACTCTTCACAGTCATTTACCTCCCTGTTCTAACAGACAAATCAATGGACTGGCTTTCAACCCAGATCCTCTGCATGCCTCAAGACTGTTAGCCCACTGAGCTAGGAAGTAGCTCTGGGAGGTTAACAAACACAAGTCTCCAGGTCTCAGGCAATGTTACTCATCATGCGAACGCAGTTTTTCAAACCACCTCTGTTACAAAATCATCGACACAGTATCACATTTGCACCAGTTTACAACGTAACATCTACTTCCTTGGCATACTCTTCTTCTTTAGATAAATGGGGCGAGGGTCCTTCCTAGCTAGCTGGAGATAGGGCCATCGCTGTGAAGTCACATCATTGCGTTTGGACCTTAAACACACATACATCACTGCATATTTGTTCTATTACATTACCAGGATAATAAGCCCAGTATTCAGCCAAGTTATTTTATATGCTTCTCCTCTCTAGTCTCTACCAACAACCTGTCAGAGCCTTGTGCTGATGGGACCCTTATTCAAAACAGACTCCTCAACCTGGAACCACTCATAACTGGGCTGCATGTTGTACCGCGTACTAAATGGTACCGTATTCCCTACATTGTGCACTACTTCTGACCAGAGTCCTATGGAGCTGCCGCCATGGGCCCTGGTCAAAAGTTGTGCACTATATAGGGAATAGGGTACCATTTCGGACACAGGCTTAAAAGACTAGCCTCCTCCTCACAGGATACCATTAGGGAGGACCATTGCATGCCTCAGTAGGAACTGGAGGTAACTAAGCTTGTGTAAAAGAGCAACAGCAGCAACAGATAAATCTCCGGTTGGATTTGTTGTTAGTTTGTAAGATGACAGCGATCTGATTGGAGACATCTATCAGGACATAGAGGAGAACAGATGTTTACAATGTAGCTGAATACTGGAGGGAAATAATGCAAACAAATAGGCTCAGCTCTCTGTCTGTCTGTCCTTTATCTCTGTCTGACTCTTGTTTTTTATTTTTTTTATTTAACTAGGCAAGTCAGTGAAGAACAAATTCTTACTTACAATGAAGGCCTAACCCGGACAACACTGGGCCAATTGTAGACTGCCCTATGGGACTCCCAATCATGGCCTGGTGTGATGCAGCCTGGATTCAAACCAGGTACAGCAGTGATGCCTCTTGCACTGAGATGTCTGTTTGTCTGTCTGTCTGTCTGTCTGTCTGTCTGTCTGTCTGTCTGTCTGTCTGTCTGTCTGTCTGTCTGTCTGTCTGTCCTTTCTCTTTAACTTCTCTCTCTGACTCTCTCATCTCTCCTCATTTCTCTCTCTCTCCTTTCTATTTTTTTCTCTCTCTCCATCTCCCTCCCACTCTCTACCCCCTCTTTCTCTCTCTACCCCCTCTTTCTCTCTCTCCATCTCCCTCCCTCTCTCTACCCCCTCTTTCTCTCTCTACCCCCTCTTTCTCTCTCCTCTCTGCTGTCCTGTCAAATAATTCAATAGTGTGTGTTTTCCCAGTGACACTGTAAATACCTTGAGACCTGACTAATTCCAAAACAAATATCCTCAACAGCATTTATTCAAATGTACTGACAACCTTCCATGCAGTACACCTGCTACAATGACCATATTTTCATTACATTAGGGGAAATATAGAATATATTTATTGTACTAACATGCTCCCCAGGTTGCAATTGTGAATCTTTTGGCTCTGCCTCTCTAAAACTATACTGCGTCCCAAATGGTGCCATATTAGTGCACTATGGGTAGGTAAAAAGTGCCACTTGGGATGCATACTATCATGTATAAACATAGGACAGTCAGTGCTGTTGCAGTTGCATCCTCATCTCTTTGCTGCTGATCGGTTCTCCATCTTTCATAACAACTCATATTTTAAATGATGCCCCTGTCACACGGCACCTCCTATAACATAAATATTCTGTTCCATTTCCATACACAGCGGCGGCTCCCTAGTGGTCGACGGTTGCTGGGCCACCGGAGTGGAAGCCTCATCCTGATCAGGCAGTAATGTATTGGGCTGTGTAGTGGGCTGTGTGAAGCATCACTGAGGATCACACACACATGCATGCACATACGCACGCACACATAGGTGCACGCACGCACACACACACACACACACACACACACACACACACACACACACACACACACACACACACACACACACACACACACACACACACACACACACACACACACACGCACACACGCACACACACACACGCACGCACACACACACACACACACGCACGCACACACACACACACACACACACACGCACACACACACACACACACACACACACACACACACACACACACACACACACACACACACACACACACACACGCGCACACACACACACGCACGCACACACACACACACACACACATGCACTGTGGAAGGAAGAACAAGGTGCTATAATGTAATAGAGTAGAGATCTGCTTTTCAACTTTGTAGTGTGGTGTCGTCCACATCATGGGGCTGTGGTCGGGGTAATGACGGTGTGATGGCTATTTCTGTGACATCTGACCGGGGATTAGACTGCAGGCCACGGAGCCTGGTTCCTATGGAGCAGCTGGAAGTACCAGAGAGAAATAATAAACACGGCTAGCCTAACCAGCCTTATCAGGAGACAAAACTAAGACTGCAGTCTGAAACTAACAAACCTGGTGGCACTGAAACTAATTTTGGTAAACAGCTGAGGGATGCAGAAATGTAAGAAATGTAACCCCTCTTAAGTTTCTAGACAGAGCTATGGATGTTAGGACGGACAGTCATCAGATCAAAATGATTGTCTTAAGCATGTTTTAAAGCTGTACAGTGTTTGTTTACAATTGCAAAATAAGCTTTTATTTTGAGCTCTGATGGTGTAAAACAGTTGAACAAAGCTCATGAGGCATGTATAGTTTAGCCGATATTCTTCAACAATCAACCTCTATATATCATTAATTTTGTCACGCCTTAGTTATCTTTGTTTTCTTTATTATTTTGGTTAGGTCAGGGTGTGATGAGGGTGGTATGTGTGTTTTTGTCTTGTCTAGGGTTTTTTGTATATCTATGGGGTTTTGATATGTCTAGGTATATGTAGGTCTATGGTGGCCTGAATTGGTTCCCAATCAGAGACAGCTGTTTATCATTGTCTCTAATTGGGGATCCTATTTAGGTGGACATTTTACATTTTGGTTTTTGTGGGTTATTGTCTATGTGTAGTTGCATGTCAGCACTCGGTTTATCATAGCTTCACATTTGTGTTGTTGTTTTGTTTGTTTAAGTGTTCTTCGTTTATTAAAGAAGAATGTATTCTTAACACGCTGCGCCTTGGTCTCACCATTACGACGACCGTGACAGAATAACCCACCAAACAAGAACCAAGCAGCGTGAAAAGGAGGAACAGAGCTTAATGGGGAAATGGACCTGGGAGGAGATATTAGATGGAGCAGGACCCTGGACACAGCCGGGGGAGTATCGCCATCCTAAGGAGGAGTTAGAGGCAGCGAAAGCGGAACGGCGATACTACAAGGAGAAATACCGGAGAATAGAGGAACAGCGACGATATGAAGGTACACAGCTAACACGGCAGCCTGAGAGGCAGCCCCAAGAAATGTTGCATCCGGCAACAGTACCCAGTCCCGAGCGTCCGGCGACAGTACCCAGTCCCGAGCGTCCGGCAACAGTACCCAGTCCCGAGCGTCCGGCAACAGTACCCAGTCCCGAGCGTCCGGCAACAGTACCCAGTCCCGAGCGTCCGGCGACAGTACCCAGTCCCGAGCGTCTGGTGACAGTACCCAGTCCTGAACATCCGGCAACAGTACCCAGTCCAGAGCGTCCGGCGACAGTCCCCAGTCCCGAGCGTCCGGCAACAGTACCCAGTCCCGAGCGTCCGGCAACAGTACCCAGTCCCGAGCGTCCGGCAACAGTACCCAGTCCCGAGCGTCTGGCGACAGTACCCAGTCCAGAGCATCCGGCAACAGTACCCAGTCCCGAGCGTCCGGCGACAGTACCCAGTCCCGAGGGTCCGGCAACAGTACCCAGTCCCGAGCGTCCGGCAACAGTACCCAGTCCCGAGCGTCCGGCGACAGTACCCAGTCCCGAGGGTCCGGCAACAGTACCCAGTCCCGAGGGTCCGGCAACAGTACCCAGTCCCGAGCGTCCGGCAACAGTACCCAGTCCCGAGCGTCCGGCAACAGTACCCAGTCCCGAGCGTCTGGCGACAGTACCCAGTCCCGAGCGTCCGGCGACAGTCCACAGTCCGGAACCTCCAATGATGGGCCACAGTCCAGGGCCTCCAATGACGGTCCCTAGTCCGGGGTCTCCAGCGACGGTCCCCAGTCCAGAACATCCGCCGATGATCCACGCAGTGAGGGTCCCCAGGGCCCCAGCCCAGGGCCTATGGAGAGGATCCGCAGTCCAGAGCCTCCGACGATGATCCACGGGTCGGTGCTACAAGAGCGGACTCGGGGTAAAGAAGGGGGGCGGCGTCCAGAACCAGAGCCGCCACCGTGGTTAAATGCCCACCCAGACCCTCCCATGTAGATTTAGGTTTGGGGCCGGGAGTCTGCACCTTTGGGGGGGGTATATTTAAAAGAAAAAAAATGGATGTACTAATTGCAATCTGTAGCTTTAACAAGTGTATGACAGGTTGCTTGGTAGAGAGAGTCATAACAGTGCGGAAATAGCATGGAGCAGACCAGCCCTGATTTCAGACTGGGCAGTAAAATGAGATGGGGGATACTTTCCAAATGGTATCGTATTCCCTTTATAGTGAAAAGGGGGCCATTTGGGAGGCAACTGGAGTCTGTCTTGTGTACATATCACTGTCCTCATAACAAACCCACAAACAGAGTGTTGCTTTGAGTCATCTCATATTTATATTTGAGAGGGGTATGAGCAGATAATAGAACAAAGGATTGTTGTGATCATCATCACATATTGGAAACCTGTGCTTGGCAGAACTATACAGAGACATGCAGCCTTTCTCTGTCAACTGGGTTTACTGTGAAACAGAGCAGGCACTGTTGGAGCAGTGTATCTAGAACTGCCTGTGTCCCAAATGGCACCGTATTCCCTATTTGGTGCACTACTCTTGACCAGGACCCAAAGTAGTGTGTTATATAGGTATTAGGATGCCAGTTGGGACACAACCAGTGCTCACAGTACACAATGGAATATATTAAATTGTGTTCAGTAGGAAAAAAATCTAAATACAAACATTTTATGAAAATGAACCGGCTAACAAATACTGACTGTATTAGAGCAAACCGTGCGTGAAAAGACCCAATTATAATGTATTTTTAAATCTGTTTGTTGTTGGGTTGTTTGACATTATATCCTGCTTTATATAAACAATTCTGTGTTTTGGGGTAGTACCAAACATGACTATAAAACAGGTCTTTCAGCACATTCCAGATTTAGAAACATTTTCAGTGCCTGCGTCCCACAATGCACCCTATTCCCTATGTAGTGCACTACTTTTGACCAAAGCATAGGAATCAACGGTAGTGTGCAAAATAGGGAATAGGGTGTCATTTGGGACGTTTGGATTCAGGTCTACATGAACATAACACATGGCACTCTGGTTCTCCATCAAAACTACAACCAGAGAAGGTTGTTGACTATCTCTGCTATAACCCCCATACACCTGGCTGTACACAAACGGACATAGATTTACACAATCCACAAACAATCCACAAACATGACTCCATGTTTCCTGTCGTTAACTATAGCAAGTTCATTGGTCCATAGAGTTGGTGGGTCAGCCAGTCTATCCATGTTGGGGATTTGTTTCTCATTGTTTCTCAGGTTCATTAAACTGGCCTATAAACACTATGGCTGCACATGCACACACACTAGTCAGAACACACTCATAAACCCACCGCTTTCAGTGGCTGTGTCCCAAATGGGACTCCATTCTGGATATATGTAGTGCACTACTTTTGGCCAGGACTCATAGGGTGCCACTTGGAACACAGACACTGAAAGTTGTGGGTTTATGAGTGTGTTCTGATTAGTCGCCCCTCTCGTCTCCTCCAGTCCAGTGACTAGCTACAGCACTATATTACGGTGAGAAGTTGTGGGTTTATGAGTGTGTTCTGATTAGTCGCCCCTCTCATCTCCTCCAGTCCAGTGACTAGCTACAGCACTATATTACGGTGAGAAGTTGTGGGTTTATGAGTGTGTTCTGATTAGTCGCCCCTCTCATCTCCTCCAGTCCAGTGACTAGCTACAGCACTATACTACGGTGAGAAGTTGTGGGTTTATGAGTGTGTTCTGGCCCCTCTCATCTCCTCCAGTCCAGTGACTAGCTACAGCACTATATTACGGTGAGAAGTTGTGGGTTTATGAGTGTGTTCTGATTAGTCGCCCATCTCATCTCCTCCAGTCCAGTGACTAGCTACAGCACTATACTACGGTGAGAAGTTGTGGGTTTATGAGTGTGTTCTGATTAGTCGCCCCTCTCATCTCCTCCAGTCCAGTGACTAGCTACAGCACTATATTACGGTGAGAAGTTGTGGGTTTATGAGTGTGTTCTGATTAGTCGCCCCTCTCATCTCCTCCAGTCCAGTGACTAGCTACAGCACTATATTACGGTGAGAAGTTGTGGGTTTATGAGTGTGTTCTGATTAGTCGCCCCTCTCATCTCCTCCAGTCCAGTGACTAGCTACAACACTATATTACGGTGAGAAGTTGAGAAGTCCCAGTCCAGGTTTGGAGAATTTAGTTCCTGATCCCACTGATGTTGAGGGCCCCCGTCCTCTCTATTGGGGTACCGTGGTGTGTGTGTGGGATTTTGTTTGACGAAACATGAAGCAGAAGCAGGGGGTGGACGGTTGGTTCCCCCTAGAATACTGTTGGTTATGAGGTAACCTGAGCCTGGGTCTGTTATTGTTCTCTTAATAGCTGTGAGAACCATGTGTGTTCTGTGTCTCAAATAACACTATATTCACTAGGTAAAAGTAGTGTACTAGGGTGACATTTGGGATGTACACTCAGACGTATTGGTGTGGCAGGTTGTGTGGATAAATACTTTCATCTCTGTGTTGTGGTGTGAAATATAAACACGTCACACACACGGCGGGGTTATAGGATAGAAATCAGATCTGTAATGGAGGAAAATGAAGCACGGCACGTTTGTGATGTAAACTTCCAGAGCGGGTACATTTGGCATGATCAGTGGACTTAAGTGTGTGATTGTGTGTGTGTGTGTGTGTGTGTGTGTGTGTGTGTGTGTGTGTGTGTGTGTGTGTGTGTGTGTGTGCGTGTGTGTGCATGTGGTTGCGTGTGTGTGTGGGTGCGTGCCTGCATGCCTGCATGTGTGTGTGCATGTGTGCCTGCTTGCTTGCTTTGCATATGAGTGTGTAGGGTTTGAGAGTGGGGTAATAGGGGAAAGGAGGGCACAGACAGAAACAGAGTTCACAGGTGGTTTCCATTAGGCTGTGTATCATTCCTGTCTCTCCATCATCTTCTGGTTCATCATCTTCAGGAAGAAGTGCTTTTAAAGAGTCTCTGTTTAGGGTTTCTGGATCCTAACTCTGGAAAATACAACAATAAATCTCATTTTTTGTGAACAGAATGCTACTAAACTCATGCTGAAAGGTTGGTGACTGAGGATGTATAGCGCCGAGGAGCGTGCTATACATACAAACTCTGTGCAAACAGTAAAACAATGGAACACCTCAACTCCACCCACTCAAAACACCCATCCCTTTAAGAACAAACAAATACTTGGAGGATTTCTTTAGAGACGACTACACCAATTGGTTTTGTTTGGCTATTTCTGAGAAGTCTGATCTCTTACTAACAGTGGCCTCAAGTCTATTCTTCTTCTTCTTCTCCTTTAGAGCTAGATGACCTCCTCCTACCCTGAAGAGTGGTTAACCTCAGAGAGGATAAAAAGACAAGCAGTCCATCATCATATGAGTCATAGGTTAAGTCCAAAATAGTACCTTATCAAAAGTATATATCTATATATACTATATAGGGAATAGGGTATAGGGTGCCATTTGGGACGCATCCATAATGTTTGTCTGAGTCTGCCCTGGGCAAGCTAAATATGTCTCTTCAGCCCACTGAAATGATGTCTGTCTGTCTGTCTGTCTGTCTGTCTGTCTGTCTGTCTGTCTGTCTGTTCTTTCTACCGTGGTTCACAGAGACACACCCTCTCTGGGGCCACAGCTCTGTGATGTCAGCTATCCAACTAACTTCATTGCTTGTATTATCTGCTATTATGGGATGGATAAAAAAGGGAGAATATTGGTTCCTCGCAGTGAGCCATGTCACGGTTGACTTACAGTTAGAGAGATATGGTACACACACACACACACACACACACACACACACACACACACACACACACACACACACACACACACACACACACACACACACACACACACACACACACACACACCCTCTCCCTGTTTATACAAGACATAAAGTGCTATATATATATCAGCTGCTGTGTTCTGCCCTTTATTCTGCTTCCCTCCAGACATACAGTGTTCCCCATTTCCCCTCGCAAAGTTTGATCTTTATCCTACTCCCTCATTTACCTGTTAATGATAATGTGTTAAATTCCTTCTCTGGATCTATCAGTGACACCTACCACCATACAATGTAATGTATTGGCTATGTACTACTGGACTGTGCTATTATTCTCAGAAACTATTAGAAGTTAACTTACAATGACAAAAAACAAGCTCTATCTCCTGTCCCTGTTTTGTACCTCTGTCTATGTCTCTTCCCCAGGTAGTGTGCTGATGGTGTCTGCGACCCTGGGCTGCTACCATCCGTATCCACGGGAGACTGCAGGTGGCTGAAGGTCAGGCGGAGCCAGAAATTTGCCTTGGGTCTTTGTGCCAACCCCCTCCTCCCCATCCCCCAAACACACACCCTCCTCCAGTCTTCCAAAATGGCACCGCATTCCCTATATAGTGCACATCATTTTGACCAATGCCTATATTCCTAATAGTGCACTACTTTTGACAAGAGCCCTTTGGGTACTACTTAAATGTTGTAGACTATTTAGGGAATAGGGTGCCATTTGGGATGAAGCCTTCATCTGCAGTGAGCACATCCATCTGTCTGCTGAGGCCTGATTCTTCACACTGTCAGCACCCTCCGTTTGGCAGCAGCAGCACGGACTGGCAGAGCCGCTACACTATCCATCCGTACAGTACGAAACTCGCCAAGGATGAGGATATCCAACTACTGTATCAGTGGGAACTGGGAAACTTTTTCTCTCATCCAGGGAAGCGGCTATAATGTGATGCACCTAGAGGCAGACAGACTGGCTGTGGGGGGTTTTAGATGCAGAAAACAGACAGTCATTCAGGCCACCAGGATCAATTCCAACCAGGCTCCTCCAACTTGTCCAGTCAAATCAAACTCTTAGTAAAATGATAACCTGGTCCCAGATCTGTTTGTGCTCTTTCCAACTCCATTGCTGTCATTGTCAATCCATGTTTGGCATAACAATGAGTGACAGGGAGTTTCATGATTAAAAAGAAACAGATTGGCCTTCAGGCTAGTCAAATGCTTTTAGTCGAAGGATTTAAGCTTTGGTGGTAATTTATCAACCATTAATCAAATATCCATATATTCTGACACTAACGTTCCAGGGACTTTGTTCTGAGTCTGAGTACGATTCTGATGCAGATCCCTTTAATTCTCCTCCTGTAATGTATTCTGTTGTCTAGCAGTTTAGCAATAGAATGAAGCCCCCTTTCACAGACGGGCTCAGGAATTCCCTAGCAAAACAATTCAATTGTTCAAGTAAATATTTCTTTGCCAGGGACCAAAACAGAGAGAACAGAGAGAAAACGATGGCGCTAATCTCATTACTTTGAAAAGTTGTCGCTTCACAGAGTCTGGAAAGTTCTGATTCTCCTCAGTCCTTCAGCAATCACAAAGTCATGACAACAGGAGTTGGCATGGTAATGGTAATGAACACCCATTATTAGGCCTATGATGTCATATCTGTGTCCCAAATGGCACCCTATTCCCTACATAGTGCACTATGTAGGGAATAGGAAACTTCAGATGCACCTTTGTTTGGACCCATGCTTTAATCTTTAGAGACAGACAGACAGACAGACAGACAGACAGACAGACAGACAGACAGACAGACAGACAGACAGACAGACAGACCTACATAACCTACAGTCATTCAGACAAGAGGATCTCCAGACAGTATTGCGCTCACTACCATCCCACATTCAGGCCACACAAGTGGTGCTCGGCTAGTGTTTGGGATATATGTTCATGTGCATTGTGCTGAGGTAAGAAGAGGATAACGCTATGTGAGGAAGAGGATGCTCTGCAACAATAAGCATGCATCCATGGAAACTCTATTTCACCAGCAGCAGGGCTGTAACCAGGGTCTGAGCTTTAGTGAGGTCCGGACAGACCAAAGATATTTGAAGCCCAGCCATTATCACATTGGTTGCTGTAGATTCATTCACCTCAGTCGAACTACGAACACATAGCTTATTAGCTATACAATTAGCTGCTTCACATTAACTCACATTAACTCAGCACCAAGATTAAAAACTATGATTTAATACATACAGAGTGATCTGTTAGCAGAAATGTATTTTATTAACAAAAAGTAAACAAATGAGTTTCAATTCCACACTTTTTGCTATTGGGTAGGGAGACATTTTTGCAGTTATAAAGCTAATTTCCTGCAATTCTACACATTTTTCCATGTCTTATGCCATGTTAATATGATATCTGAGTGAGAATGACTAACAAAAACATTGGGGGCCTCCTGGAGGTCAGGGCCCCTGGGCACCATAATTAGGCCTACTACAAGTTTAGATAGCTGGCTAGACTAACTAGACTAATTTATACAACAAACAAAAAAATGTTAACTGACATGGGCTAATTGAGTGACTGTCAGTGAGTGACATATTACAAGAGGAAAACTTCTGATGCATAACAAAGTTTCGAAATTGCATCTTGTGTATTCTACTACTCTAACTCTCAACAGTAACTTGAGACCAGGACTGAGTTTAATTTTTTAATGTATTTGAGGTCCGGACCTCGGTCTCCTCTTATGTAGTTACAGACCTGACCAGTAGTGAAGTGGAGTGATGAGGTCATAGCTGTGATGGTTGTGGTTGGCTGATGTAGAGTTGTTTTGGTGTGTGTCCTAAATGGTCAAATTGTATTTGTCACAAGCTCTTAACCAACAGTGCATTTCAACAAATAGAGTTAAGAAAAGATGTACTAAATAAATTAAAGTCAAAATAAAATAAATAACAGTAGAATTATATAACAATAACGAGGCTATATACAGGGGGCCCGGTACAGAGTAAATGTGCGGGGGTACAGGTTAGTCAAGGTCATTTGTACATGTGGGTAGTGGTAAAGTGGCTATGCATAGATGATAAACAGCGAGTAGCAGCAGTGTAAAAACAAATGGTGGGGGTCAATGTAAATAGTCTGGGTGGCCATTTGATGAATTGTTCAGCACTCTTATAGCTTGGGGTAGAAGCTGTTAATTAAGGAGCCTTTTGGTCCTAGACTTGGCGCTCCAGTAGCGCTTGCCGTGAGGTAGCAGAGAGAAAAGTCTATGACTTGAGTGACTGGAGTCTTTGACGCTTCTTTGGGCCTTCCTCTGACACCGCCTGTTATATAGGTCCTTGGATGGCAGGAAGCTTGGTCCCAGTGATATATTGGGCTGTACACACTACCCTCTGTAGCACCTTACATTCAGATACAGAGCAGTTGCCGTACCAGGTGATGATGCAACCAGTCAGGATGCTCTCGATGGTGCAGCTGTATAACTTTTTGAGGATCTGGGCACCCATGCAAAATGATTTCAGTTTCCTGAGGGGGAAAAGGTGTTGTTGTGCCCTCTTCATGACTGTCTTTGTGTGTTTGGACCATGATAGTTTGTTGGTGATGTGCTTTATATAGGATGATCTGTCCAGTAGCGTGCCCATGATAACTAGTGACTCAGCCTTAATGTGTGTTCGCAGACAGAGGAGGCTAGAGTAGTTTTGGTGTGTGTTCCCAGACAGAGGAGTCTAGAGTAGTTTTGGTGTGTGTTCCCAGACAGAGGGGGCTAGAGTAGTTTTGGTGTGTGTTCCCAGACAGAGGGGGCTAGAGTAGTTTTGGTGTGTGTTCCCAGACAGAGGGGGCTAGAGTAGTTTTGGTGTGTGTTCCCAGACAGAGGAGGCTAGAGTAGTTTTGGTGTGTGTTCCCAGACAGAGGAGGCTAGAGTAGTTTTGGTGTGTGTTCCCAGACAGAGGTGGCTAGAGTAGTTTTGGTGTGTGTTCCCAGACAGAGGAGGCTAGAGTAGTTTTGGTGTGTGTTCCCAGACAGAGGAGGCTAGAGTAGTTTTGGTGTGTGTTCCCAGACAGAGGGGGCTAGAGTAGTTTTGGTGTGTGTTTTTCAGACAGAGGAGGCTAGAGTAGTTTTGGTGTGTGTTCCCAGACAGAGGAGGCTAGAGTAGTTTTGGTGTGTGTTCCCAGACAGAGGAGGCTAGAGTAGTTTTGGTGTGTGTTCCCAGACAGAGGAGGCTAGAGTAGTTTTGGTGTGTGTTCCCAGACAGAGGGGGCTAGAGTAGTTTTGGTGTGTGTTTTTCAGACAGAGGAGGCTAGAGTAGTTTTGGTGTGTGTTCCCAGAGACATTAGGCTCCAGCCAAAGTCATCCACTGCCCTTTCTCCCTGTACCAACACTGAATATGATATCCTTTTAGTTATCATGGGCACGCTACTGGACAGATCATCCTATCTAAAGCACTCAGGATCATCTGCTGGACTAGGGCCCAGAGTTTTTCCTGGCCAGGATATTCTTAGTCAGGGAAAACACTGGGCCCTAAGCATTAGTGATGTGCAGTTCACAAATGATTTGTTCTTTTTGAACGACTCTTTTGACTGACTCGAGAGTCCTGATTTGTTGATTTGTTCTTTCGAGTGACTCATTAGTCGTTAATTTGACCTGTTGACTCATTCATTTTAGTAGTTTGTTTGATACACGCTCCTCCGGCTCAGTGGCTTCAGAGACGTGTTCTGACCAACAGCTGTCTATCATGTGTGTGCAAGAAAATGTATCATCCAGTGCAGATCTGAACACATGTTGAGAACTGATAATTGATCGCATGGTGCAATAATTAATGCGAGGAATTATTAATGAATGTTATGATGGACACAGCTTTGTAGAACCAAAACATACAAGCTTACACTTGATTTGGATACTCCATCTGTAGATGCTCTATAGACTAGCTACAGACTATCAATAACATTGCAACTATCTACTAACCCTAACCCTAGCCCTAACCCTTACACTAACCTTAACACTTATCCAAACTCTAGACTTAACCCTTACTTACCCTAACCCTGGCTCTAAACCTAAACTTTACCCTTATTCTAAATATCAGCCTAACTGCAAGCAGTTGCTTATCAATAGATAGTTTGTTGATAGTATGACTGTCATTAGAGCATCTACAGATTGACTATCTAAAGTGTGACCACATTCACTGCCTCTGCTCATCAAACTTGAGAATGAACCATTTGGGGATGCTACACTTTGCAAGCCACTATTGTGCTTATCACCCTCACGGCAGTCTAGCTAGTCTAGAATTCCACAAAGCCTGGTCTCTGCTCCAGTCCGTTGGTGGAGTTCATCAGAAACTTCCTTCGACATGGAGTGGAGTTTAGTCAGCCAACGGCAGTCAAACGGCGCATTAGGCCAAGAGTCGTTCACAATCTAGTTCGGTTGCAGCCACAAATAGACCTCGTTTCAAATGTATCAAGAAATAATCTTATATCCATGCCTAGCAATCAACAAATGTATATTGTTTAAAGCTCACTTTTACAAGTCTCAGTCACAAATGAAAGCTCTAATAAGCCCCCTGGTGAACTACGTGAACAAGAGGCTTGTAGAATCATGACTCTTTCCAGTATTCGGTTAGTCGTTAGCCTGTAGGGGATCCTGCATGCTCTGGGCATTACTGACTCAAATGAACAAAATTAGTCTAAAGATTTGTTCTTTGGACTGAACAAGTCGAAAAGATTAGAGTCAGTAAATAGAGCTGAACTTCCCGTCACTACTAACCATAACTCCCCAGAATAGTGCTAATTATTTGACTATATAGTTGAATGCATCAATGTGCCTCATACTACACAGTCCAGAGGTTATATGTAGTCTAGTGGCAATCAGGATACAGATGTAGGATCGTAATTGATCACTCTTTTGTTGCTGAGAATTTTCCTGCAAAGCAGGAAATGCAAACTTATAGTGCATTTGAGTTTTAAAAAGGCTTTTATAGTATGTAATTTCTTGATTTGCCCTAACAACATGTTTTATCAACCCCTACAAACATTTACATTATTTATAATCCACACAACAATTCACATTTCCTGTTGCTGCAGGATTATTTTCCTGCTGTAGCAAACTGGCTCAAATTAAGATCCTACATCTGTAGGCCATTAGAGATTAGAGATTGCCCTGAACTGATCTCACCCTATAGGACCTTGTCACTCTGAGTGTTTTAGGAGAGGCCTGGTTTGATTCCCTACTTTGCAAACAATGGGAAGAAGTCAGATGTAAATATGCTTGTGGTTAACCTCGAGACTTGGCCCATATGATTGTGCAGAACAACAACTATATTTCATATGGTAAATGCCAGATGGGATGGTCCATCTTAAGCCCAGTGAGCAAGTTTAAATGTATTTTTTTAAACAGATTGATCTTTATTTGGCTAATAATGGGAGCTGCGAGTAAAGAAATGGTCCGATGTGTTAGAAATGCCCATGTAGATTTCTGCGTCCCTGGCCGGAAGGGGGAGAAGACACACATATCAGAACTCTAGAGTGGTTGTTTTCCTAACCTCACCAACCAACACATTGTTTTTCAGGTCATGTGACACACACGGGTGTGCATCCCAAATGGCACCCTATTCCCTATATAGTGTACCTCTTTGACCAGGGCCCACGGGGTGCACAATATAGTGCACTATTTAGGCAATAGGGTGCCATTTAGGAGACACACATGGTCATGGCCCTACATTAACATAATGAGAAACAGAGGAGGTGAAAGGAGTGAATGGTCAGAAATGATAAATAGCTCTTTACTGAGCAGCTGGGGACAACGGCCCTGCTTCAGACCTGCATGGGTTCAGGTGGGCTCAAATACTATTTGCATTCTTTCAGCTACTTTTAGCGGTTGCTTTAGCCTGCATGGGGTACCAAGTGGGCAGAGTTTGCACTTCTCTGTTGACTATGACTATTGTATTGGTTCCATTATGCCAGGCAAGCTCAATTAACCCAGCTCATTCTTTAACCAATGTCTGCGTGGCTGACTGATTTAATCCCAGAGTCAAATCCCAAGGACAAATTACACTTGCATTTAATTCCAGTTCATTCAAAAAAACAACAACAATGTGTTCAATGTTCTTGAGCTACAATGTGGGCCTGCAATATGTAAGCAGTATAGACAGTAAATCAGCCATCCTTCATATATGTGTTGGGAGGATTGATGCCCGGTCCCCACCATCCTGCCTTTGAAAACACAAGGGGCAAACTTCTCTCCCCAAAACCTTCAGAAGCTTGTCACCATTCATTCTCTGTGGTGTGAGTGTGTGTGAAACCACATGCACACACACACGCATGCACGGTCACACACCCTACGTACCAGTACCCATTTCCTCCCTCTGCTGTGGTCCAATCCTGGAGCATAGACAGATGGTGTCCCTCCCACTCAACAGGATCAAAACAAACCACTCCAAAGGCTTCTGGGAAGGAAGAGCTCTGTCCGTGGTTAGTTCATCTAAATGTGTCATCAAATACATGAAAAACCCGTTTCTTTCTATGTTTGTTCCTTTACTGATGTTCTCCAACAGGGATATGAATGTGCACACTAGCGAACACACATACCCCACATGAAAAAAAATTCTACTATAATATGGTATATATTTATATACTATAGCATTCAATGTAGCGTTTTTGCAAACATGACCATAGTATACAGAAGTATTTATTATAGCGTTTTTGTTTCTCCTTGACAAATACTAAAAGAGCAAATTTTCTATAACCAGTACAGTCTCAGAAAAAAAGTTGCTATCTCGAAGCAAAAAAGGTTATCCTATCAGGACAGCCAAAGAACCCTTTCAGAACCCTTTTTGGTAGGACTGGAGTCTGACTGGATAGTTCAGCATTTCTGCTAGTTTCTATAACCTGTAGGGAACACAGCATATGGTCTATTTTGGCATGTAGGTTTCTCACTCATGGGTGGCACAAATTGAGATAAGGGGAGGAGAATGGGTGGGGTATATGCAAATTAATACTAAAGTATTAATATAGTTTAAAAACTGTAGTGTTTTTGAGGACGTTACAATAGTATTTACTATAGTATTCTAGAGTATACCACATCATTTTATAGTAAGTACTAAACATGATCAAGGGATACTACTACAGTGTGTAGTATAGTATCTGCAGTCTACTTCAAAATTATATAGTAAGTTCTAAACATGATCGAGGTATACTACCGTGTGTAGTATATTATTTTAGAGTATTCTATAGTATACTACAGTTGACTACATAATTATATAGTAAGTACTATAGTATTCTATAGTAAACTGTGGGACTGAAAGTCTAAGTCTCTGAATCCAGCAGGGTAGGGGGAAGGAAGCTACAGATGGTAAAGTTGTCTGGAGGTTATGTAGAGATTGCAGAGAGACTGGAGGCCTTATACACACTAATTGGCAGGTAAAGGTAATCTTCTCCATAATTCTCTTTGTCTCTTTCTGTCCTCTCTCTCCTGCTCTCTTTCTCCCGCTCTCTGTCTCTCCAGGTGACAGCACCTCATGAGCAATTGACACCACAAATATAAATAACAATGTCCCCATTTCCACAACAAATATCAGTAATCAATTTTCCTTGCTTTAAACATGGCAAACAAATCAGTCCTTAAAGCTGTCGTTGGGTAATATAGTTGTAATTGCTCCTGTCCCTGACGGAGCCTAACCAAAATACTGCTCATGTTACCTTGAAAAATAAATCACCCCACTAGCCTCTGGTTTGACCCCAACTGAGGGCAAGGACAAAGTATGTGTCCCAAATGGCACCCTATTCACTATGTAGTGCACTACTTTTGACTAGGGCCCATAGCTTGGTCAAAAGTAGTGCACTATATAGGCAATAGAGTGCCATTTACCACACACTGTAGCCAAAGACAACATCCAGGAAAATGAAAATGTTGTCTGAGTTCTATTAAAGTGCTTCCTCTGTGGCACATAGCTACATGATCTGAATGGACGACATTTATATTCTATAAATCCTATGAAAATAAATGATTCTTATTGGGGCCTCAATGTCTCTCTTGTTTAATGTTAGT
Source organism: Oncorhynchus masou masou (assembly GCF_036934945.1). Taxonomy (NCBI): domain Eukaryota; kingdom Metazoa; phylum Chordata; class Actinopteri; order Salmoniformes; family Salmonidae; genus Oncorhynchus; species Oncorhynchus masou. The sequence goes on from NC_088220.1 coordinate 60,556,033, forward strand.
GGGCCATAGTCTTCCGCTGCACGACGTAGCCTCTCTGTGGCCTTACAGCTGCATGGCCTCAATGCATCAGACCTCTACTGCCAGACAGAAATTATTATGGGTAACATTTTCATGCTGCTGAATAGTTCAAATCTGTGCAAAAACTTCCGTAAAACTCAAAGTAAACTGGCAGTGTGATTTAATTCAACACTTTTCTTCACCAAGTGTGCGATTGTTTAACTAGTTTTGTTAACTGAATAATGCATAGACCTATTATTGCACATTTCCAAAGAAAAGTTTCAAATGAAATCTCGCTGCCAGATTATAGTATGGTTTACAGTACTTTTGCACAGATTTGTGCTCTTTTGCACTACGAAAATGTGATCCTATATACTGTGTGACTCTCAGGAATATACTATGTGACCAGGGCCTGCCATGAGTTGTACAATGCAACAGAACAGAACATCCGAGCATCTCTGTTGTCTATATTTTTATTTATCCTTCAAATCAACATCTGCATCCCAAATGGCACCCTATTCCCTACTACTTTTGACCAAAGCCCTATGAGCCCTTCCTGACCTTCGATATTTCATATTGTGAAAATTCATGCTTTTGACATTACATGCAACAGTGTACTGAGTAAGAAAATCCCATTCTTCGAACGAGTTTAGGAACCGAACACGACAACTGTAAAGTGTCGGTAAAGCAGGGAGTAGCCAGGAAGAGAGGTACTAGGGTGGAGTAGGAGGTATAGTAAAGTTCTGTCCCAAATGGCAGCCTATCCCCTACTGTATATAGTGCATTACTTTTGAGAAGAGCCTTGGTCAAAGGTAGTGCAAAAGTAGTGCACCACATATAGTGTCATTTGGGATGTAGCCTATCTCTAATAAAGAGAGACTGGGCCAGCGGAAGGCCTAACGTCAGCATGTCATGTTTCAGTATTAGTCATACCCAGATGGTGTATATAGACAGACAGATCTGTTATGATACAGTCAAGGCCACATGAACAAACACTGAAATCAGGCCAGGTCTGTGTCCCTAAATCCACCCTGTTCCCTATGTACTATAGTGCATATAGCCTACAGGGCTGGTCAAAAGTAGTGCACTAAATAGGCAATAGGGTGCAATTTGGGATGTAGCCTAGGACTAAAAATACATTGATGGGTTTATAAATCAGGGAATTACAGATAAATATATAATTATTTGAATGGTCATGAAGATTAATGGCTTTGTAACCGTGGAAACAGTAAATCAGGACATCACTCCTTGGTGCTTTGATGGGTAGACCTTTTCTCCGCCCATCCTGCCCAGTCAGGCGGTCGACAGAGTTTGGATGAGAGTCCTCATCCTTCGGGTAGGGAGTCATCTTACGGTGTGACTCACCATTCTGGAAATATAGAGAAGAGTTCCAGCCAATTCATTAACAGAGCGGTGAGAGAGGAGAGAAGCTGGAGATTGGGAACAACCGAGTGCTTCTGCATGTCAACAAGGTCACAGAGGACTTATCAATGACCATCATTCTGGAGATGGAGACTACAGTATGCAGAAATACCTTTGAAATAGTGGTGATAGTTGGAAGGTGGCCTGTTATTTATTTTGACTTAATCTGCACTTTAGGCACACACAAAAAAAAGCCACGGTAGAGCTTTGCAAGACTGGAGTTGAAGCACGTTTAGAAAAGTTAGAGAAGTTAATATATGACAATTCTTGAAGACAGCAATCTCCGTCTTTGAGAGCAGACAAACATTCACACCAGAGGGTTCATCCTCATAACAATAAAAACAAATAAAAAGTTTATTTGACAATCCATGACATTTCTCTTCCTTACTCTACGTTAACGGTAGATACATACATACACTACCGTTCAAAAGTTTGGAAATGTCCTTGATTATGAAAAAAAAGAAAGAAAAGCACATTTTTTGTCCATTAAAAAAAAGTTGATCAGAAATACAGTGTAGACATTGTTAATGTTGTAAATGACCATTGTAGCTGGAAACAGCAGATTTTTTAATGGAATATCTACATCGGCGTACAGAGGCTCATTATCAGCAACCATCACTCCTGTGTTCCAATGGCACGTTGTCTTAGCTAATCCAAGTTAATCATTTTAAAAGGCTAATTGATCATTAGAAAACCCTTTTGCAATTATGTTAGCACAGCTGAAAACCGCTGTTCTGATTAAAGGAGCAATAAAACTGTCCTTCTTTAGACTAGTTGAGTATCTGGAGCATCAGCATTTGTAGGTTTGATTACAGGTTCAAACTTTCCTCTGAAACTCGTCTGTCTATTCTTGTTCTGAGAAATTAAGGCTCTTCCATGCGAGAAATTGCCAAGAAACTGAAGATCTCGTACAGCGCTGTGTACTACTCCCTTCACAGAACAGTGCAAAGTGGCTCTAAACAGAATAGAAAGAGGAGTGGGAGGCCCCAGTGCACAACTGAGCAAGAGGACAAGAGCATTAGAGTGTCTAGTTTGAGAAACAGACGCCTCACAAGTCCTCAACTGGCAGCTTCATTAAATAGTACCCGCAAAACATCAGTCTCAACATCAACAGTGAAGAGTCAACTCCGGGATGCTGGCCTTCTAGGCAGAGTTCCTCTGTCCAGTGTCTGTGTTCCTTTGCCCATCTTCATCTTTTCTTTCTATTGGCCAGTCTGAGACATGGCTTTTTCTTTGCAACTCTGCCTAGAAGGCCAGCATCCCGGAGTCACCTCTTCACTGTTGACGTTGTTAAGACTGGTGTTTGCGGGTACTATTTAATGAAGTTGCCAGTCCAGGTCTTGTCTTATATAAGGGAGAGGCTGAGTACAGTGCTTCTCTCAACAATAGACCTCATCATCATAAACCACCATTCTCCCAGGGCTGGACCCACCTTAAAACCTAAACAAACAAACAGACAGACAGACAGACAGACAGACAGACAGACAGACAGACAGACAGACAGACAGACAGACAGACAGACAGACAGACAGACAGACAGACAGACAGACAGACAGACAGACAGGCAGGCAGAGAGAGAGAGACCCCTTCCAACCTTTTCTTCTCCCCTCCCAGGTGTGTATCTCAGGTTCACTCTAACTCTATATGGCTGTTTGATATGTCTAGTTCCACAGCTGAGATTCTCCTGGTAGGAGGAGGTATAGGATTAAAATGGCTTTGGATTTCCTGTCGGGGGAAGTGTACATTATAGCCCTCCCCTCTGGACTTCTCTTATTTACTCCGAACTGAGGCTCCACGTCCAACTTCCCTCCCATTCTCTCTGTTCCTGTGTCAACTGGTTGACTCTGAGGCCTTTTTTCAGCATACTCCACTCTAATCTGATTATTGCAGGTATTCCCAGTACATCATGGGAAAAGGCTGTGTTGAAGCCCAGCAAGCCTCCACGACTCCAGGCCTCAGAGCGACAGAGGGAGAGAGAGTTTCATGGAGAAGAGGAAGGGAAGAGGATCTGTCTTTTTCCCTTCCTTCTCTCTCTCTCTCTCTCTCTCTCTCTCTCTCTCTCTCTCTCTCTCTCTCTCTCTATGTCTGGTGCTGTGGAGCATCAAACTCTGTGTCTGTGACTGGGAAACCCCACACTGACCACAGACTAACAGCAGATGTACAGGAGTGGAGAGCAGGGTTACAGTAACAAACTACAGGTGGAAAGATTAGAAACATAGCTAGCATGGCTCTAGCAAAGAGACAATCTCTAAGAAACTAGCTTCTCGAGGAGACCATCTCGAAGAAGCCAGCCACAAATTCCTGCATTTTACTTTGCATCTTATCTCAACCGTCAAAAAACAAACAGGCCAGACATGTAGTGAAGTTCCTTGTTAGTGTGGTAACCTCGTTTCTTCCTGATGGTAAGAGCCTGGGCCAGCGGGCCGTAACCGAGCCTGGAAGGCATTGTTGTTTCACGCATGGGGAACCATCAGTCGTATTGCCTCATTACAGACTGGTAGTGGAGTGCTCGGCCATCTCCTCCCTCCTCTTCACTCTCTCCTTCCTCCTATCCTCCTCCCCCTCTCTCCTCTCCTCTCAGCCCTCTCCTCTCATTTTACAATTACATTTTAGTAATTTAGCAGACACAGTGACTTACAATTATTTGTCTTAATATAGCTCAGTGAGACAACAACATATAACAACATATAACAATCGTAGCAAGTATATTTTCCCTCAATAAAATAGTTATCAGCAAAGTTAGTGGTAGCAGGAAAAGACAAGTGCAATTTCTCCTCTCCCCGAGGGGCTGGGAGTGTTAGCCTCCAGACTACAGAGGAAGCTGGAGTGGCTGGGCCATGCAAAGCCCTTTCCGGACCATAAACGGCAGGTTTATTTTTAATGTTCTGCCCCAATGTGCCTCGCTTCCTAAAATACATTTCATGCTAAACAAAATGCTGGGTGTGCAGGGCCTGCCAGAGCCCTTTCTCTCTGCCTGTCTGCCTGTTGGAGGACTAGATTGATTGGTCGGTTGGCTGGCTGGTTGGTTGGTTGGTCAGGCAGGCAGGCAGCAGGTCTTGGTTTCTGGGCATTGGTGGAGAGAGACAGGGGTAGTCACCTGGGCCCAAATACCCAGCCACAAGTGGCCTATGCATCATGTCATCATGTTGTCAATGGGTGGAACTCTGTTTGTGTCTGTGTGTGTCAGTGAGTGTGACTAGGTGTGTGCGTGCTTGTGTTTGTGTGTGCGTGTGTCTTTGCTTGTATTTGTGTGTCATTGCAGTGGAATGGCGAGGCGTCGCGCTCCTACCTGCAGGGGAATGAATGGAAGAGGGAAGTATTTTTTATGGTGTGGGTCTTTTCCATGCCACAATATGCTACAATACTCAGCTCTGATGTAGGACTTGAATAATATTTCACAGATGAAATAGAGCAAAGCAACATGTTGCTAAATACATTACCACTGCCATATATTTCAAGTTAAGGTTTTTGCGGCGCTTGCAAAGACCATGCAAAGTTGGCTCTTAATAAATATCGCCTTCACGTGACTTAAAATCCTTGTATGTTTTACTGTATGTTATTCAGACTGGATATTCAGACACTTTCAAGTGCCTCTGTGATTATGAGGGTGTAGAATTGGTATTTCAACTTTATTTTATTCATGACATTTGTTAAGAATAACCTTATATTTACAACTTATTTCCAATATGTTTTATCTCTTCTTTTACAACCCCAGTAGCTCCAGTGAGGAAGGAGGCTGGTTCTGTGCCTTTGTCTGAGTTTGGTTTTAGGTATGGGTTTGTGGCGGGCGCTGGTGGAATGGGTCTGGGTTTGGGCTTGACTCTGTCTGGATTTGAGTTTGGGGCCTGTGTCACGGTTTTCTTCTATCTCCTCCTCTGACGACGACGTGTAGCAAGGATCGGTAATGGTAATTTTGATACATGTTTAATAACGAACAAACAATACAAAAACATACCACGAAAACCGAAACAGCCTATACTGGTGCAAAGTAACACAGAGACAGGAACAATCACCCACGAAACACTGAAAGAATATGGCTGCCTAAATATGGTTCCCAATCAGAGACAACGATAAACACCTGCCTCTGATTGAGAACCACTTCAGGCACCCATAGACTTTTCTAGATAACCCTACTAATTCACAATCCCAATACCTACAAAAAACCCAGGACAAAACACACCACACAATAAACCCATGTCACACCCTGGCCTGACCAAAATAATAAAGAAAACACAAAATACTAAGACCAGGGCGTGACAGCCTGGTCCTGCAGGTCTGGGCCTGGGTCTGGGTGTGACTGCTGGGTGGTTTCCAGACAGTTCCTTCTCACAGCTGAAGTCTCTCTACCCTGCCTGTTTTCACCCCGCTGCACCACAGGTCTCTTTATGAGGTTAATCCACTTCCGCTGAGCTCTACACCCTCAGAGCCTGTCACGATAACACTGCCGCCAACGCAGCCGAGCCAGCACATCAAACACGACTCCACGCCTAACAAACAGACACATCTGGCCTAATCAGAAACATGATGGGAGCGGATGGGGTGCAGCTGCCTGCCGCTACAATCAATGCCCACACCGCTCCAACCGACCGGCCTACAATTCTGGGCCACATGTGGAGAGAAAGAGGGGAAAGAGAGAGAGGCTAGAGAGAGAGAGGGAGAGAGAGGAAGAGGACCATCTCACGTAAGGTGCAGATGTTTCCCCTCCTTCTTATTCCTGCCTCAGAATCACCACCACAAGGAAAATTGTGCTGCTGTGTGACTATGAAGTGGTGCTAGAAAATTGTGGATGTTGGTGCTCCACCCAGATCTGATTCAGTACTGGAGGACAAACAGGACAAACCGCTGGGCTGAGGGTTGCCACCATGCAGGATGGAGGGGTGGAGGAAGGGAGGGAGGGATGCCTGTCACCACGCAGCAAGCTGAGTGAAAGCAGGGAATTTGAGAAAAACATGTTTCCCCTTCTAGACAAAGTAGTGAGTGTGCACCACTAACCACCCCATCCACTCTAAGCTCTGCTGATAATACCATTTATATAGTAGCCATCTGACACTATTCTGTATGTGACATTTAATATGACGGTCTTGACTGACAGCAGTTATCCCACTGTGTCTCTAAAAATATGTAATTTAGGTGTTGACTGAATCATTTTTTTGCCACATAGGACCTCGGAATGTCCCTCAGATTGGGAGGATGGTAAGGACCCTGGCTTCCATTGCTGTGTATATCCAAAATGGCAACCTATTACCTAAATGGTGCCCTACTTTTGACAAAAGTCATATGGGCCCTGCTCTAAAGAAGTGAACTAAATGGGGAATCGGGTGCCATTTGGGATGCAGTCACTTACTCTCGCCCTTTCAAACCACCAACGCTATATTTGGTGGAAAAATACAGTACTAGTCAAAAGTTTGGACACACCTACTCATTCAAATTTAACCAAAAAAGTGTTAAACAAATCAAAATATATTTGAGATTTGAGATACTTCAAAGTACCCACCCTTTGCCTTGATGACAGCTTTGCACACTCCTGGCATTATCTCAAACAGCTTCATGAGGAATGCTTTTCCAACAGTCTTAGCACTTGACGGCTGCTTTTCCTTCCCTCTGCGGTCCAACTCATCCCAAATCATCTCAATTGGGTTGAGGTCGGGTGATTGTGGAGGCCAGGTCATCTGATGCAGCACTACATCACTCTCCTTCTTGGTCAAATAGCCCTTACACAGCTTGGAGGTGTGTTAGGTCATTGTCCTGTTGGAAAATAAATGATAGTCCCACTAAGCGCAGATTGGATTGCATATCGCTGCAGAATGCTGTGGTAATCATGCTGGTTAAGTGTGCCTTGAATTCTAATTAAATCACTGACAGTGTCATCAGCAAAGCACTCCCACACCATTACACCTCACATGCGGAGATCATCCGTTACCCTACTCTGCATCTCACAAAGACATGGTGGATTGGAACCCAAAATCTCAAATTTGGACTTATCAGACCAAAGGACAGATTTCCACTGGTCTAATGTCCATTGCTCGTGATTCTTGGCCCAAGCAAGTCTCTTCTTCTTATTGGTGTCCTTGAGTATTGGTTTCTTAGCGGCGATTCGACCATGAAGGCCTGATTCATGCAGTATCTTCTGAACAGTTAATGTCTAGATGTGTCTGTTACTTGAACTCCATGAAGCATTTATTTGGGCTGCATTCTGAGGTGCAGTTAACTGAATTCTCTGCAGCAGAGGTAACTCGAGGTGGTCCTTTCCTGTGGCGGTCCTCATGAGAGCCAGTTTCATCATAGTGCTTGATGGTTTTTGCGACTGCACTTGAAGAAATGTTCAAATTCTTGAAATGCTCCGTATTGACTTACCTTCATGATGGACTGTCGTTTCTCCTTGCTTATTTGAGCCATTTTTGCCATAATATGGACTTGGTCTTTTTTACCAAATACCTTGTCACAACACAATTGATTGGCTCAAACGCATTAAGAAGGAAAGAAATTCCACAAATGAACTTTTAACAAGGCCCACATGTTTATTGAAATGCAATCCAGGTTCCAGGTGACTACCTCATGAAGCTGGTTGAGAGCATGTAGAATGTAGAAAATGTAGAAAATAGTCAAATATAGAAAAACCCTTGAATGAGTAGGTGTGTCCAAACCTTTGACTGGTACTGTATATACTTGTTATATATTTTGCCCTTTTCTCGAAGTTGAAATTCCACAAGTTGGTGTTTGGTGTTTTCTGTATGTAATTTCTAGTATGGCTGTTGTGTTATATGCTGCTAAAGCTTCTTTACCAGAAGTCCTCTGTCTTATCCTGGTCTCATAGTGTAATTACAGTGTTGGACTCCCGAGGCATTTCCTTACTAAACTTACCAGGATTTGTATTCATTCAAAACAGGCTGTTCTTTAAGTGCCTGCTAGTCACATAGAATCCTAAAGCTAACTGACACAAACGACTTAACTGACTACCTCTCCTGTTAATTTGACATGTCGGACAACAGTGATGTTTCTTAGTATGCATCTTTATTGTATCATTAGCCTGGTCCCAGATCTATTTGTTTGCTTACTAACTGCATTACTCATTCTCAAGCCATACATCTTAGGCATGACAAAGAGTGACAAGGAGTTGGCATGATACCACAAACAATGTTGATAGTAAAATGGTATGTTTGAATCAACGTCATTGTTTCAACGTCGTGCTATGAACCTAAATAAAGAGTAATATAGAAATAAAGCGACAGTCCAATGATTCCTGCCTGAACATTGACTCCTACTGGTATATGAGGGGTAATGCACTTCAGTAAAAATAAGTCTACCATCCAGATTTTTTTATTTTTCATGTCACCTTTATTTAACCAGGAAGAATAGCTGCGACCTGGCCAAGATAAAGCAAAGCAGTTTGACACATACAACAGCACAGAGTTACACATGAAATAAACAAGCATATAGTCAATAATACAGTAGAAAAAGTATATATACAGTGTGTGCAAATGAGGTAGGATAAGGAAGGTAAGGCAATAATTAGGCCATGGTGGCGAAGCAATTACAATATAGCAATTAAACACTGGAATGGTAGATGTGCAGAAGATGATTGTGCAAGTAGAGATACTGGGGTGCAAAAGAGCAAGATAAATAAATAAATACAGTATGGGGATGAGGTAGTTGGATGGGCTATTTACAGATGGGCTATGTACAGATGCAGTGATCTGTGAGCTGCTCTGACAGCTGGTGCTTAAAGCTAGTGAAGGGGATATGAGTCTCCAGCTTCAGTGATTTTTGCAGTTCGTTCCAGTCATTGGCAGCAGAGAACTGGAAGGAAAGGCGGCCAAAGGAAAAATTGGCTTTGGGGGTGACCAGTGAGATATACCTGCTGGAGCGTGTGCTATGGGTGGAAGCTGCTATGGTGACCAGTGAGCTGAGATAAGGCGGGGCTTTACTTGTAGATGACCTGGAGCCAGTGGGTTTGGCAACGAATATGAAGTGAGAGCCAGCCAACGAGAGTGTACAGGTCGCAGTGGTGGGTAGTATATGGGGCTTTGGTGACAAAACGGATGGCACTGTAATAGACTGCATCCAATTTGTTAAGTAGAGTGTTGGAAGCTATTTTGTAAATGACATCGCCTAGGCCGAGGATCGGTAGGATGGTCAGTTTTACGAGGGTATGTTTGGCAGCATGAGTGAAGGATGCTTTGTTGCGAAATAGGAAGCCGATTCTAGATTTAATTTTGGATTGGAGATGCTTAATGTGAGTCTGGAAGGAGAGTTTACAATCTAACCAGACACCTATGCATGTGTAGTTGTCCACATATTCTAAGTCAGAACCGTCCAGAGTAGTGATGCTGGGTGGGCGGGCAGGTGCGGGCAGCAATCGGTTGAAGAGCATGCATTTAGTTTTACTTGCATATAAGAACAGTTGGAGGCCAAAGAAGGAGAGTTGTAATGGCATTGAAGCTTGTCTGGAGGTCAGTTAACACAGTGTCCAAAGAAGGGCAAGAGGTATACAGAATGGTGTCGTCTGAGAGTCACCAGCAGCAAGAGCGACATCATTTATGTATACAGAGAAGAGAGTCGGTCCGAGAATTGAACACTGTGGCACCCACATAGAGACTGCCAGAGGTCCGGACAACAGGCCCTCGATTTGACACACTGAACTCTATCAGAGAAATAGTTGGTGAACCAGGCGAGGAAATCATTTGAGAAACCAATGCTGTTGAGTCTGCCGATGAGAATGTGGTGATTGACAGAGTCGAAAGCCTTGGCCAGGTCGATGAATACGGCTGCACGGTAATGTCTCATATTGATGGCGGTTATGATATCGTTTAGGACCTTGAGCGTGGCTGAGGTGCACCCATGACCAGCTCTGAAACCAGATTGCATTGCGGAGAAGGTACGGTGGGTTTTGAAATGGTTGGTGATCTGTTTGTTAACTTGGCTTTCGAAGACCTCAGAAAGGCAGGGTAGGATAGATATAGGTCTGTAGAAGTTTGGGTCTAGAGTGTCTCCCCCTTTGAAGAGGGAGATGACCGTGGCAGCTTTCCAATCTTTGGGAATCTCAGATGGACGAAAGAGAGGTTGAAACAGGCATCAGATAATTTTAGAAGGGTCCAGATGGTTGCAACAATTTCAGCTCTTTCAGAACATCAGCTTCTGGATTTGGGTGAAGGAGAAATTTGAGGGAGTTGCTGTAAAAGGGCTATTGACCGGGGTAGGGGAACAGGTGGAAAGCAATGTCAGCCGTAGAAAAATGCTTATTGAAATTCTCAATTATAGTGGATTTATTGGTGGTGACAGTGTTTCCTAGCCTCAGTGCAGTGGGCAGCATCTTATTCTCCATGGACTTTACAGTGTCAGAACAGTTTGTGTGGATGCAAATTTCTGCAGCTTTCCTAACTGCATGTGTATATGTTCCTAACTTCCCTGAAAAGTTGCATATCACAGGGGCCGATGCTAATGCAGAACACTACAGATGTCTATGTACCATGCTTAGCTTTGGAAACAAGGGCTTTATTCCACTGAGCTATTATGGAAGCTTCCATACTCATTTGAATAGACTAACTAAATAGCATTGAATAGTTGAAAGTAACTAACTTTTCTTACACAAGCTGAATGTGAAAGTAAATCGCAGTGAGGTTGGTTATGCCATTGAAATTTACAAGGACCATTCTGGAAGAAAACCTGATGGAGTTGCAAAAGACCTGAGACTGGGACAGATTTGTCTTCCAAAAGATCAAATATGTTTTGATCCGAAAAAACATAAACCCTACGGTGAAATGCTTCTAACCAACAATGCAATGAAAGAAGTGTTGGATTAAAACATAAAATAAAATAAAAATAACAATAATTCAGTAAAATAACAGCAAGACTATATATGTACTGGTAGAATGGCCAAGTCAAGGATATTATCCATGTAGGTAGAGGTAAAGACCATAGATAATGAATAGCAGCAGCAATGGGGGTAGCCATTTGATTAGCTGTTTGGAAGTCTTAAGAACTGAAAACTTTGGACCTAGACTTGGCGCTCCTGTAGCAAACAATCTATGACTCCATCTTTGACAATTTTTAGGGCCTTCCTCTGACCGCTGGTAGGTCCTGGATGTTTGCCCCAACTGGGAGGAATGCAGTTGCCATACCAGGTAGTGATGCAATCAGTCAGGATGCTCTCGATGGTGCAAAACTTTTGAAGATAGGACCCATGTCAAATCTTTTCAGTCTCCTGGGGAGGAATAGGCTTTGTCGTGCCCTCTTCACGACTGTCTTGGTGTGTTTAGACCATGATAGTTTGTTGGTGACATGGACACCAAGGAAATTGAAGCTCTCAACCTGCTCCATTACAGCCCCATCAATGAGAATGGGGGGCTGAAGTCCACAATCATCTCTTTTGTCTTGATCATGTTGAGGGAGAGGTTGTTATCCTGGCACCACACAGCCAGGTCTCTGACCTCCTCCCTATTTCAGGAACCATACAGGTGTGATTCCTGAGTTAATTAAGCATTAACATGCCAAGTGTGATTAGGGTTTGTATAAAAATGCTGGGCAGGCCATTATTTTGGCTACCATGGCTATTCCCCTGTGCTTCAACCCCCATATGATTGCAATGCCCCCATCCATTGAGTGGTCACTGCATGGTTTAATGAGCATTGTTGTATGATTCAGATCTCACCAAATTGAAAAAGGAGATTCTGGACTTATGGAGCATTTTTGAACAAAACACCAAATGATGGAATTTCTTGTTGAAGAATGCATCCACTCAATAGAGTTCCAGACACTTGTAGAATCTATGACAATGTGGTTCTGAAAATGTTGGTGTTTCCTTTAGGTCACTATAAAGTTCAAGGGGCCGAATAGCTATAATTTGTCCTATAAAGTTTAGTTGATGCCAAATTCTTGATGTGAACAATACACTTTTACCTTTGGATATTGTGTTTTATATATGTAATTCATAATATACAGTATATATACTATCCAAGCAGAAGATACATCTCCTTCAAATGTTGATATTTGGTTGTGTTCACAATTCAATATCCAGTATGTCTACAAAATGATTGATTGATATGTTGGTATGTTCACATCTCCATCTCAACCAAAAATGTATATGTTAAAGAATAGAATCAAATCAAACTTTAAATGCACTTCGAATAAAGTTAGATTTGATTTAGTCCTATTTTTCAACTTTGATTGTTACTTTAGATGGAGACTTGAATCCAACATATTACTAACTTGTAGATTAAATTGGAAATCATATACAAAACAACAAAAAACAAAAAATATACAAAAGGTAGACATGTGTTATAAATATCATGAATTTGGCATCCAATTTGTAGGGCTAATGATAACTACTTCTAAACTTCCAAAGATCCAATCAACCATGAATGAATAATAGTATCCTAGCTACATGTTGTCCTTTGTTGGGCAAATTAGATGTCAGTGTTGCCTACATAAACCCAAACTCACTCCGAATGTACTTTCATAGACAATTTTATGAGAAAAGTTAAAGGAATTACTTTCAACTAGTCAATGCTATTTAGGTTGTCTACCTGCCAAATATTTTTTATGTTACTATGTGGAATTTTCAATGCGATTTCAATGTATACATAGTTCTGATGATTATTTTGAAATTAGATTGTTATAAATTCAATTTATTTAAGTTGAAGTTTTATCCTCATTTAGATTGACAACGCTGGTTGAAATAAGATAAAAAACAGTACTGGTTGATGACTTTTTTCAAATCCAAAGTATTTTCTACTTTGATTCCGAAAACAACATTGAATCAACCAGTATGTGCCCAGTGGGAGGATACTGTATTAAAGATCTCAAACCACAATTTCTCCATGATCTACTCCCCTGTGGATCAGATCACCATTTAATTGCATTACTCTGAGTGGGAAGTCTGTTGAGACCAATGTGATGGTGATGAAGGTCTGGTGCAGGAAATAGGTTTGAATGTTCCTCCTTCAAAACCTGCATGTTCTAGCTGACTCAGCTGGCTTCTGTCAACCAATATTTAACAGTGTCTATTTTGCACTTTCATCAAACCCTTCCACTGAAGGATACAATTAAGTACCGCTGTTCCTTGTTAGGGCAGGATACACTAACATTTTGATCTAAAGAGAGACTCTTGTATTTAGAGGTCAACGTGGCTATTTCAATTTATGGCCAAGCACAAACATCCTCACGCACAATTTCTCTTTAGGTTCTGTTCCATTGCTGCTGGGCCCAGAGCAAAGGAGAGTAGAGGGGGAGGAAAGGAGTGGAGGAGGTAAAGGAGCAGAGGAGAGGCGTGGAGCCTAAAAACAAACAATAGAGAGCTTAACTGAGCAGGAGGAGAAGAGAGGAGAAAAGAGAAGAGGAGGCATATGGGAGGATGCATAGCGAGTCATTAAGGGCCTGACATTTTAATGCAGTGAATATGAGAGAGCGAGAGAGAGCCTTCCGCTCCCCCAGCCTCCCTGTGGTGACTAGAAAAACACTTTGGTGGATATTACACCCTGTTATTCTTTCTCTCTGTTGTCTGTCTCTCTCTCTCGCTCTTTCTGTCTGTTTCTCTCTCTCTCACTCTTTCTCTCTTTCTCTGTGCACCATTAAAACAACATCTCGAAGCCAGGTTCACTGAATGGTACATCGGAAGCAAAGTACCCTTACTGTGACCCCTCCCTCCCTCCATCCCTTCCTCCCAAGGAAATACATGCCTTTATTATTTAGATCAAAAAGCCATGTTCTGTTTAACCCTGCTGCTAAAGCAGGGGTGGGTGAAGAGTTGTAAACAACTCTTACTGTCGTGGGGTTCTGATAACAGCGGTAGTTAGATAATTATGGCATTTGTTTTCAGTCTTACATGTAGATGTTGGCTTTGTCCCAAATGGCACCCTATTCCCTATGTGGTGTATCCTGAAACCAGGAAGCTTTACAATAACATCTAATAGATTTATTGTCCCCTGAGAAGGAGATCATTTTAGGGGGGGGGGGGGGGGGGGGCTGCGAGAGCAGGAAGGGAGATGGCACATTAATGAATAGAGCCTTTCGAAGGAGGTCCACTCAACAGAGGTGATTTAAATCTACATTCTGCGATTCGATTAACAGCATTCGCAACTTGCGAGGGATGGCACTGACAGTTCATAATCAAAATGATAGTTTCAACTATGTGTTTGTGAGTGTTTGTTTACAAACAATAGAATAAATCAAACAAGCTTGTATTCCTTGAGAATCAATGGCTATACGTCATGAATATATATTGTCCAAAATTGGATTTATCAACCCCGGACTGTAGTTATAACAAGACCTCCTGACATTGATGTATCACCCTGAGCCTCGGTGGGGAGAGCACAATGTTTTCATTGTGAAGCTAGCTATGCTACCGTTCAAAAGTTTGGGGTCACTTAGAAATGTCCTTGTTTATGAAAGAAAAGCACATTTTTTTGCCCATTAAAATGACATCAAATTGATCAGAAATACAGTGTAGACATTGTTAATGTTGTAAATGACTATTGTAGCTGGATTTTTATGGAATATCTACATAGGCGTACAGAGGCCCATTATCAGCAGTCATCACTTCTGTGTTCCAATGGCACGTTGTGTTAGCTAATCCAAGTTTATCATTTTAAAAGGCTAATTGATCCTTAGAAAACACTTTTGCAATTATGTTAGCACAGCTGTAAATTGGAGTCACCTCTTCACTGTTGACGTTGAGACTGATGTTTTGCGGGTACTATTTAATGAAGCTGCCAGTTGAGGACTTGTGAGGCGTCTGTTTCTCAAACTAGACACTCTAATGTACTTGTCCTCTTGCTCAGTTGTGCACCAGGGCCTCCCACTCCTCGTTCTATTCTGAATAGAGGCAGTTTGCACTGTTCAGTGAAGGGAGTAGTAGACAGAGTTGTACGAGATCTTCAGTTTCTTGGCAATTTCTCGCATGAAATAGCCTTCATTTCTCAGAACAAGAATAGACTGACGAGTTTCAGAAGAAAGTGCTTTGTTTCTAGCCATTTTGAGCCTGTAATTGAAACCACAAATGCTGATGTTCAAGATACTCAACTAGTCTAAAGAAGGCCAGTTTTATTGCTTCTTTAATCAGGACAACAGTTTTCAGCTGTGCTAACATAATTGCAAAAGGGTTTTCTAATGATCAATTAGCCTTTTAAAATGATAAACTTGGATTAGCTAACACAATATGCCATTGGAATACAGGAGTGGTGGTTGCTGATAATGGGCCTCTGTATGCCTATGTAGATATTCCTTTAAAAATCAGCAGTTTCCAGCTACAATAGTCATTTACAACATTAACAATGTCTAAACTGTGTTTCTGATCAATGTGATGTTATTTTAATGGACAAAAAAAAAGATTTTCTTTTGAAAACAAGGACATTTCTAAGTGACTTCAAACTTTTGAACGGTAGTGTATGTCTACTGCTGGCAGCCAGGTTTTAGTGAGAAGAGGTGAGACTGGCCAACTACAGAGCAATCACCGTCTTTTCTCTTTACAGCACAGCCCAACCATCACTTATAGCTGATGACAGCATTTATGAGAATTCACTGTAGCAGCAACAAGACACAACCTATTAGTGCAACGTTTGTGCAGGGCCTGTTCAAAAACTGCAACCCAAGGATGTGTCCCAAATGGCATCCTATTCCCATATAGCTCTGGTCAGAAGTAGTGCACCATACAGGGATAAGGGAGTGATTTAGAATGCATCCAAACTCCTCAGTAAGACAGTGTGGTTGTCCAAACCAGGAAATACCACCAATGCCCATGCTTCTAATACACAACCCATTGTGCACAGACATCAATTCAACATCTACTCCACGTTGGTTCCACGTAAATTTGAAATGACGTGGAAACAATGTTGATTCAACCTGTGTGTGCCCAGTGGGATCCCTGTTTCCCTTTGTGATGAGGTTAGAAAAGGCACAGAGAGAGAGAGAGAGAGAGAGAGAGAGAGAGAGAGAGAGAGAGAGAGAGAGAGAGGGAGAGAGAGAGAGAGAGACCCTGGCCCCAGCAGCCCTTCTGGACCAGAGCTGTGATGAAGAGGTCAATGGGCCCTGGTTAAAAGTAGTACACTAAATAAGGAATAGAGTGCTGTTTGTGCCGCAGGCCATTTCCTCTGCTGACTTGTGTTCTGGAACAGGAGGCAGAACGCAGGTGTGACAGAAAGCTGAGTGGGGATCGTTTGGAAATGAAATAAAGACGGGTGGGGGTATGGCACCACACTAAAACACAGTGCAAAGAGGCTGCAAGGGTTCACTATTCTCTGCACCAGAGCTGCCGTCTGTCTTCTACTGTATCAAATCAAATCAAAGTTGATTTCAAAACATTATGCCCTCATGGACCATACTGCTGCAGTCTGTCTGTCCACATTATCAGTTCTATACAAACCATGCTCTCTCCTCTCTGACTACCTGCCTCTGGACCTGCACTTCTCTGTCACACTCACAGAAAGCCCACCTACTTAAACACTGAGCACAGAGCCAGACAATTTACATTTACATTTAAGTCATTTAGCAGACGCTCTTATCAAATTGATGACATTACATTTACTTACTTTATTCATCCTTAATTTTCTTTTACTTTCTCAAGATGAAAGGAGTTGGTGTTGGTTAGTGTGATGGAATAAGGCGTTGTGGTTGGTTGAGGCCTGTGTGATGGAATACGGAGTTGGGGTGTGTTTGTGGCTGTAGTGTGCTGTGTGTTTTTACAACTTGTGTTTTACAGCTGCTGTTAAACAGCATTTGGTCCACGGTTCCTGCAGTCGGAGTTATTAGATAAGAAACCTAATATAAATCAGAGTGGAGGGGTCTGGCAAACTGGGGTAAGCAGGGGAGATGGAGAGCCGTGGAGCTGGGCGACAATACAAATTATTTCAGTGCGTCGGGGTTGCCGGGACGTTGCTGGGGGGTTGCCGGGAGGATAAGGTGATATCTGGTGTCCAGCCTCTGGTTCTGTCGCCTAACCTCGAGTTTCCTATGTTTCCCCTCTCTCCTCTTCTTCCACGTTCACTATGTTTCTCTGTCTTCTATCCTCCTCCACATTCCCTGTTCACCTATTCCTTTCTCTTTTCCTTCTCTTGTTTCTCCCTCTCCTCTCTTCTCCACCTCTAACTTCAGTCTGTTTCTTTCTTCTCCTCTTTCACTCAAAATTCCCCCTCTCACAGACATCCCAGAAAGGGGAACAACCCTTGCTGGAGAAACCATATACTAACACTATGCGTGTGTACTCACAATATTGTATATTGCGACCACCAAGCTGAGTGAGGTCACAATGTCCTGTCAGTGGTGTTTATTATAGACAACACTGACATCTGCTGGCCATTAGCTTGAATTTTAACTGATCAGGATTATTATTTTTTATTTTTTTATTTCACCTTTATTTAACCAGGTGGGCTAGTTGAGAACAAGTTCTCATTTACAACTGCGACCTGGCCAAGATAAAGCATAGCAGTGTGAACAGACAACACAGAGTTACACATGGAGTAAACAATAAACAAGTCAATAACACAGTAGAAAAAAAAGTCTATATACATTGTGTGCAAAAGGCATGAGGAGGTAGGCAAATAATTACAATTTTGCAGATTAACACTGGAGTGATAAATGATCAGATGGTCATGTACAGGTAGAGATATTGGTGTGCAAAAGAGCAGAAAAGTAAATAAATATAAACAGTATGGGGATGAGGTAGGTAAAATTGGGTGGGCTATTTACAGATAGACTATGTACAGCTGCAGCGATCGGTTAGCTGCTCAGATAGGAGATGTTTGAAGTTGGTGAGGGAGATAAAAGTCTCCAACTTCAGCAATTTTTCTCTTTCCAGTTGCAAACGTCACATTTTAGCGCTTGATGTTAGTTTTGATGTAGTTAGCTCTACTCAGAGGGTGGGTATCATTTGTGGAACGTTCCAACAGGAATCTGTTCCAAAAACTGCGTAAAGTACAAGGTTGCCAACTAACAATGCATACAAAGTAGCATGATCGATTCAACTAGTTGACGAATAGGCATCAACTCACCACGTAGCTTATATTCTTAATGTTTGACCATAGGCCACCAGAGTGAAGACAGACATTTTCCGGAATAAACGTGGTGAGTGAAAAACGTAATTAAATAGCCCACTCCCTACCTGGTATCTGCCGCTATACAATTTTGTATGCGTTGTTTGTTTTTGGACCAGATTCCTGTTGGAACGTTCTACAAATTATACCCACCCCTACTCAGAGCCACATGTGAGGGGGGTGTGACCAATCGATGTGAATTACATTGTCATTTGCAGCAACATTTCTTTCCAGTGTGTATAGCATTTGGTCAAGGCAGTCTCTCACCCTGTGGAGTACACCATAGCAGAGGTGAAGATGCAGTTCCCTTGGGCTAGAACAAAGATGTCCACCTTGTGGTCCACCCCAATCCTCTGAGAAATGGATTGAGAAAAAAAACTATCTGTACTGTAGATGCACTTAACTGCAGTTTAAGTCACACTCCCAATCCTCTAGCTCAGCTCAGGTTTGACATGTTTCAATTCAGTACAGGTGCTGATACTTGTCTGTGTCTATTCAGTGCCCCCTCCACCAGAGAAGTACAAGCCCAAGTCTCTAGCCTGTCTGACAAGTTCCAGACCTCCCTCACCTCCGACCAGGAGAAGGATGATGACTTCCAGCCTGATAGGAAGTGCATCCACACCCCAACCATGGAACAGAAGTTAGGTAGCCTTATAGAATTTCCTGTATTTTTATGGGTAGCCATATTAACAATACTTTCACAGACAGACCAATAAGTCTAACCATTCTGATTTGTCCCTGTTTCAAGTTGCGTAGCCTTGTTCCAGGGTATACAAAACATGTTTGTCTGTGCAGATTATCAGCTCTTTACTGCCTGGACTGTCTAAAGAAGTATTTGACATCTAAGGAACTGCACATCTGAGGAACTGCAAAATTCACTCAATAACAAAACCCTTACTCTCCGTTCCCCTTGGGGTTGTAAGAGGAGGTGCTTGGAGCAGTGAGTGGTGTTTATAGATGATGAGGCAGAAGGAGAGAGACCAGTGCCTGGAACACAGACAGTGGAGCTGAAGACCCAGGCACAGACTATAAACCTACCCCCTGAGACACACTGCTGTGTGAGTACATCTATCTAAACATATACTAAGGATATGTTGCCACTTGCTGGGAAGTGCTGATCTAGGATCAGCTAAATTGATGAACCTTCCCCCCCTGAGGCTCACTACTGTGTGAGAATTTCTAGTCTAAACTTAGGATATGTTTCTTTTTAGTGCTGATCTAGGATCAGCTCAACTGATGGTAGGGCGGGGAAATATTTTGTGTACAGTATACCGGTACGGATACTCATACTGGTAGGGAATTTTAGTCTACAAAGATATTTTATACAGTGCTAAATTTAATGAAACATTCTAGAAATTGGACTACTTTCAAATGCAGTTGTATCCTCGTTCTGACACTTCTTGAATTTTGTTTATTATTTTTTATTATTTTTATTATTGTGTACTCTTTGACATTTTGCTGCATTGTTAGGAGCTAGTAACATAAGCATTTTGCTGCACCCGCTACAACATCTGCTAAACTTTGATTTGATTTAGTTTGGTTGAGCATAAAACCATCAGAATGTGGAAAGCCCATTCAAATCACTTATAATTAATTTTCTGCCATCCTAGGGTCATGCACTACTCATAAAACATATTTAGAACTTGTATTATTCAGAAACAAAATACAGTCAAATACTGTTGTACAGTCAAACATTTGAAAAATATTCTGATATGATATTTTGGCAATATTGGCCAGCCCTGACCGATGGACCTGCCCTCTGAGGCACAGTACTGTGTGAGTACATCTATTCTAAACTAAGGATATGCTGCTTTTTAATGCTGATCTAGGAACAGCTCAACTGACGACCACCTTAACGCCAACCATTAGAATCCATGAAGATAAATATTTGTGTTGTACAGCCACCCAAATACTACTTTGTGTCCACTTGGTGGCAGCATAGCCCACTTAATCTGTGGCTCTTTTCCATCACATATCATTGGCATTGTTCTCACATTTCTTGTGTGCCAAGTGAATGTGTCATGTGATATAGGTTGTGTTTAGGCTGCATACGGCAGGAAGAGGAGTGGGAAAAAGGAATAGTTAGGAGGAGAAAGTCCCCTCCCGCTGTTCGTCTTGGGTTTCCCCGTCTGATACCTGACCGGCTGCACTCTGCTGACTGACGTCCTGAATGGGGCTCTTTGAACGGACAGAGCTCCACTTTTTAATTAAGAGGGTTTGCCTCGCCGCTGATCTGTGAAAGCCAGGCATAAATATTGAATGGGGGTCACCCGCTGGTTACTGAGCCCTGGGACCTAGAGGGATAAACCGCTGCTTTATGAGGAGGGAGGGCTGGGTGGCCATTCGGGGCAGAGCAATATGCATCCCAAATGGTGCCCTATTTCCAACATAGTCCACTACTTTTGACTACAGCCCTATGGGCCCTGTTCAAAAAGTAATGTATTATATAGGGAATAGGGTGCCATTTGGGGGACATACCAGAGGAGAGGGGTGATGCCTAGTTTGTGTCATGCTCCTAAGGTATTTGATCAGGATGGCACTGCAGTCATCTATTTGCGACTCAGCCAGCCCACCCACTGTGTGTGTGTGCGCACATTTTCATGTGTATTCGGAACCTTGAAGACTGAGGAGCGAATTGGCATCCAGCGAGCCAGCCTGTCCCCGCCAATCCCCACCACCATCATCACCTGGCCCCCCGGAGTGTAAGACTTCTCAAGTGTCAGCTGTGCAATGCTGAAACTCAAGGCACACAGGGCTGGAATCAGCTAGGTCTACCTGGCCAAGAGTATACTGAGTGACTGAGAACCACACCACCACCACATCCAGGGCATGGTTCTGACTGTCACTATGCCCAGACAATAAGGATGAGACGAGTACTGTTTGGAACACACCGGGTGATCTCTTTAAAGAGGGGTTTTCTTATGAACACTATAGGCAGAAGCAACGTAATAGGGTACCATTTAGGAGTCAGCTCCTGTGGGTTAAGGGTATAAAGAGCCCTGAGATGACATGATGAATAAACAGGGTCACCTAGTAGGATCAGGTTACAGAAGGGCCACATCGTTGGAACAGACCAGTTATACTGCTCAGCTCTGCAGATCCGCTCCTCGCCTGTGCAACAGAGACCGATCACCTTAACTGCTGCTGCCACGTTTAAATAGACCCCTCCACATATCCCTCCTACTGCGAAATCATGGCAAATAATTACTTATTCATAGACAGGTGGGAGGATGGAGGGGGGGGGGCACTGCTGAATAGAGGCCCTTGTCGAGAGGCAGGAGCAGGAAACCTCTGACAAGAGTATCCCTTTACGTGCCCGTCTCCGTCTGAGATGCAGACCGACACGGTTTGGGGCTCTGCTGGGCTCATAGGAGCGAGCAGACACCCCCTGGAATGGAATGTAGATAACTAACAGGGGGCCTGATGGTGTTGGCTGCCCTCTGCAACAGACACATACCGGCTCATTCAACACTGGACAATTCCACCCACTGCCGCTGAGAGCGAGGAAATCGGTCTACCACCCAGAGTGAATACCTGTTCAATCAAGGGAAAAGTGGCTGAGCTCCTTTCGGGCCCCCTAACACACATTGTAATATTTAATGGCAAACACTTTTGGAAAAAGAGCGGAAAGGAGGGTAACCTGAAACGCCTGGCCCTTCTAGTCTCCACTGAAGCACCACAGGCTCAGCTTGCTTGAGTTGTAACCCACACCCTGGGCGTTCCTTTATATGGGGAGGCATATCAACTGGGTGGTGCCAGATTGTAAAAGATGGAAGAGATGAAGAGAAGAATTTCTGAGAATTTAAGACTTGTGCAGTCAATAAGCTCAAGGTTTAGATTCAGGGTTACTTCAACAGTGTCATAAGAGAACATTTGACTTCCTCTGATGGAAACAGCTGAAGGACACTATGTGGTTAGCTTAGAACTTTGTGGTGAACAGTACTATTTGAGGTTGGCTTGTTTAGTCTTCATGGTTTGATACCCCTTTCACTAACACCAATGCCAATTATTTGCGTTAGTGAAAGGGATGGAAAGTGTCCTACTTTAAAGAGCTCAGCACCTGACTGGTATTGGTTTCAGCAGCGCTGCTGGCTACGCTTCACCTGTGTGTCAAGAGAAGGTGACGCCACACATCCCCTGTGGTTACTAACAGCCAATTAAAAAGCAGCTACACTTTCACATCCCCAACAATGGTAACCTATCAGCTTTCAGCAGTCAGGTAATGTAATCTAACCATGACTGACAGGCAGTATTGTGTGCATATACACATTCTTGCTATACTTTATTATATGTTCACTAATGGAGCATATAAAGTTCACCAGTTGTCTGGTATTGGTGATTTTTGTTTGGTCTCAATATTTATATAGTGAGCAATGTAAAATAAAATAAATGTTTCACAATTTTCTGAAGAGAACACTCTTGATATCTTGTTATTTTATCTTCCTTCTCCCTCCATCTTTCCCCCCCATGTGTCCACCAGTCGTCCGTGGTGTCCTGCTCTCTCTGTCCCTGTGCCTCGTCCAAAGGCGGCCAGAAAGTAGCCGAGGGAAAGTCTTCTAAGGAGAAGGCCAAAGAGAGCAAGAAGAAACAAGTTCCCAAGACAATCTTCGGCACTCGCTCCCACAAACAGATCACTCAGATGGCCCACGAGATGAATCGTACGCTCTCTGCTCTTCCACCCCCATCACCGTCGTCTCTTGTAGGGACCACACCTGTGTCCACTCAGAGGTGGTGCCTCACTTCAACTGGGTTTCAGCATGAAGTATTTTTTTTACACACGTATATTTTACTATGTCAGTATGTATTTGTTGTCATTGTTTCAGTGTCAAACTGATGGCAGTTGTGAAAATAGTTAATAGTTTGAAGAGTTGCAGAGTTAATAGAAAAATAATGCCATTGTTGATTAAATGCTATTTTTCATTAATTAGACTATTTTCTCTTGAAACATATCTACTAGAAACTCACGGACAATATAGACACAGATATAAAAAATGAATTCTATATATGAATAATTTAAGTGATTCAAAATTACGATAGGTTGCCCATAGTTTATCTTATTTTGGTAAGCTACCGGTAGCTTTAGAATCCTATACACACAAACCTGGGATTTTAACTGATGGCTGTCCAGTTGCTGGCCCGGTTCAGATCAGCTCAGCTCCTAACTAGGCTACATTACTGTTGCCCTCTTACCTCTCATTGGAGGTCGTTGACTATTACTGGACCTGAATTTAATTATTTTGAACTGAGATTCACCCCAATCCAGCTGTGAAAACCATGACCTCTTCAGACATGGAAACACACACACCTCTGATCATGAGTTTGAGTGGTGTTTCTAATCCCAGTGACAGACACTTAAAGGGAGTGAATTTGAGCTGCCTCTGAGCTCTAGAAAGAAAGGCTTCGTAACCCAACCCCACAGTTAAAGGACAGGCAGACAGCCCCCATCACTGTCGCCCCAGGTGACAATCACACCCCATAACATCCCCAATTGGTCAGTCTCTCTAGCACGATGACGTGTCACGAGGCTTCAGACAGGTTTTGTGTCAGATGGGAGACTTTATAGCCAGTATTACTGTTACAGTCCTAACTCCTGTTCTCCTCAAGGTGAGGGGGCTAGTGTAATGAACACACACATACAAACACACATGGGTCAGCCTGATCGTATAATAAGACCCTATTTCGCTGTCTCCAGAGGTGTCTATCTGTCCTGTCCACCTCAGCCTACAGTCGCCACGGTGACAGTGTTACATCCTGATCTGTTACAGAGAATAGATGTCCCCGCGATAACCCCAGAGGATAGAATGGCCACAGCTCCATCACACTCATTCTTCAATTAGTCCTGTTTATCCCTCCACTTTCCAGTCCTCTAGGCCCTGTCTATAGCCAGTCTCTTGTTACATACACCTGGCTCTGACTGAGCTTCGTTGGGTTAAGACTCCCCTGTTGTGTTTTCTCTTTTTGTGGAGTCATGAAGTCAAATCACACCCCTAAGCTGCCATTGAGCCAATATAAGAATGACTTGAGTGGACGCTAATCCTTTAACCTTCGCCACACGCGTTCTCGCGCACACACACTGAACCGTTTGAAACAAAACCGCTTTAAGTGCAAAAGTTTATCCATGATGTGTTGCAGAAAGTGAGCACCCATCCACCCCTTTGATAGCTGCCTTTCTTTCCATGCCTTTGGCGGGAACGGAGTATAGTCGTCACGTGTGTGTGTCACCGGGGAGCCGACTGGTTGTGACATGGTGGTAGATGAGGCGCCTCTGATGACTGGGTAATGAGCCTTAGTACATGAGACTGGAGACTGCCACTTGGGAATTACCCCGAGCTATTGGTAATGCCAGAAGAGTTGTTGTTGGTACTGGCCTATGTTGAGTGTGTGTCTGTACATGTCCTATGTGTATAAACCATGATGAAGGTATTGATCAGTGTTGGTTCTGAGAGGTCCTCAAGGTCACCAGTAAGCTGAACTTAATTAGTTTTCATGTGTGTATTGTCAAGGATGAAAACAACTCTTCCTCCTCTCTCTCTTACGTACCACACGCAGGGAGTGTTGGGTTTGACCAGGTAGTGGTCAAGGAATATGTGCAGGGTGTATTGTACCGCTTCAAAAACGGCGTGCACAAGATGCAGGACCAGAACACTGCACTGGGTCCATGGTCTCCATCAGTCCTGGGACATCAGTCGGCTGGGGGGGAGACTGAGGGCCTGCTCCTACTACGTTGCCAGGGACCTCATGCCTGTATCCTATTCTGTCCCTACAACTATCTACTGGACCTCATCATCAGGGAGAGCTTGGGTCTGGTGGGAGGGAAGGCATGGTGAGGGGAGCAGAGAGAAGGATAAGGAGGAGTGAGAGATGGGTGTAGTCTTCTATCCCTAAAACGACCTACTGGACCCCATCATCAGGGAGAGCATGAGTGGCAGAACGAGGGATGCAGGGAATTGTTGGAGTTAGAGAAGGAGTGAGTGATGAGGATGTAGGCCTGAAGAAAAGGTGGTTTCACACGTTAAAGAATAGATGTTTCCTTTTACTTTTAGCTGAACATTATCCTTGACAACTACCTGGTCAAACCCACTGCATGTGGGATGGGACGCTATCTCCTTCCCTCTCCTCCCCTGCAGATTCACATCAACCTGAAGGGTCAGATTGGGGTTCTGGATGAGGCCCACAACATAGAGGACTGTGCCAGCTACACCCTGAACAAACCCCAGCTGCTGTCTGCCAGGGAGAAGCTGGATAACATCAGATGCTCCAACCACCAACCGCTGCTGGCCTTCTGCTGTTCCCTGCTCAAGTAAATAGACCCTAAATTCCTGGAGTGAGTTAGACCTTAACCCATCTAGGTAGACCCTAACCCCTCTGGGCCTTCTGCTGCAGCCTGCTCAAGTCCCTCATCATCACCTCCCCCGACTGAAACTACAGTAGTGTTTCTCTACCTATCTATTCCTGGTACATTCTTTCTAGGCCAGCACAAGCACAACTGGTCTACTAATCAACCCGTCTTGGTTATTAATTAAATGTAATCAATACTTGTAAAGAATGTCTTCTAGCCTTGCTTTCCTCAATATCCAACAGTAGTTCTAAGATGGCCACTCTCACTCTCTCTGTCTGTTTGTCTGTTCCTCCTGTGGTGTAGTTGGATGCAGGAGAGCTGCAATGTTCTGGCTGAGAGGGAGTATGAGATGTCCTATAAGGTGTGGAATGGCAAGGAGGTTCTGGGATTCTTCCATACCAAGGTCATCACCACTGACACCTTTGCCATGCTGCAGGTCAGATAATGTTGTTGACCACCTAGGTCTCCTCTCACCTGTGTCTCTGTCTCAGTCCCTGTCTTTTGATCTCTCACTTTCACCCCCTTTTTTTGTTGCAAGACTTGTGTGTTTGGAAGGGAGGCCTACAGCATCTCTCTTTTCTCTCCACATTTCTCCTTCCCTCCCTCATCTCTCCCCTGTATAGAAGCACCTAGCAGCGGTGTTGGAGAAAGAGGGGTTGGGCTGGTGAATGGGAGAGAGGACACATTGGAGGTCCCCACCATCAGCTCAGTCAGCTCCTCTGTCCTCAAGAGTCTCTTCATTGTACTAGACTTCCTCTACAGGGAGAAGAGCAGGTCAGAACCAGTCTGTGAACCAGTCTTTAACAATCAGTCAGTATTTGTATTGTCCTAATTGGGAAATGTGCATTGTAGTCAGGGTGAAAAACAAGATCAACATAACGACATACTACAAAACACATCATACTAACACTTTTGATCACTGACTGTCATGTTCCCATGGTCAGGTTTGCAGAGGACCACAGCGTGGCGCTGCAGCAGTCCTACACCTGGACCACTGCTCCAGGCGTGCCAGATGCTCAGGGCTTCTTCGCCAGGCCCAACCGCTGACGCCACAGTGCCAAGACCCTTGTACACACACTCAGCTTCTGGTGCCTCAACTCAGCTGTGGTGAGTAGCAGGGGAGGATGTACTGGAGTGTAAATGCTGTGTATACAACTTTTATACTGGGGGATAAAAGTACATGTTACTCATAGCGTATTATTACATTACATGGATTATTACATTACATTACATTACATGTCTCCTATGGGATCCTTCTCCTCAGAGCTGGGGGTCAAGTTCTCTGTCCAGCTGGAGGCTGGCAGACATGTCATCAGCAAGTCACAGATCAGAAGAAACCTCCTACCTTAATTTCAGCCTCACCACTGATGTTATGTTTCATGATTTTTTTCATAGTATCCAGAAACAATCGGATGGTTAACGATGCTCAGAAAGGAATTGGACTGTAGTCAAGCATAACGCATTTTGAAAAAGTTCAATAGATTTTCTTTTGCCGTTGCAAAACGTTTAGCTTCAGAGTGCCACAGTGAACACACCATTTCTCCTTGAAATCATCTTCAGTTCTTACCATATACCACCAGGAGGGGCTAGAGACCACATATTGAGGTTGAGTGTTTTAATGTACCCATGATATCCTTGCTGTGTGTTAGCAAGTTTGGCGCAACTGGTAGAGAGTAAAGACGTTTTGTTTGATTTCAACAGAATGTCAAAGGAAGAGGTCCTAAGAGTCCATAACAGCTGTAATATACACTAAGTTTGGGATCACTTAGAAATGTCCATGTTTTTGTCCATCAAATTGATCAGAAATACAGTGTCGACATTGTTACAAATCTGTCGTTCTGCCCCTGAACAGGCAGTTAACCCACTGTTCCTAGGCCGTCATTTAAAAGAAGAATTTGTTCTTAACTGACTTGCCAAGTAAAATAAAGGTAAAATAAATAAAAAAACATCACTCCTGTGTTTTATTACTTCTTTAATAAGCACAACACTTTTCAGCTGTGGTAACATAATTGCAAAAGGGTTTTATAATGATCAATTAGCCTTTTAAAATGATAAACTTGGTTTAGCTAACACACCGTGCCATTGGAACACAGGAGTGATGGTTGCTGATAATGGGCCTCTGCACGCCTATGTAGATATTCCATTAAAAAATCTGCCAATGGTCATTTACAACATTAACAATGTCTACACTGTATTTCTGATCAATTTGATGAAAAATGTGCTTTTTCTTTCAAAAACAAGGACATTTCTAAATGACCCCAAACCTTTGACCGGTAGTGTATGTCTATGTAGACCTAATAGGTGTCTCTTAAATAGCTGTAGGCTGACAAATACCCTACATAAAACCCGGTATTCTCTTTCAGTTAACCAGACACTTCTAAGGGCCCGTTGATAAATACTTTGTCCTCCTTTGTTTGTTATGCTTCCCTCCATGAATAATAGATTTCCATTCAGGCTCTGTGTCTTTGTCACATCACCACCACCAGTCCACTTAGGGACCAGCTGGCTCTCTCATGTCACTGTGGCTGTGTGTTAGTGCTCGCACGTGCACAGATACGCAAGTGTTACATGTGAAGGTTTGTTTGTGTTCTTGCATAGTGCTGCATACCTTTTTTGTGTGTCTTCTTGTGTGCCTGTTTAGTGTCTTACAATGCACACATTCTTTATGCTAATTTACAATAGGCCTATGTTTTTGTATTTGACCCTTTGATGTTGTCAAAGCTCAACGTTTTCCCTCTAGTTGACTATCCAGTTGAGACTACATCAGAATATGAATGTTTAAAGTCTCCTATTAGGATCCAGTTTTGTCTCTTTCCCCCCAGCCATGACGCCAGGCAGGCAGAGACAGCCACAGAGCAACTCTCGGTGGGTATTATTGATGACTTGTGTTGGAGCTCTATGCCCTCTGTGCATTAATATTTAATGTGCAGACAGACGTCTCTTAAAGATGATGAAGAGATGAGGGGTATTAATTGTAGAGTCTGTTGAGGCCCTCTGGAGCCGGTTAGCCGTGTGTGTGAGTGAGACAGAGGATGGGTCGTCTCCAGGTGCCCCTGTCCAGTATGTCTGGATGATGCCTATCTGAGAGGCAGCGGTATGAAGGACAGAGGCCACAGTCACACAGTACTAAGATCACACAGCAAGGCCGCAGAGGCGTCCTGCTTTCCTTTCGGCTCTGTCAGTCGCCCTCTGACAGACACACACACTTCTGGCAGACACAGTGAGGGGGCATACGCACACTGAACATACAGTACAACTCAAGAACACACAGTTAAAGGTACTCTCTCACGCATGCACGCACACAGGCGTGTGTGTGTGTGTGTGTTTGGCCATGCACACACACTACTTGCAGACATTACACACTCAGACATCTCCCAGAGCCCTCCTGGAGCTGTGGTTTTGTAGCACTTGAGCCTCAACAGCCCCCCAGTTAATGCCCATTAAAACCACGGTACCCCTCTGCCCGCGCCTCTCAGTCTGGCCACACCGCAAGAGGAAAGGGACCAAACTCAGCGCTGGGGGTTGGAGAGGAGAGGTGGGCTTATTAAAAAGTGTTTTCCAGAGGTGAAAAGATCAAAAGGAAACGCAAGATGCTTTTAAAGCAGACTGAGATAAGGGCCATTAGGGGTGATGTCACCTAGCTGTATGTGTGAAAAGGCATCCACGCTGGCGCCTGGAGGAGGCTGGGGGCTGAGGAAGGAGGAGGCTGGACACACATGTTTGCCCTGCTGTCTTCCAGCCACGCTCCAACATTATTACTCAGTGTAAGGTGTGCTGTCATCTCTACAGGGTGTGTCTCTCCTCTATCTCTGGGTTTATGGGTCACCTTGCTCGGACAGGGATGTATCCATCTTTACTGTTCCAGCTGAGATGTTTTATATGGCCTTTTACAGTGGAAACCTGAGGTGCACTGCTGCTGCTGTTGTAGGCGAAATGTTTGCTAAGCTACAGCTTTGAGGAGGCAAAGCTTTAAAGGGAAATTCCACTCAAACTATATTTTGGTGGGGGTTTTTCATTATTGATACAATCCCAAAATGTTTTAAATGTCAGCAGTCAAGTTTTCAAGATATTGGACTTTCAAGAAGCAAAGTGTCACCAACCACATCCTCATGACGACCCTTGTCTGTGCTCACTAACAGCTAACTCTTCTGGAGAGAAAGACTACAAGTAGATACCAAGAAGATCTTCTTCCATGCTTAACTTTGACAGCCCAAGCTTCCCTCTCGAGATGTGGACACCAGGGGAGGGGTTGGGAGGCAGGTGGTCACTTGGTTGGCACCGCCCTTGGCGTGATGATTGCAGTCATATTTAAACGGAATCATTTAAGGCTGCAACACATTTCCCGCTCTCACCCACAAAGCAGCGTAGGAGAAGGCAGGCCTGCATGTTTCATTAATGCTACAGTCGCCCAAGACCCCTTCCATAATTTAACGGGCGCTACCAGAACAGTGACGTTGTCGCAACACAGCCCACCGACACCAGGGATGGGAGGAAGGGCAGACAGAGGGAGTGGAGAGGAAAGAGGTGAAATATGGAGTTGTGGGTCCATGGAGGAAGGGAGGGAAGACGTGCACAAGAGAGAGGTGTAGAGTTCAGTGCCTAAGAGTGGCATTCGTCCCTCCAGACTAGACAAAGCAAAGATCTGGCCCACTCTACTAAGTTGTTTGTTGCCAGAACCTGAGCGTTGTACACACGCACACACGCACATGCACACACACACACACACACACACACGCACACACACACACCATACCCAGAAATCACCATGAATTATTCACTGTTAGTTGTGCCTGTGGGTTACTCTGAGACTGGCTAAATGCTGTAGTCCTCCTCATGTCATGTTGCCTGGACCCTTATTGTGTGCATTGTAGAATGAGGGGCCATGCTAGCACTGGCCTGCTGCCGATCCAGTGGTTGTGGACTACACATTGCCACTAGGGGCGGGGGTTTGAGTCACACGTTTGCCACCTTCAGTTTGTTTCCTCTTCATCTATTTCCATCATATTTCTTTAAATGAAGTACACAACCGGTAAATTCAGAAGGAGACATTTTACTTTAAAATGACTGTGTTTGGTGGTTTTCCCCTCTGTGGGTCGTTCCGGTTGTGTTGGCACCTGGGCCAGCCGAGTGTGCAGATTGACATTTACTGTAGCGCTTCAGCAGACCCTGTGGATACGCCACCTACCCGTCAGATAATGCCCTTAAATTAGTCATGAAGGCCAAGTTACACACACACACTCACACCATGGTACACAACGGCATCCTTCCAGTCATACTCTGTGTACTACGTGTGGACTCGGCCACATAAACTCTACACAGGTCCTCACTTTGGTGTGCACCGATTGCTTGTGCATAGTTCTTGCAAAATGATATTAGCTGTCATTAGTTTGGTCAGATCAGTTAGAGGTCAAGGTGAGCTGTCTGGCAGAGGAAACGAGCCTTGATGAATAGCCAGGTGACTGTCATGTGTCTGCCTGCCTCTCCATAGAGTAGTGTAGCACCGTCTCCTAGACCTAGCCAGCCTTCCTCCTTGTCCCGTCTCCCTGCCAGGCCCCAAGTGTCCAGTCTGGAGCATGAAGTCAGAAGCGCTGCTGGTCGGCTACTGCGTAGCAACCTAGCGGCGCCAAAAGCCCTGGTCTGCCCTAGAAACCCTATGTATGATCGACAGAACGGCCAAAATTTGTTTGTTTTTTATTGAGGTCGTTTTAGGCTTTAAAATTAGTTTATTATGATCAAGTTCGAACCCCACTGTGAATTCTTTCAAGTTGAATTACATTTAATTAAAATTTCACTAGGCAGAAATCGCTCCTCCCATATCCTGACTGCTGAAATTGGGACCACGTGCTGACACAGGCAGGACCACGTGCTGACATAGGCAGGACCACGTGCTGACACAGGCAGGACCACGTGCTGACACAGGCAGGCTACGAGGAAGCTCCCGGTTGACGCTCAGGCAGGATGAAAACAACCTCATCGACTATAATCCTTTGCTAGTTGTGGCCACTTTCACCATGATCCTTAACAATTGTTTGTTGCCATTCAACCCACTGAGGTATAAGATTCAGCAATATGGCACATTTCAAATAGTTCATGAACAATCGGGAGTTTGCATAGGAATACTTGGATGATGTCAGCACTATCACCATCTACTGATTTTAATATTTATGCTCCCTGCCTATTGTCTGCCCTGCCTCGCCTCGTCGCCTTTGAACCCAGCTCTACTCAATCAAGATTAAGGAAAATGTGCTCGTAATTAAATGGCAGCATCAGTTGGAGCAGCGAGAGAGAAGGTTCATCCTAAATGGCACCCTATTCCCTTTTAAAGTACACTACTTTAATGGTCAAAAGCACTGCACTATGTATGGAGTAGTGTGCTATTTGGAATGCAATCAGAGTGATGTTTACTCTTAGTGTCTGAGAGATAAAAGCATTAGGGACCATTACCCTGGGCCCTGCTGCAAGCCAAGTGGCTCCTGCTGGAGTGGCACTGACTGGATTGTATTTCGCCCCCCGCTTTTATAAGGGCTTTACAAATTACAACTCGGGGAATATAAACGACAAGCTCTGCACAAAGACTGTTTGTGCTGCTCAAGTGCATGTGTCTCTTCCTGTGTCTCAAATGGCACCCTACTCCCTTTATAGTCCACTACTTTTGACCATGTCCCATAGGGGGGGCCTAAAGAGCTCTGGTCAAAAGTAGTGCACTATATAGGGAATAGGGTGCTATTTGTGACTTGTGTTTTAAGAGCCCTGGCTGGCGTTTTATTATCGGGTTACTCTTCCCTTGTTATCAGGTTACTCGCTGTTCCCTGGCAGGAGTTTTACGTCGGCTGCATAAAGGACAATCTCAACAATCCAAGATGCTGACTACAGTGACCCAGTCCATCAATTAGATCAGTGAGAGACTGAGCTTCCTCTTCCCTTCCTCCTTGAATCGGCCTCTCCTCTGGTCTTCCTCAAGTGCAGTGTGGCAGATCATGGCTGTTTTGTTTCCCACCCTAAAGTATATAACATGAATAATTCACCTATGGTCAGTCAGGATTGGATCGGAAAGCAATTGTTGGGACAACCAGTTTTGTGGAGGAGTTGTGGTGGTGGTTGACGAATAAAGCGGACGGCCCTTGTCAATGTAACGCTGCAGCTTTTCTGAAAATGTTGTGTTTTATTGATGCAAATTTTCCTGTTTCCCGGCCCTCCCGGTTGTTTTGTGGCGCTGAGTGAGACCTGATTAAATACGCCTCTGCTTCATTTCACAATCACAGGCAGGCTGTAGCTAGTCAGTCATCTTGGTGTGCCAGGAACTAGAGGAACTATCCATCCATCCACACGCTCGTAATGTTTAATTTCCCTATCTTTCCCTGTGTTAGAGTAACCGACTAACTGCAAACAATGTTTTAATACCACTACTTCTTTGTCCGATTCTTTGTCTGATGTGAGAAGTTTTTCTGCTGACTACAAGACAGGAAGAACTTCTACTTGACCCTTCAAACACATTTCCAAACCAATGAAGATGCTCTTTGATTGTGAAGCCATGCAAATAATCCGCTACGGTGGAGACATGACTAGATCTCTGCTAGGAGCTGACGAGGAGAGGGCTTTTAGATCAATGTTCCTCCCTGGAGAGACTGTGACTTTTTGCACTAACAGCAACAGCAGCAACAGTGATTTTATTATGGATGGAGGAAGAGTGGGGGGGGGTTTAAATGCATCAACTTTGTGGAGGCAGGGGAGGGGGAAACTGAGCCACAGGAGGGAGAACGGCAGGCTGGGGGGGGCAGAGGAACATCCAGTGCCATCATGATGTGAACTTTGTTTCAGACTTTAATACACACACACACCTGCAGTGTCTGGATGCCAAGTTGTTGGGACAGTGTACTGGACTGTTTAACCCTGAAAGGATTGTGCCCCCTCTAACTTCCAGGAAACCTGGAAACCTGTTTCTCTGTATGTCTTGTGAGAGGAGAGGTTGCTGCTTTTGGCTGGCAGACAAACCTCAGTATTTATGCTGCTATGTGAAAGGTTTTCTCAGGGGGCTCTAATGTGGACCACATTTCTTGGTGTAATATGGCCATAGTTTTTCTCCTGTTTACTGTAGTCTCAACTCCTGCTCTGTTGCTTCATTAGGTCATTAAGACCCTCGTGAAGAATAGCTTCCATCCCATAGTGGTGCCAAGCCTGATTCATGTTAGGACCAAATGATGCCATGTCTACCAGCCAAAGCGTAAACAAATGAAGAAATGTTAAGAAAAAGATTCATTGAAAAAGATATGAACAAATCACACAGTTTATAATTTTTTATTGATGCATCCATGAAGCCCTGCTCTGTTTGCTGGTGTTCTGTTTTCTTAGATGCTTGACAAACTGTGTGACTGCTTGACCAACACAGGGCTGGGGGATTAGCTGGGGGACAGGAAGACGGTGATCACAGAGCCTAGAGGAGGAGAGAACTATGATGCCATCAGAATCAGTGGAGAGTTTGCATGGAACAGAGCTGAGACTGGGGTGTCTCACTCTCTCTTCTTCACTCTCTGTGTCTATCTTTGTCAGTATGTCTGTATCTCTTGTGCAAGGGATTGAGCACCAATTGGTTTGGTGTTGGGTACCCTTTTAAATGTGGAAGGATTCTAGTCATATCTGTTTAGGACAGATGACTGGGTTGATGTTGGGGTTGTTTCTGTCCCCCCCCCCCCAAATGGAGCTCTGATGATGGCTGTGTGTAGAGGGAAGGTGAGTGAAGGACTGGACTTCGCAGATGACAACGCCAGAACAGTGGTCAACGTCGGCATCCCCTTCCCCAACATCAAGGACCTGCAGGTAAGAACCAGAGACAAGTTCTTGGTGGTGAGCCCATCGGGTCTGTTTCACAGCAGAGGACCCAGAGAGAAAGACCCCTGTTTACCGTTGTGTCCAGTCAGTCACATACAGGTGTAAGCGCTTCACAGAATCTGCTGGCTACCAATGTGTTTTCCTACAGACCTCCACACTGAAAAAGTTCTGAACACACATACACACACACATACACACACCTGGACACACACACATACACACATTGGGACACACACACATACACACACTGGGACACACACACACACTGGGACACACACATACACAGGGACACACACACACTGGGACACACACACACACACTGGGACACACACACTGACACACACACTGGGACACACACACTGGGACACACACACACACACTGGGACACATACACACACTGGGACACACACACATACAAAGTGCATCCTCCATCCTCTTCTTTTTCTGGTGCTCTGTAATATAATTTGCCAGCAGCATACCACCCTGCCTACCACTGCTGGCTTGCTTCTGACGCTAAGCAGGGTTGGTCCTGGTCACTCCCTGGATGGGAGACCAGATGCTGCTGGTAGTGGTGTTGGAGGGCCAGTAGGAGGCACTCTTCCCTCTGGTTTAAAAAAATATCCCAATGCCCCAGGGCAGTGATTGGGGACACTGCCCTGTGTAGGGTGCCGTCTTTCGGATGGGACGTTAAACGGGTGTCCTGACTCTCTGAGGTCATTAAAGATCCCATGGCACTTATCGTAAGAGTAGGGGTGTTAACCCCGGTGTCCTGGCTAAATTCCCAATCTGGCCCTCAAACCATCACGGTCACCTAATAATCCCCAGTTTACAATTGGCTCATTCATCCCCCTCCTCTCCCCTGTAACTATTCCCCAGGTCGTTGCTGCAAATGTTCTCAGTCAATTTACCTGGTAAAATAACGGATGAATAAAACATAATCCCAAAGTGATTGTTCTGTCTCTCCTGAGCAGATAGTTTCTACCTTTGTCTTCCTCTCACCCTCCCTCCATCCATCCCTCCTCCCTCCATTCTTCCTTACCTTTTTGTCATGGCCCAGTGTTGCCTAATAAATCTGACTGTGATGCCAGCTTTCTGTGTATACAGTCTGAATTAAAGCACTGCAAACACTTGGAAAGTTTCCTTACAAGCCAGAATGTTGAATAATGTAACGTTTGAACTTGCTCTACCGGTTGTCTGTGCGGTTGGTCCTTCGGGTCGAAAAAATATCCATAGGAATGTATTATTAAACTGACTTTTCAAACACTGGTACTGCCGTGGAGATTTCTATCACCTTGTACACAAAACCACGTAAACCCCTGTAAGACTGGTTAGTATGCATGCATCGCGTGCGGGTACTGTCTTTATTGTGAGCGTGCCGTAGGTGATGATAAGCAAATCGTGATCGCCACACACAGAGGCAGGTGGGTTAATAACACACTTTTCTGTGGATTTTTTGTCTCATATTTACACCCGAATAAGGACGAAATCAGAAGACAATAGGTAGAGTAAGTTCAAATTAAGGTCAGGGTCGCGAGGCCCAGCATCAGTATTTAGCCTTATCGTGTAGCCCGATCGCAGGCTCCCTTTTTGCAGGCTACATTTTGAGTAGCCTTGGAGGGATGGGAGATGAGTAGGCTAGATGTGGCCGAAGGAAAGAGGGCGGGAGAGAGAGAGTGCGAGCAATGGGCTTCTGGGGGATACTCATGCTGAGAAACAGATTCACCCAACAGCACAGCAGATATTTTCTGAAAAGTTCTCTTTCCTCTCATCTATGGTGTAAATGGAAGTCCGCATGTCAGCTCTCTTGCTCTCTCCTTTTTATTTTTTTCTTCTCCTGGTGTGTCAGCTGCCGGTCCTGGCCCCAGAGGAGCCCTGGGGGGGTGGTAAAGTCTGCTAGCTGACCCCCATTACCAGAAGAGGGAACAGGACATGACACTAATGACTGTCAGGTCCAGGTCATTGTGACTGTTTGTCCCCACGGCCCCTCTGACAGCTACGCTAAAACAACCAAGCAGGCGCCGGGCAGGCAGGAAGCCACAGGTACACAGCAACACAACGCTGCCTCGGCTGTGACGGGGATCTTAGAGGGGTCAGATACACACTCACATGCACGCATGTTCATATCACACATGTAGTGCACACTTTCTCTCACAACTACACTTATACTACACTCAAATGGTCTCGCTCACATGCCCACAGCCACAAAAGTACATATATTCTTACTCTCCCAGCTGTTTAACATGTATGCCTTTATGGAATCACATATAGACATTCCCTTCTCAGCACACGTTAACTTGGACTCACTGACCCTGTCCCACATTTCAAACATGCACCCCCTATAGCTTATGTAGAGCCCTCATGTATTGTGGACGCCTACCTTCATGCCTAGACTGCTTTTCCCAGACCCAACTCTCAGCAAAACTTTAAGGTTTTAACCTAAGCACAGAGCAGCACTGCGTTTACTAGCCTGTTACCGTGCCTGAGATCAAAGGTGAACTGTAAACAGTCCTCCACACTGAAAGCTCTGCTAAGCTACTATTACATTTTAAAGTGCATCCCAAACGTTACCTTATTCCCTATTTAGTGCACTACTTTTGACCAGAGCCCTGCACTATATAAGGAATAGGGTGCCATTTGGGACGCACACAATGTTACATTATACACATGTAGAGTTGTTTTTTCCACAACAGGCATGTCTTACAATACACAGTCGTGGGTGAGGGAGAGAAACAATCCTCTGGTTCAACAGGCAATGAAAGGCCACTGATACGGCATCTCTGTTTGCTTAATGAGGAGCACAGCAGACATTTTAAGACACAAACATAGTTTTATAGAGACCTGGTGTCTCTGCTTTGATACTTTATGGAGGAGGAGGACCAGACAGTTTAGGGGGGGGGGTGTAAGAATGTGTGTGTGCTGGTTGTGTTTACGTCTTACAGGGACACACTGAGGACGAGGCTCCCAGCTGTCAGCTCTGCCACATTAGGCAGATGGAGCGCTCCACAATCTCACTGACAGGCACAAGATGGTTAGGACTGCCAGGGGGGCACACGCAAACCGGTCCGCTCAGCTGCAAACCATGCTTGCTGGTCAAATGTATGTTTTTAAGCATGAACAGGTAGCGGTGGGAGGACTGGGCCAAAGCGAACAAGCGACCAGCGATCTCCTGACATTTTAACTAATCTCTTCTATCTGGCAGTTTCTTTCACATTTAGGAGGAGATTCGCTAGAAGCTAGAATTGGCTTTTTCACATATGCATCCTGTCATGTCAGATATGGTTTTCACTTGGGGTGGGACGCTGAAATAGACTCCCATTGGATTTCGATGACATTGGCTGCTCAGGGATACTGGCCATTTCCGTTTGTGGTCTCAGAAGCAGATGCATCAAGCCCTCTGGTGTTTAACAGACAGGAGAAGACA
Source organism: Oncorhynchus masou masou (assembly GCF_036934945.1). NCBI lineage: Eukaryota > Metazoa > Chordata > Actinopteri > Salmoniformes > Salmonidae > Oncorhynchus > Oncorhynchus masou. The sequence goes on from NC_088220.1 coordinate 60,594,059, forward strand.
TCTCATCTCACCATACAGCCACTAAACCTGCGCCTCGTGAGCCCCCATGACATGAGTGGTATACATCTGGCCAGGAAGAAAATGGAGTGGCTTCTGCAGGTCCATTTTGACGTGGTCTAGTGAGGCGTTTATTTATTTTTTAAATGAATCTAATTCCTGTTCTTTATTTGGCTCAGACCAAATATGGACGGACTCATCCAGACCATGATGACGTCCAGTAATGACACACCTCTCTGCCAGGACAGAAAGCAGAGAGGGGAACAGTGTGTACATGCCCGTGTCGTTAGGGGACATGGTGCTCTGGGCTGTGAACACACGGCACCTGCCTGTCAGTTCCTGTTGTTCGCTGGCATGTCCCATATGTCCCCCCCGTCAGATGCCACATGAACTTTTCACTTGTCAATCCCAAAAGGTTAGCACTGAAAATCCAGGAGAGATTAATTGACGGATGGATGCAAATTGATGGAGATGGATGCTTTCGTGGCCTTTTTGTGGCATGGCTTGTTGCTCGTCTTGTGTTGACTAGACCACCTTTTCTGCCCCCCCACCTCCTGTCGTCTCACCATCTCTTTGCCTTTTGCTCTATCCTCCCATCTTTCACAGCAGATCTGTTTTCCAGATCAACTTCATCACTTGTGTTGTCTAGATCCCCTCCGACCTCCTGTCTCTGCTCTTCTTCATCTCCACTGTATGCCCCCTTTATTCCCCCTTTCACAACAGATCTGTCTGAGGGGGAATTCTGGGCAGGCAATAAACCACTTCAGGCTCTTTTTTTTTTTTTTACAGGGGGTTGGCGTCTCCCCCTGAGATTCCGGTCTACCCCTCACCTTCCCACTCCACAGCCCACATGAATCACATTAGATCTCAATGGATGTGCCCTGCCTGATGCCTGAAAGGTGCTGGATGGCAGGTCCGAGCACAGGTGATGGCCCACAGCTATGGCTAGCCTATCAGCCACTGGAGCACATTTGGTGGTTTTGGGGTGTCTGACAAGTAGCGATTTGTCCTTCTCACTTCATGTCAAAGATAATGCTCTGGGCTACACAAGATTCAGTCAAATGTTATGATTTTGTGTAGATTGCTGAGGATTTTTTTTATTTAATCCATTTTATTTTAAGGCTGTAACGTAACAAAATGTGGATAAACTCAAGGGGTCTGAATACTTTCCGAAGGCACTTTTCCCACATTTTGTTACGTTACAGCCTTATTTTAAAATGGATTAAATTACAAAAAATCCTCAGCAATCTACACACAACACCCCATGATGACCACCATGCTTGACCATTGGGATGTTGTCAGGTTTCCTCCAGACGTGACGCTTGGCATTAAGGCCAAAGAGTTCAGTCTTGGTTTCATGAGACCATAAAATCTTGTTTCTCATGTTCTGAGAGTGCTTTAGGTGCCTTTTAGCAAACTCCAAGCGGGCTGTCGTGTGTCTTTTACTAAGGAGTGCCTTCCGTCTGGCCACTCTACCATGAAGACCTGATTGGTGGAGTGCTGCAGAGATGGTTGTCCTTCTGGAAGTTTCTCCCATCTCCACAGAGGAACTCTGGAGTTCAGTCAGAGTGACCATCGGGTTTTTGGTTACCTCCCTGACCTAGGCCCTTCTCCCCCGATTGCTCAGTTTGGCCGGGCGGCCAGCTCTAGGAAGAGTCTTGGTGGTTACAAACTTCTTCCATTTAAGAATGATGGAGGTCACTGTGTTCTTGGGGACCTTCAATGCTACAGAAATGTTTTGGTACTCTTCCCCAGATCTGTGCCTCGACACAATCCGGTCTCGGAGCTCTACAGACAATTCCTTCAACCCCATGACTTGGTTTTTGCTCTAAATATAGGCAGGTGGACTCCAAGTTGTAGAAACATCAAGGATGATCAATGGAAACCAGATGCACCTGAGCTCAATTGAGTCTCATAGCAAAGGGTCTGAATACTTATGTAAATAAGGTATCTGTTTTTAATAAATTATCCAAAATGTCTAAAAACCTGTTTTTCGATTTGTCATTGTGGTATTGTGTGTAGATTGATGAGTAAAACATTTTAGAAATTAATTTTAGAATAAGGCTGTAATGTAACAAATGGTGTAAAACGTCAAGGGGTCTGAATACTTTCTGAATCCACTGTAAATCTATTCAACAAACTATCGTTCTTAGAATTTCGATTTTACAAAGAGAGTTTGTGTTAAGACATTTTAGGAGGACATGTCGTTTGGCTGTAACTTAACAAAATGTGGGGAAAATCAAGGGGTCTGAATTATTTCCAAAGGCACTGTATATGTGATCATATCCAAATGTAAGCTAGGTTTGAAATGATGTTTTAGTCTAATATTATATCTGTTTGGGTTTCTTGCGGTCAATTTGCAGTCCGCAAATAATTTGGAATTATGTTTCTGCCCCTGACCATCCTCTCCAGAACTTTTTTGGGGCCCGCGGTTGAATCGGATTCCTGACCTAAAGACAATTTCAATGGGGGAACCGGAGTCCTGACATTTTGACCTTGCAAGGGCACGCACCATTTTTGACCAAGGTGCTAAAAGTAGAAAGTACAGTGCAACGGAGGGAGATGAAGTGAAGTGAGCACATTTAATGTTGACAATGTTTGCTAAAGTTAAAACCAGTTTGCTTATTTGTTACATTGTGGTTAAAATTATGAATGTAAATCATACTCCTAATGAATTAATCAGATGTCATTTTTCCAACGCACCAATAACGTTCGAAATTCATCAAAACTGTTAAGCATATTGAGGCTATAATAAAGTTCAGATGAATGATTGGATTATAATGACATAAGGTAAAGAAAACATTTCACCCTCTTGAACTGACCCACATTTTCCTGCATTCTAGAACACTTAGTGGACTAGTATTTATCGTCTGTTTAATTAGAATGTAGGTGAAATCTATTAAATCTATTTTTTAAATGCTGACCTTTTAAAGCTGGGAAAGGTCTGTAAGAAATGTGCCTTACGTTGAGACAGTGAACTACATAACTGGAAAACAAACCGAGCTGAAACAGATGGCCAAAAGTCTGGGGTGTATCGATCGACTAAATATCGATGTAACATACACAATGTTTCGCTGGTCGTAGCGTTTTGCCGGTATTCACACTAGCGATTAGTATTTTGTATCTATGCGCTCTCTTACGAAACTTTTGGTAAGATGTTGAACTACATTTTCTTTAAATCAATTAGTCATCATGTTAGAGAAGAATTGTGCGCATAGCGGGAAATATTTTTATACATTGTTCAATTGAATTTACCACAGGTGGACTGCAATCAAGTTGAAGAAACATCTGAAGGATGATCAGAGGAAACAGGATGCACCTGAGCTCAATTTAGAGTCTCATAGCAAATGGTCTGAACCTGTTTCAGCTTTGTCGTTATGGGGTATTGTGTGTGTGTATATTGATGAGGAAAACATGTCATTTTAGAATAAGGCTGTAACATAATAAAAGTATATTATTTATACATATTCATTTTTACAAGCAGACAGATAACAGCAAACAATACAACAATAACACCCCCACCCTCTGGAAGAAGACAGGAAAAACAAAAACAGTGCCTTGACTGAGTAGAAAATATTCGGCACCATTTTTAAAAATTGAAATTGGACACAAAAGTCATAAATAAGTATGCTACTATGGATCAGGGTGGATTGCAGACTCTGTGACATGTTGCCCATCACATGATCGATAAAACAGAAAGGGTTGCCATATCTTATCGAATGTGATGGATCTGCCAGAGATATGCTAAATCCTTGCCATATGAAACAGCCTAGTGACTTCAGCTAACCAGATTTTAAAACGGGACAAATGTTTTCTATTATTAATCTTTCAATGTCTTTGTAAGCATACCAGTCGGTGTCCCGTTGTCTGTTCTGCTCTGTTTCAGCTTTCATTTGGTCTGTGGTGGCAGTATGGCAGTGTCCTGAACCTGTCCTGTGGCGTGTCTCCATCTAACATTCCTGCTGTGTTTCAGCTTTCATTTGGTCTGTGGTGGCAGTATGGCAGTGTCCTGATAACCTGTCCTGTGGCGTGTCTCCATCTAACATTCCTGCTGTGTTTCAGCTTTCATTTGGTCTGTGGTGGCAGTATGGCAGTGTCCTGATAACCTGTCCTGTGGCGTGTCTCCATCTAACATTCCTGCTGTGTTTTCAGGTGGAGCTGAAGATGAAGTATAATGACCAGCACTGTAAAGCCAGGGGTCTGCTGTCAGGCTCCCGCTGGTATGAGATCCAGGCCTCAACCAAGCCCTGGTCAGGTACGGGTCTCTTTGTGTTCTTGTTTGTTTCTCTGTCCTCGACTCATCCTATCACAGGAGGCTTCTTCTTAGCTCACAAATCAGGCTCATGATCAGTAAGCATAAAAATGTTTGATCATTTTGAAAACCAGGAGGTTACTACCTGAACTTGAACATGTTTTTACTACCACAGGTGTATCAGACACAAGAATGACTGGGGAGCCCTCATTCTGGTGGACGACCAGTTTGGGAACAACCCCAACAAATACATTTCAGGTACTCAAATGAATGATCGCAGGTTGCAGCCACTCGAGCTTGAATTACTCAAACAAACCCTCTGTCTCCGTTGCCTGACACAATGTGTAGTTTCTTATCTTGGGCACTTGGTGGTGATGCTTGTCCACAAGATAGAGGTGTGTTGTGGTTTTAACCTAGAGGATTGATAAATTAAGTGTTATTAGAAAAGTAGGAATAATTTTGTTTTTATATTTTGTTTTCCACTAACAAGATTGGTCTCTGTTTACACCAGGTCTGTACAAGTGGGTGCATAACCTTCTCAGGCACCACAACGCCTTCATCTGTGCTATGCAGTTGCTGATGACCTTCTCCAGGTGCCAACAGGGGGCAGGAGAGACCCATGGAGCAGGGAGCCAGATGTTCAACAGCACCACCATCCTGTTCAGCCAGTCAATCTCTAGTGACTGTGGAAGATCTGTCCCACTGTCGGCCTAGTCCCAGCTCAGACAGCCTTCTCTGGGCCACGATGCACCACACTGCCATAATACCACCTCTCAAGGTCCCAGAGCCCCACACCCAGCTACAGGGGGTCAGGTCCTGGGTTCCCCCTATGGTCTCTGTCCCACCTGCGCTGTGGCCTCTGACCACCATCAGCCATGGAAACACAGAGGAGATGTATAGAGATGTATTACATTAGATAAATAAGTCATGTCAGGGAAGTTGGTAGATTATCAGAGGTTTGATTGGTGCATAAAAACATATGAAAGCTTCATCCAGAGCTCTTTACGTCAACTCCTTGTATAAGTGGTTCCTAATGAGTCCATTGCATCAGTCAGTCTTCCACAAAGATCTCCCACTACCTCGACTACATGACCTCACTGCAGACCAACATCTGGTGTGTTCCTCTATCTTGTTATTCATGATGGGATGGTATTATATGAACAGTCCTGTCCCAGTAAAGTGGATGGGAACAATGTGTGAGGCTTTTTGGATCTACTTCTCTGATAAATGAATGTAATGGAACAAGGATGTTAGGGGTGTAGAGGAGCAGTGCCGATGCTGTTTCCTGCTGCAAGAGTTTCATTTGACCAATGTTCAGGATTCTTAGCTTCGGTTTTAGTCAAATCATTTTACATTTCTTCCTCTTTAGGAATGTTAAGACATGTTGATGTACAATAAAGTTGTGTATATATGTTTTAGGTCCGTTTTGCTTCTGATCCTACCCTCCGCTGTTTGTTACAGCAGAACCTCTTATAGGTGTCAAGCTAAGTGAGCGTAAATGCAGTGAGATATCAGACTTCATATGTTACCTTGGACCTCACTGAGGATGGATCCATAGAAGAACATGGGGTCTGAACCTAACGGAATGATAGTACTATGAGGTCACTGGGTTTATAAATTAAGTGGATACACTCCGTTCTAGAGCTCTAGTCTATTGTCTGTCTCGTTACTTGGGTCGTTGTAAGGCTGAGCTGTTTGGTCAATTGCGTTTTGAGGGGTGGGGGTGTCAGGAGCTGGATCAGGTGGGGGGAGTTTGTATGTGCACCAATCTGTCTCATTACTACGAGACCTTATACATGGCTGAGTGATGCTAGGTTGGTCTGAGGCAAGCAGCTTGATGAGCAGATGTTAGACTGTTGCTTTAAATAAATCACATTGACCATTGTTTGTGTTATATTGAGCGTGAGACGGTGGTGGTGATTTCTTCTCCACTGCACTGTTCTGGATAAGAGTCAGAAAGACATCCTTTGCCCACACCCCTAAACCACTAAACATGTGCAGTGTACTGTACACTAACCTAGCTGTTACGGGCCCAGCATATAGGATCCTTGAGGCCAATGTTGGCATCGTCAATGTACTTTCCCCGTTATTTTCTCGCCTTTACTGTCAACACCTGATGACTGCTCCAATCAGCTCATCTGAATGTCTAAATGTATTATAAGTCTTCATACAACTGTGTTGTCTTTCCTTTCTATGGTTTCCCATAACGTGTGTATTCTCTGTGGGCACGTGACCAGAAGCAGACACAGCAACACCCCTCCGCTCATCTGAAGAGTGATCCAAAGGCCCCTCCCCCACTGTCTCCACCACCCACGGCCCCTGCACCACCTCCACCCCTGTGAGCTCCACCCACATCAAGACCCCCCATCTTCCGGGACCCAGGCCGGCGTTGTGGTCCTCTGGTCGTCCCGCCTCGGCCTGACTCTATGGAGGGGGAGAAGGAGAACCAGGAGAATGTAAGTCTGGATCCCCTGCCCAGGAAGGAAGGCCCGTAAGTGGAATGGATGGACCGGCAGCTACCCCTCCCAGCCAGGACCAGAGCCCAGACAATCCCACCCTGCTAGAGGAAGACCAGAGCATCTTCAGACCTGAGATGTTTGATGATGAAGAGGATGTGGACCAAGCCTCTCCCCAGGACATTACATTGGACGATGACAGGGGAGGGAACTGTGCTTGCGGCCAGCCTTGCTCTATCTACTGGAACAGCCCAGGCTGTGTCTGAGGACCTGTTTGGCCCAGAGCAGGGGCACAGGAACGGTCATTACCAGTGATACCCAGAGGGGCGGCGCTCTTGCTCCCTCAGCTAGTAGAGACTGTCAGTGTGAGATGGGAACAGGACAGGCAGCGAGAGTGGTGACAAGGCCCAACAGCAAGAGACCCAGAGAAAGGAGGACCAGGGGCAGGGAGAAGAATAGGAGGTGAACCAGACCCAGGCGCAGGGTCAGACCCAGGGGGGACCCAGGGCCAGAACAGGCAGATAGGCAGCAGGACACGCAGGCTGTCCAGGTCCAGACAGAAAGCATCCTAAACTAACCAGCTAATTCTCTGTTGTCCCTCAGGTTATATCCATAGATGACTAGACACCAGTTTATAACTGTAGATGACTAGGCACAAGGGCCTGTATTCAGAGGCTCAGTAGGAGTGCTGATCTAGAATCAGTGCTTCTTTTTAAATCATTATTAAAATGATATGGACAGGGGAGACATGATCCTAGATCAGCATTCGAACTGAAACTCTTTATAAACACTGGCCCAGGTTCCAGGTTATAACTATAGACAATTAGACAGACACCAAGACGCTCAGTAAAGCCAGTTCTCAGATCATCATGTCTCATTATCTAGCGTGACGGCATGGCTGGGTCGTCTCGTCTGACCGACATTATCTGTTTAAACAGTCTGGAGCTAACGAACGTTGCACAAACTGCGATGTTAACGTGCAGTCTTATATTTTTGTCTTATATTTACACATCATTAAAATGCAAGAAGAAATGCGTCTTTATTTTCCTGTAAACGCGATGGAAGCATTGTCCCGTTATGTGTTTTAATGAGATGGGCTATTTGGAGTGAGGAGAGGAGTGGGGGGTGAGGCAGCATGTCTGACTTCACACAGATAGAACTCTTCCGTCTTTACCCCAAAATTACTGTACAATCCTATGATAAAGTAATTGTCTGATGTAAACTAGAGGGGGGAGGTGTGGTGTGGGATGTGTATCGTGTGTTTAATGACTTGGGGAAACACGCAAAGGCCTTTCCAGCAACACAAGAAACCTCAGAAACCCCATCATCCATTTTGAGAACAGCTCCAGGGTGACTATATATCAGTAAATATATATATATAATTGTGATATGGAAAATTGATTCATAAAATCATGTTTGCTGGTTTTGGTTTGTGTTGTCAAGTTGATGTGGAAGAGTGCAGATGGGTAGATTGAACTGTCAATAAAGCACCTTGTATTGGCAAGGTGTACAGTGCTTTGTTTCCCCCTCATCTATCTACACACAATACCCAATAAGGACAAAGCAAAAACTGTTTTTTAGAAATGTTTGCAAAACTATTACAAAATGGAAATATCACATTTACATAAGTATTCAGACCATTTACTCAGTACTTTGTTGAAGCACCTTTGGCAGCAGTGGTGGGCCGTCAGGGCCAGCAAGGCCTTCTCTGCTGGCCTAAACATCATCAGAATATTTTTTTTAAATATATTTTCCCACAAATATGTATTAAATTATTCCCCAGAGTAAGAGTTACACTCTTCATTTCATAGCGTTCCTCTTGGTTGCACTGCTTCCAGCCCCAGGTTGAGATTTGGAGGGCTGGTCTTTATGTTAGATATTTTATCCAATCATATTCAGCCATCATGTGTTGCCAGGGGTCTCAAATCTGCCCTCAGGCCTTCAGAATCAACAGTGCGGGCGCTTGTAGCTTAAAGTGAATGGAAATAAAAATTTAGTGTCAACCAATCAGCTTTAGAGTTGGCTATTGTACGCCTGCTGGCTGGCTCCAGTGTTACACAGGAGCCAGCTAGCAGGCGTAGTGCCTGCACGTCTTTTGATTGGATTACCAATATTGAGATGCAGGTCCTATATGGGCAGGTCTCAGAACTAGGAAACTGAAATTGATCAACGCGTACTACTAAGTTGTTTTTTCAACCCACAATGGCGGAAGGAGAAGATATCGATTTGGTCGAGGATATAATTATAACGCCATTCTCAAGACAAACTTTTCAAGAAAAGTTAGACATTGTCAGGAGAGGTAGAAGCCGACGCTACAAAGCCTGTCACAGGCAGGAAAGGGGTTCGTTCGCCACTTTCAATTATGAGCGCTATCAATGACTCACAGGCTCCGAGAAGCACTGCAAACTGTACTGCTGGGAATGCCTATTATTTGCAAGTGATCGATTTGGTGTTTGGAGCCACACTGGCTTTGCAAACCTGAGTTGTCTAACCAAGGCAGCAACGAGACACCAAAGTACGGCTGGGCACTTACAAACAATGGTGCTTTTGAAAACTTTTGGGGACACCCGAGTGGATCTACAGCTCAACGAACAAGCGCGCAGAGCAACGAAGCTGCACAATGAAAAGGTATTGTACTCTTCCCCTGCAATTCTCTGAATAAAAATGTCCATTTCAAGGTGACGCAACGCCTGGTTATACTGCGTTTCTGTCTAAATGTATAGTGTCTAGAGCCATGGCATCATAATGATGGTAATAAGAGGTGGATTAATTCGGGTGGGACTGTGTAGGACTTCACTGAAGGCCCAGGCCCCAGAACCACGGCACGCTACTGTTTGGCAGTGATTAGAGCATTGAGTCTTTTGCTCCAGTTTCAGCTGTTCTGCCTTATTATTATTCGACCATGCTGGTAATTTATGAACATTTGAACATCTTGGCCATGTTCTGTTATAATCTCCACCCGGCACAGCCAGAAGAGGACTGGCCACCCCACATGTGCTCTCTCTAATTCTCTCTTTCTTTCTCTCTCTCGGAGGACCTGAGCCCTAGACCATGCCCCAGGACTACCTGACATGATGACTCCTTGCTGTCCCCAGTCCACCTGGCTGTGCTGCTGCTCCAGTTTCAACTGTTCTGCCTTATTATTATTGACCATGCTGGTCATTTATGAACATTTGAACATTTTGGCCATGTTCTGTTATAATCTCCACCCGGCACAGCCAGAAGAGGACTGGCCACCCCTCTCTAGGATTCTTCCTAGGTTTTGGCCTTTCTAGAGAGTTTTTCCTAGCCACCGTGCCACCGTGCTTCTACACCTGCATTGCTTGCTGTTTGGGGTTTTAGGCTGGGTTTCTGTACAGCACTTTGAGATATCAGCTGATGTACGAAGGGCTATATAAGTAAATTTGAATTGATTTGATGTTTGGGGTATGATGGAACAAGCTTGGCACACCTGTATTTGGGGAGTTTCTCCCATTCCTCTCTGTAGATCCTCTCAAGCTCTGTCAGGTTGGATGGGGAGCGTCGCTGCACAGCTATTTTCAGGTATCTCCAGAGATGTTTGATTGGGTTCAAGTCCGGGCTCTGGCTGGGCCACTCAAGGACGTTCAAAAACGTAATTTTAAATTATAAATGCTGTATTTTATTTTTCTGTTATGAAACTGTAATTGACTGCCTACTTTAAATAATACATTTTTTATTTATTTTGTTTATAATTTTTATTATTATTGTTCTTTTTTTGTATTTGACCCCCTTTTTCTCCCCAATTTCGATCTTGTCTAATTGCTGCAACTCCCCAAGGGCTCAGGAGGCAAAGGTCGAGTCATGCGTCCTCCGAAACATGACCCGCCAAACCACGCTTCTCAATACCCACCCGCTTAACCCTGAAGCCAGCCACACCAATGTGTCGGAGGAAACCAAATTCAACTGACGACTGAGCTCAGCCTGCAGGTGCTCGGACCACCACAAGCCTCCACGGCCAGACCCTCCCCTAACCCGGACGATGCTGGGCCAATTGTGTGCCACCCTATGGGACTCTCTATCACGGCCGGTTGTTGGGATCAAACCCGGGTCTGTAGTGATGCCTCTAGCACTGCGATTACCTGTTTTTATGTTTATATTTTATTAGTTGTTCTACCTGTCTGTCTTTGCTATGGTGGCGGTCATTTTCTCAATTTCTTAATTTCTGGCTTGCAGCCCTCTGCCAAAGCGAGATAGTATTGTGTTTGATGTGATATTATGGCTTCCATTAAACCTTGGTAGATATGTATTTATTGCCTCACATACACGCCTGTAATCTTTGTTTACGAACAGTTAAAGCAAATGGCATATATTGTCACATACATGCTAACCGTTCCTCTTAATGGGGAATATGTTTTAATGATGTTGTGAAGAGTAAAAGGTCATTTACAGTGTTAGGAGGATTAGTTGTGATGGTTTTAAGGGCCTTGTTTGGATTATTGGGGTTTACTGAAAATGAGCAATCATCCCATTGGTTAAAGAAGCTAAACTTTTGATGGAGGGAGGCAGGAACAGTAAAGTCTGGCAAATTAAGCCCCATTAGCTAGACAGGATGTTGTCTCGTTAGAACACAAACCTCCCTAACGATCCCTAACCTGTGATTGGTTGACAGAGGAGCCCAAAATGGTTGACCGAACCATTCAATTAAAGCTCTCCTCTCTGCTCATCAGCCTCACTGTACGACAGTGCCTTAGCATCATTAGTTAATGTAATTGCATGGCTGAACGTGACTGGGCACCTCGTTAACATTAGTATCAACAAGCGTGCCATGGGAGAGGGTAAGCAGATGTCCTAAAAGCATCCTAATAGGCGGTTAGTCTGTTGTTCTGTAGCACTCTAAGGTTATTGGAGTATTTACTGTGGCTTCCCTAAGTCCCTTTAATATCTCGTCATTGATTAGCCTAGGTCGGGCTTTAGATATTCTTACGAGTTTGAACAAATTAAATCAATGAGTGTGTTTATTCATGCAGTAGGCTAATTGGAATTGCATTTGTTTTGGTCCCAGGTTGATGATAATTGGAAAGTAAGTTTGTTTCCATTGTTTCAGCTTTTTTGAGATTTTTCCACTGAACAGAACACTAAGCAGTATAGGGCGACTGGCATATTGACATAATTTGCTTTAATTGGCAGGTTAAGGTGCTGTGGCAAGACCCAGCCATGGAAAGGGAGAGTTCTTTCCTAGACCCAAGCTAAGAACCAGGTCCAGACCCAAGTCAAGTGCAGTCAGAGGGGCAGAGGCAGGACCAAGGCAGGGGTGCCCTTAGCACCCACCTCCAGTGTCCCAGACCAAAGACCAGGGCCTATAGGTCCATGGTAGGACAGCCAGAGTCAGATCTGCTAGTGTGGCTGGTTTAAGTCCAAGGCTGAGGAGACTGAGGGAGAGCAAGCCATCACAGGATGGAAGGACCAGGCCTCTACCAAGCCTGGGACTAGTATTAGGGCCAAAGCCCTAAATGTGAGGGCAGAGTGTGTCCCTCAGGAAGTCCTGGAGGTGAACCTGAGACTGAGCGTAGCCCCACTGGTCTAACAAAGGAAGGGCCTGGTAGTCAGAAAGGTGACAGACATCCCGAGTGGCACAGCGGTCTAAGGCACTGCAGGCGTCACTACAGACCCGGCTTCGATCCCGGGCTGTGTTGCGGCTGGCTGCGACCGGGAGACGGCGCACAATTGGCTCAGCGTCTTCCGGGTTAGGGAAGGGTTTGGCCTGCCGGGATGTCCTTGTCCCATCGCGCTCTAGAGACTCCTGCGGTTGGCCGAGCTCATCACTGCTGACATGGTTGCCAGTTGTACAGTGTTTCCTCCAATACATTGGTACGGCTGGCTTCCGGGTTAAGCGAGCAAAATTACTCAAGCAGTGCGGCTTTGCAGGGTCGTGTTTTGGAGGACTCGTGGCTCTCGACCTTCGCCTCTCTCGAGTCCGTACGGGAGTTGCAGCGATGGGACGAGACTGTAATTACCAATTGGGGAGAAAAAGTAATAGCCCGTACGTGTCACAGAGTAATTTTTTCAGTGTGTCCTTTTTCTGTCAGTGAATTTATCAGTGCTCATTTAGAAATGAAAACAAAACCATCCATCCGTTGCTTGCTCCCTCTAGGCATCAAGGTGCTGTAAGCAGGATAGAGGGGCCAACAGGGCCTCTCGGAGGAGAAAGGCGAGTTAGAGGCCACTGCATAGACCATGGTTGGAGCCTAGGTATCTGAGGTAGTGATGCACATTGTTTGTGTGTAACAGGTGATACGATGCACATCATGCCAACTCAAGTCTTGACTTCCGGATGACTAATTACCAGAGACCCTGTTCCAGTGGACTGGACCGTGTACCTTAGGTGAGCTGCCAGAGCACTCTGTGTGATCTGGAGAAGATAGCCAGGCTTAAATGCACCAGAGGGTGGGGGACCACCGGCCCAGCCCAGTGTCCATCTCCCACCCAGGCCCCCATGTACCCCCTACCCTACTGATGGTCCGGGGAATCGTGGCCATACAGGCCCCCCGAAGCAGTCTTCAGCCTTACAGGGACAACAACACTACAGGTAGAACTGAAATAAATCATACATCTGACTTTATCTTTCATCTTTACATTGTTGCCTAACCTACAGGAATTAGCTCATTTGTGATTTCACTGTAGGGGTTTGGAATAATACAGCCACATATGAAGAACCTGCTATTACAGACTTTCCTTGTTCAGGCTTGTTTTAGTACCTCTTTGGGGATGACGAACAAGAGAGGGAAGCTGTCATAGGAGCTAAACACTGCAGTCAGCAAGATGTTTCCATAGTCACAAAACCCCTGCTTCATTGATGCCATAAGTCTATGCTGGGGAGCTCCTCTTTCTTTGAAGTGGGGGTGAGCGAAACCAACCTGTCTGAACGATGTCCCAACTCTGAAAGGCTCTAACCTGGATCCATCCAAATCACTGACTCGGTAGATTAGTCAGGACAAAAGAAGCCATGGTGCCTGCTAGAATCCCCTCGTCACTTTTCCCTTTGACAGTGTTGCTATCCAAGCTGAAGAATAAGAATGAATCATTCTATTTCTCTGATCCAAGCACTTTTCATCCATACATACAGTACACACTTCCTCAACAGCATTCTATAGTTCCATTGGTATATGTATTTACAGTCCCTTCAATGTAATGATCCATTTAAACTATCTGTCATTATAAAACAGCAATCAGTGTCACCAGCCAAAGAGCGTTTGCACAAATTCACTTTCCCCCGGGATTATGATGTATGCCTTCCTATGCTGAGGAGTGGGTTAATGAGTGGCTAGCTGCTCAGAGGCCTTTGATGCTTTCTCCTTGCAGGCTTTTCTGTGGGTTACTTTACATGGGTGAAATGGAGCATTTAGTTGTTTTTTACTTTCCTTTCTCTTAAACACACACACATACAGCCTACAGTGCTATCTGGGACCCAGTGGCGTGCTCTGTTACGAGGCTACTACAGTGTAGAGGTTGTGCCTTCCAGAACCCCTCTTCCTCGTCTGCTGCTGTGGTAGAAGCTGAGATCCAGCACCCATGGGACCCCACCCTGGACCAGGTAAGCCTCAACCTTACAGTGAGGGACACAGCACCTTGTACTAGGTCTGGTTGGCCTCTCGCTGGTGCTCCCCATATACACACATACAAACAATTGTTGATTCCTTGAAAGCAGTTTATGTACAAGGAGAGACTAAAATCCACTATTTGGGTTTGATTGGGGCATTTCCATGGTAACAGAATGATGCTGAGACTCCAATTTTTCACTTTAAAATGTAGGTCAAACAAAAACCAATGACGGCAAAGTTAATCAAATCGTACAATTATATACACGAGTACTTTTAACAATTTCCACAGAACATTCTACAAAAATACATTTTCTTGAACAGTGCAGATGCCAAGTGTGTTTGTGCCATTATTCTGTTCCCAAAGTTTGCACCAACCATTAATATCAGCATTTTCTAACCGAAAACCAATTGAAGTCAATGTGCTCCAAATGTTTGCATCATAATCAGGACAGTAACGTAAACCTGACCATAACAGGTCGAATCAGTTCTAGGAATGAGAGGTATAACATATGTAATGACATATCTTTTGTTCTGCACTTAGAAAATAACAATGTACTATCTTCATATGTTACTGTGGGTTCAGTAACCAATGTGACAGATGGAGGTGGCATTGTAACCAATATCTGTCCCTCTCTTTTGTGTTCAGAAATATGCTGTAAATATTTAACTTTATGATAAAATTACCGTTATAGTACCGGTTTGTTTATAAATCAATATGTGGACACCATAGATCGAAATTTCTTGCATTGAGTGGTTGCACTGATTCTCTTGGACACAGGCGTATGTCTCTACTGGGATGTCCATCAACTCCTGGCTGAAGCTTACGTCACTTGTTAATGCATCAGGAGAGTGTGGTTTTATCGCTGTTGATTTTATAGCCAGTAATTTAAAATTATTCGTATACTGAACAAAAATAAGTACGCAACATTCAACAATTTCATTGATTTTACTGAGTAACAGTTCATATAAGGAAATCAGTCAATTGAAGTACATTTATTAGGTCCTAATCTATGGATTTCACATGACTGGGCAGGGGTGCAGCCATGGGTGGGCCTGTGAGGGCATAGGCCCACCCACTTGGGAGCCAGGCCCACCAACTGGGGTGCCAGGCCCAGTCAATCAGGAGTTTTTTTTTACCACAAAAGGCCTTTATTTAATATATTTAACTAGGCAAATCGGTTAAGAACAAATTCTTATTTACAATGATAGCCTACCGGAGAACAGTGGATTAACTGGCTTGTTCAAGGGCAGAACGACAGAATTTTACCTTGTCAGCTCAGGGATCCGATCCAGCCCCTTTATTACAGACAGAAATACTCTTCAGTTTGTCCCCAGCACAAGGTGCACCTGTGTCATTCTGTTTAATAAGCTTCTTGATATGCCACATCTGTCAGATGGGTGGATCATATTGACAAAGAAGAAATGTTCACTAACAGGGATGTAAGCAATTTGCGAACAACATTTTTGAGAAATACGCTTTTTGTGCATGTGGAAAAATTCTGGGATCTGTTATTTCACCTCATGAAACATGGGACCAACACTTTATATGTTGTGTTTATATTTTTGTTCAGTATAGATTTTAAATAAACACTTTGTCATAGATGGACAAGATTTAATGAGATGAATGGTGAGTTTCTAACAAGTTCAGGAAGCCAAGCTAGAGCTCTGAGAAGTTCACAGCAATGAGATGGACATTTTGATCAAGAGAGAACTTTAGAAAATATGCATTTTCTCAAACTCTAAATATACAACTATTTTCTACAGTTATAAGGAAGGTGAAATCTTAGTCAGTCATTTTATAAATGGATTATACTATATTTAGAAAACATATAACTGATTTCAAGCCTTATTCATGTAGTTTTGTTAGGAAATGCATCATATAAATGTACTTGAGCTTGTGTCCTCAAAAGTAATATATTTTACCAGAAAGGTGATATTTGAACCTTTCTTAGATTATGCAGCATTGCTATTTATTGTTTATGACCCTGTCATGAAAAATAATTAATTTTGGGGATTACATGCAGTTACATTTAAGAGGTTTAATAACAGGCCATATGTTTGATGTCCTCACACTCCAGTACATGTGCTAGACAAAGGGCTACTGTACTGTTTTTTGTGTTTTGTTTTTTTGCACATGTTCTTAGGGCAGTCCGTTTCCGTTCGTGTTTGTCACTTGTGCCTCTGTGTACACATCCCAAATGGCACCCTTTTCCCTATATAGTGCACTGCTTTAGACCAGGGCCCATTAGGTGTATATAGGGCGCAATTTGGGACTCAAACTCTGTCTCCTGCCAAGCGTCCATATGCTATGCTACGCTATGCATGGGGTAGAGTGGCGAGACATTTGGTAGAATAAATCAATACCAACAACACAACAGTGGCAGGATAATTATTTAATTATATCTCCCATAATCTGTCTGATATTGATGACGGACTGAAAACTTCTTCCAAGTTGTCACGCTTCTCCCTGTGACTGAGTTAACAAGCCTTTATTGACCCGTCGGTCGACGCGGCTGCTGCCAGGTCTTAATCGATTGCGATGGCTTAATCACTTCTAAACTGCTTTTTTAATGGTTCAATTGAGAGAAGAGAGATTACAGAGATGCCCCTCTGCAAAAGCTTGGAGGTGACGGCTAGCACATTTGTCATTAACAATACTGTTTTTAGAACAGGATTTGAATGACTTGTTTCGGTGTGAACTGAGAGGTTATAGCTTATATTATTTCTGGTTTATTACCTGTTATGCTAATTATATAGGCAAGAGCACATGTGTCAAACTCAAGGCCCGCAAGCCAATTCAATCCGTCCCACGGGCGGTTAGGAAAAGTAAATAACAATAAAAAAATAAAAATCATTTTAGTAATTTGAAATTACTAAAACAAAATCAAAACTGTGTAGAAATGATAGACCTACATTTATAGTCTCTTCACTCTGTCCATCTCGATACTCAGGGAGCATCAAATTCCAAAAGCGATGGATAGAGGACTATGATTTGAACATTTTGACACAAAGGAAATAATCCATTTTAAGTATGGCCCTCCTGACCTTGGTGAAGAGGGAATGCAGCCTGTGGGGAAAATGAGTTTGACACCCCTGGGCTAGAGGTAAGAAGACCAGGCTGTACTCTCCAGCTTTCCTCTTTCTGATCGAAAGGCTTGGCCTTGATTGACTGGTCAACTCAGGTCAGAACAAATTCGCTGCAGTGTCTCGGAAAGTTCTGTCCTGAACTGACCAAACAATAACTCTGATTATAACTGGGATGGTAGGCTAGTTGTAGAAAATTAGAAATTAAAGTTTGATTTTCTCTTATGTGAATAATGTATAAACATTTCCCGCTATGCCCACAATTCTTCTCTAACATGATTACTAATTAATTTAAAGAAAATGTAGTTAAACACCGTACCGAAAGGTTTGTAAGAGAGCGCATAGATACACAAAATACTAATCGTTAGTGTGAATACCGGCAAACGCTATGACCAGCAAAACATTTTTTGTGTATGTTACATCGATATTTAGTCGATCGATACACATGTGTTTCAGCTCGGTTTGTTGTTCAGTGTGTCTACACGTAAAGCACATTTCTTACAGGCTGACTAAACCGCTCGCGTCGCAAAATACATTTTGTAATCTATATTATTCAGTTATTGCACCCACACTGCTCGTGCGCGCCAATGAGCGTCTGCGTTGCCAAGGGCTAAAATAGAAGTCAGTTCTATTTCTGACGCAGATCGCACTGCAAGTCCAGCCTCTCCAAATTTCCTTATTGGTTTATAGAAGCAGGTACCCACGTTTCATCTCCTCATTGGTTATACCCACGTGGGTGACTGAAAGATGAAGGTCGGTGGCGGTAATGCACCTAATTTATGAAAGTTGCCAATCGCAATATGAAGTCAAGAGAAGGAAAAAGCCTAGAAGGAGGAGAGATGACTCGAAACGATTTGGGTTGACCGTTTGATGTGTGGATTAATTGTCGGAGTAGAGGACCTTGTGCATTTCAGGTAAAATAACTCCATGTTTATATCCCAGGACAAATTAGCAAGCAACAGCAAGCTAACTAAATAAGATAAATTAGCTAGCAAGTGCAAGCTAGCTAGCTAAATTGCCATACAGGTTTAATGCTCTTCGACCTGTCACCAAATGAATGTAATTGGTTGAGTTTGTTTTGATATTTTAACCTGCGTGTCGTGATCGCGTTTGGTGTGGGGGGACAAAATGTATGCACGATGGTGCACACACACAGCTGGTTTGGGTTACAGGCCTTTCCAGTTAGCTTTAAAAGGCCAGCATTTTTTTTATTTTATCTGCTTTTAATTTTTTTATCTGCTTTTTCATAGATTTCACCTACATTCTAATTAAATAAACAGACAATAAATACTAGTCCACTAAGTGTTCTAGAATGCAGGAAAATGTGGGTCAGTTCAAGAGGGTGAAATGTTTTCTTTACCTTATGTCATTATAATCCAATCATTCATCTGAACTTTATTATAGCCTCAATATAATTTAACATTTATTTTACTAGGCAAGTCAGTTAAGAACAAATTCTTATTTTCAATGACGGCCTAGGAACAGTGGGTTAACTGCCTGTTCGGGGGCAGAATGACAGATTTGTACCTTGTCAGCTCAGGGGTTTGAACTTGCAACCTTCTGGTTACTAGTCCAACACTCTAACCACTAGGCTACGCTGCCTCCCCATATGTTTATACTTGACAGTTTTGATGAAGTTCGAACGTTATAGGTGTGTTGGAAAAATGACAAGCGCACGAAATGCATCTGATTAATTCATTAGGAGTATGATTTACATTCATAATTTTAACCACAATGTAACAAATAAGCAAACTGGTTTTAACTTTAGCAAACATTGTCAACATTAAATGTGCTCACTTAACCTATCTTCACCTCCCTCAGTTGCACTGTACTTTCTACTTTTAGCACCTTGGTCAAAAATGGTGCGTGCCCTTGCAAGGTCAAAATGTCAGGACTCCGGTTCCCCCATTGAAATTGTCTTTAGGTCAGGAATCCGATTCAACCGCGGGCCCAAAAAAGTTCTGGAGAGGATGGTCAGGGGCAGAAACATAATTCCAAATTATTTGCGGACTGCAAATTGACCGCAAGAAACCCAAACAGATATAATATTAGACTAAAACATCATTTCAAACCTAGCTTACATTTGGATATGATCACATATACAGTGCCTTTGGAAATAATTCAGACCCCTTGATTTTTCCCACATTTTGTTAAGTTACAGCCAAATGACATGTCCTCTTAAAATGTCTTATAACACAAACTCTTTGTAAAATTGTAATTCTAAGAACGATAGTGTGTTAAATAGATTTACAGTGGATTCTAAACGTATTCAGAACCCTTGACTTTTTCCACATTTTGTTACGTTACAGCCTTATTCTAAAATGTATTAAATCTTTGTTTTTACTCATCAATCTACACACAATACCGCATAATGATAGTGAAACCCGGTTTTTAGACATTTTTGGTAATTTATTAAAAACAGATACCTTATTTACATAAGTATTCAGACCCTTTGCTATGAGACTCAAAATTGAGCTTGTGTATCCTGTTTACATTAATCATCCTTGATCAGTTATACAGTACAATACATAGACAACAGATTTCACAACATATTAAGTGTGTGCCCTCAGGCCCCTACTCTACTACCACATATCTATTGCACAAAATCCATGTGTACGTGCGTATAGTGTTTGTATGCGTGTGTCTATGCCTATGTTTGTTGCTTCACAGTCCCAACTTCCATAAGGTGTATTTTTTAATCTGTTTTTACTGCTTGCATGTGTTACTTGATGTGAAATAGAGTTCCATATAGTCATATCTCTGTTGTGCTGTGCATCTCCCATAGTCTGTTCTGGACTTGGGGACTGTGAAGAGACCTCTTGTGGAATGTCTTGTGGTGTATGCATGGGTGTCCGAGCTGTGTGCCAGTAGTTCAAACAGACAGCTCGGTGCATTCAACATGTCAATACCTCTCATAAATACAAGTAGTGATGAACTTTGAGCCACTTTGAGCCAGGAGAGATTGACATGCATGGTATTAATGTTAGCTCTCTGTGTACATCAAAGGGCCACCCATGCTGCCCTGTTCTGAGCCAATTGCAATTTTCCTAAATCCCTCTTTGTGGCACCTGATCACACTACTGAACAGTAGTCCAGGTGCGACAAAACTAGAGCATGTAGGACCTGCCTTGCTGATAGTGTTAAGAAGGTAGAGTAGTGCTTTTTATGGACAGACTTCTCCACAATTTAGCTACTGTTGTATCACTATGTTTTGACCGTGAAAGTTTATAATCCAGGGTTACTCCAAGCAGTTTAGTCTCCTCAACTTGCTCAATACCACATTATTCAATATAAGATTTAGGTGAGGTTTAGGGTTTAGTGAATTATTTGTCCCAGATACAATGCTTTTAGTTTTTGAAATATTTAGGACTAACTTATTCCTTGCCACCCATTCTAAAACTAACTGCGGCTCTAAGTGTTGCAGTCATTTCAGTCACTGCGGTAGCGGACGTGTATAGTATTGAATCATCCTCTTAGATACACACTGAAAAGCCAGTGGCATGTCATTAGTAAAGATTGAAAAAAGTAATGGGCCTAGACAGCTCCCCTGGGCCCTCATTTCTCAATGTTGCGAACGAACAGAAATGTTGGTAAACCATGTGTGCGATCATTTCTAAGCAAAGTGTGGGATTTATCCATTTGTACTTATACTTGAGAATGTGTGTAAACTTAAGCACACCTCGGACCATGCTGGTGGCAGCATCATGCTGTGGGGATGTTTTTCAGCGGCAGGGACTGGGAGACTAGTCAGGATCGAGATGAACGGAGCAAAGTACAGAGATCCTTGATGAAACCCTGCTCCAGAGCACTCAGGACCTTAAACTAGGGAGAAGGTTCACCTTCCAACAGGACACCGACCCAAAGCACACAACCAAGGCGATGCAGGAGTGGCTTTGGGACAAGTCTATATGAATGTCCTTGAGTGGCCCAGCCAGAGCCCGGTCTTGAACCCGATGAAACCTCTTGAAACATCTCTTGAGACCTCAAAATAGAGGTGCAGCAATGCTCCCCATCCAACCTGACCGAGCTTGAGAGGTTCTGCAGAGAAGAATGGGAGAAACACCTCATACAGGTGTGCCAAACTTATAGTGTCCTACCCAAGAAGACTGAAGGCTGTAATCGCTGCCAAAGGTACTTCAACAAAGTACTAAGTAAAGGGTCTGAATACTTATGTAAATGTGATATTTCAGTTTTTTATTTGTAATACATTTGCAGACCTTCCTAAAAACCTGTCTTTGCTTTGTCCTTATTGGGTATTGTGTGTAGATTGAAAAAAAAATATATATATATATATATATATTTCTCATTTTTTAATTTTTTTTTATCCATTTTAGAACAAGGCTGTAATGTTGTAACAAAATTAGGAAAAAGTCAAGGGGTCTGAATACTTTCCCGAATGCACTGTATTTAGGGAAAGTCAAGGATGGGGGACATGGCTGAAAATGTCAGAGTAATAAGATCTTCTATTCATATGACCTCAACACACTCCACCCAGCATGTTCATGTTAAGTAGGAGTTACTCCATATGGCGACTGAGTGTGTGTGTGTGTGTTTTATTCCTGTCATTGGTGTGATTCTGATTGGCATCTGTTGCGTTGTTTTCATATTCACACCGATGACACCTCCCAGTAGCTGCCCCACGCCAAATCATAACTGGTGTAGCTGCTGTGTGACGCACACACATTAAATAATGACTCATTACATCGCAATAATTAACAGTGCTCGAACACGCCAAGTGTGTTTTCTTAATGTGCTTTGTTACAGCAGAGATGAGAGACTGGCAGCTTGCCACTGGTGGTGATTCAGTTGCAACGACCAGGCAGGATCATTTCTCAGTCCTAATAAAAGACCCAGGTCCTAAACGGCACTTTATTTGCTGTCAGGGCAAACCCAATAGGCTTTATTTATATATCATTTTCACTCTTGGACGTAAATTCACCAGGAAATCTCAGTGATTTTAATTAAGGAAATCTGTTCCCAAGTATTCCCACTGATAAATAGAATGGCACATAAACTCAGCAAAAAAAGAAACATCCTCTCACTGTCAACTGTGTTTATTTTCAGCAAATTTAACATGTGTAAATATTTGTATGAACAAGATTCAACCACTGAGACATATACTGAACAAGTTCCACACACATGTGACTAACAGAAATGGAATAATGTGTCCCTGAACAAAAGGGAGGTGGGGGGGTCAAAATCAAAAGTAACAGTAAGTATCTGGTGTGGCCACCAGCTGCATTAAGTACTGCAGTGCATCTCCTCCCCATGGACTGCACCAGATTTGCCAGTTCTTGCTGTGAGATGTTACCCCACTCTTCCACGAAGGCACCTGCAAGTTCTCGGACAGTTCTGGGGGGAATGTCCCTAGCCCTCACCCTCCGATCCAACAGACCCCAGGCGTGCTCAATGGGATTGAGATCCAGGCTCTTTGCTGGCCATGGCAGAACACTGACATTCCTGTCTTGCAGGAAATCATGCACAGAACGAGCAGTATGGCTGGAGGTATTGTCATGTCAGGATGAGCCAGCAGGAAGAGTACCACATGAGGGAGGAGGATGTCTTCCCTGTAACACACAGCGTTGAGATTGCCTGCAATGACAACAAGCTCAGTCCGATGATGCTGTGACACACTGCCCCAGACCATGACAGACCCTCCATCTCCAAATCGATCCCACTCCAAAGTACAGGCCTCGGTGTAACGCACATTCCTTCGACGATAAACACACATCCGACCAAAACCGTGACTTGTCAGTGAAGAGCACTTTTTGCCAGTCCTGTCTGGTCCAGCGACTGTGGGTTTGTGCCCATAGGCGACCTTGTTGCCGGTGATGTCTGGTGAGGACCTGCCTTACAACAGGCCTACAAGCCCTCAGTCCAGCTTCTGTCAGCCTATTGCGGACAGTCTGAGCACTGATGGAGGGATTGTGCGTTTCTGGTGTAACTCGGGCAGTTGTTGTTGCCATCCTGTACCTGTCCCGCAGGTGTGATGTTCGGATGTACCGATCCTGTGCAGGTGTTTTTACACATGGTCTGCCACTGCGAGGACGATCAGCTGTCCGTCCTGTCTCCCTGTAGCGCTGTCTTAGGCGTCTCACAGTACAGACATAGCAATTGAGCAGGGTCCCTTCTCATACTCAGATGAGCAGGGACCCTGGACATCTTACTTTTGGTGTTTTTCAGAGTCAGTAGAAAGTCCTCTTAGTGTCCTAAGTTTTCAAAACTGTGACCTTAATTGCCTACCGTCTGTAATCTGTTAGGGTCTTAACGACCGTTCTACAGGTGCATGTTCATTAATTGATTATGGTTCATTGAACAAGCATGGGAAACAGTGTTTAAACCCTATCCAATGAGGATCTGTGAAGTTATTTGGATTTTTTTAAACAAATTCTTCAAGACAGTGTCCTGAAAAAGGGACATATTCTGCTGAGTTTTTTTTAAAGATTTTATTTATTTATTTTTTACCCCCTTTTCTCCCCAATTTCGTGGTATCCAAATGTTAGTAACTACTATCTTGTCTCCTCGCTACAACTCCTGTATCGGCTCAGGAGAGATGAAGGTCGAAAGCCATGCGTCCTCCGAAACACAACCCAACCAAGCCGTACTGCTTCTTAACACAGCGTGCATCCAATCCGGAAGCCAGCCGCACCAATGTGTCGGAGGAAACACTGTGCACTGCGCCCGGCCCGCCACAGGAGTCGCTGTGCGCGATGAGACAAGGATATCCTTACCGGCCAAACCCTCCCTAACCCGGACGACGCTAGGCCAATATTTAACATTTTAGCGGCCTTTTAAGCATTCTAAGTACAGTTAAATAGTTAGACCGCTGCATCCGTGTGTGTGTGTTAAGTCACTGCATCTCAGTGCTATGGTTTTGCGCCGTTATTGACTTGATAAATACAGACTCTGTATGATTTGGAAATGTTGGAACTTGGCCACGATGACCTTTTCTAAAAGAAAGCACAATGGTAAATTTGATCTCATTTCTGTGTAGAGGTGTCGGGAGAATGTTTTGATATTGTACGGTGACTTTTTCAAACTAAACATGCGTGTCCCAAACACTGGTCATGCATTCTGCAATTAAATGCTACAGCCCACACGTCTGTGCAAAAACAAACTATTGTTTCATGTTACATTTTTCGATATGATTGTTTTTCTGTCTCCTGCTTTGGTACAGGCTCTGAGATTTAATACGCTGATGTCACGCTCCTATCGCACAGAGGTACTGTAACCTACCTATTATCAAATATTTTTAATAGGATACTGGTCTATTTACTTTCAATCAGGCTTGAATGAATAAATGGTCATATTTGTTGTATAGTAGCGGGAATAAAACAATGTTAGAAAAGGAGACATCCTGCAGTATGATTATGATTTATATAATGAAATAAACATATTAGCTTAGGCCTACAAGCCCAGTTATGGGATCTCCTTGCCAACAGCAAATGCATATATTTTACATTTAAGTTTATTTTTTATTACCATTTAATTTCTTCCATGCGTGTCAACAAAGACCTACATTTCCCCAAAATAACAGTATTTACTTGCAATACAATTCTTTAACCACTAGAAGTTGTGCTCATGGTTTGAGGTGTTTGTGGAAATACGCCCAAGTTCCCATTACTTCAAATTTGATAAATCCCAAACTTTGGAGGAAAACTGGAGCACACAAGGTTGACTTTTTTTTGTGCTTACGCACCTTTGATAAATGAGGCCCCAGGTGTGGAATAGTCTGTTTATTAAAGGTGGCTAATCCATGTAATCTGTCTGTTATAACTACTTGACATGGCGTGGCCTGCATCCAGGTTTTTACAGCCAGAAAGCAGAATAAAAAAGCTTATCGGCTGTAGAAAATAAGATTGGGGATTTAGACTGGTAATCTTCTATCAATGGTCTTGTGACCAAAGACAAAAGATAAGATAGGATAAAGAATATGGTTGGTTGGATTCAATGCTCCATTTTGTATTTGTTTGCTTGGTAAAAACAACAGTATTGTAGAACTAACCACAGACAGTTTTTTTCCGTGTCAGAGAAAATTCAGAGCGTTCCTGTTTTATTGAAATTAAATAGAGCATATTGTAGAATAAATAGAATATCTAATAAAATAACAGACAAAATAGTTAAGTAGTTTATTGGATAATTGTGGACCTTGTCTGTGTGAATGCCCCTGGATAACCCTACCATACAGGAGTGAGGTGGCTGAGGATGGATTACTGCCCGTTCATATTGCTCTCCTGCTGTCTCAGGAAACAAACTATGCATCAAGTTTTTTAGATTAAGGATCCTCTTTAGCTGAAAAATGGTAGTCGCAATCACACTTATCTTATTAGTGAGCTTACGGAGTAAACACACTAAGAGGAGCCCAAACAGAGGATGTCTATACCAAGATCAGGCTACTTATGAAATGGCATAGGCAGATTAGGTGTCTAATTCCATGGAATCTCTAATATAAATCTTGGGATTATTAGGGTTTATTGGCCCATGGGCTTCAAACCTATGACCCAAGCCAAGATCTGGCGGATCTGGCAGCTGTGCATGCAGACAGATTGCAAAAGGCCCTTAACAACTTAGAGATGATGATGATCTACCCCCACAGACCCAGCTATCCAGATCAGCCACTTATTATAAATTACACCATTTTCATTGGCAGACCAGGACAATGTGAAACACCAGACATGTTTTGAGAATTTTCCCAATTAGTTAGGGAAAGCAAATGTATGAGTTTTTTTTCCACCCTAAGGACCAGCAGTTACAATTCAAAGTTCGCCTATTTTTGTATAACTAATTTTCTAAATTTAAAAGTTGACTCAACATTTTCTCTAGCAGCAGAAAACAGAATTTAGTTGCGGATTTGACGATTGATTGAAGATTATCAGTCTAAATCTGTTTCAGCCAATAAGTGTTTTTATTCTGTTCTATGGGGAGTAAAAACCTGGATCTACGCCATGTCTGTCAGTATAACAGAAAGATTAGACACACTGTCTAATCTGTCTGTTATACTGGCTATCAGCCACCTATAATTAGACATATTTGACAACGTGAAACAACTATGTTTTCACAATAAATTTCAGACCTTCTTTTAATCCAAATTTGAAGCTAAAAACCCTCCAATAACACCTTTGTCGAAATGCAATCGTTTAAGTCTGACACAGCAATTCTAGATATCCGCAGCCTGCTTTTCTCAACCATTCATTGTTACCCAGATAGAGGTCCCTGAGACAGAAGTCTGCTGAATAACTCTACTCTACTAGCATTTGGCTGGTAATTGATTGGTCTTATGACCTGAACAGTGAACTATCATCCCCTACCATTCAATCAGTACTATTAATCGGCTCATTGGAGAGAATGGAGAATTAATTTACTCTACCCTTAATCAATCTTAATAAATCAATACGATTGGCCTGTTGAAGTGGCTTGGTTGGTCCTGGATACACTGTCTCACTCTTCTGTAGACGCTGTACATACTGTGTCTTTTTGGAATGACAGCGTCAAAAAGGCGAATTCATTACGATTCATTCATATAATTGTGTGGATAAAATTTCAGCTATATATGATGCATACAGTGCCTGAAGAAAGTATTCACAACCATTAACTTTTTCCACATTTTGTTGTGTTACAGCCTGAATTTAAAATGAATAAAATAGAGATCTTGTGTCACTGGCCTACACATAATACCCCATAGTGTCAAAGAGAAATTATGTGTTTTTAACAGTTTTTACAAATGAATTAAAAATGAAATGCTGAAATGCCATGAGTCAATAAGTATTCGATCCCTTTGTTATGGCAAGCCTAAATAAGTTCAGGAGTATAAATGTGCTTAATTAACAAGTCACAATAATTTTCATGGACTCACTCTGTGTGCAATAATAGTTTTTTAACATGATTTTTGAATGACTACATAATCTCTGTACCCCACACATATAATATGTAAAGTCGCTCAGTTGAGCAGTGAATTTCAAACACAGATTCAACCACAAAGACCAGGGAGGGTTTCCAATGCCTCAAAAAGAAGGGCACCTATTGGTAGATAACATTTTTATTTTTTTAAGCAAACATTGAGTATCCATTTGAGCATGATAAAGTTACTCATTACACTTTGGATGGTGTATAAATACACCCAGTCACTACAAAAATACAGTCATCCTTCCTAACTCAGTTGCCGAAGAGGAAGAAAACAGCTCAGGGATTTCACTGAGGGCCAATGGTGACTTTAAAACAGTTAGAGTTTAAAGGCTGTAATAGGAGAAAACTGAGGATGGATCAACATTGTAGCTACTCCACAATACTAACCTAATTGAAAGAGGGAAAGAAGGAAACCTGTACAGAATAAAAAATATTCCAAAACATTCCAAAATACGCATCCTGTTTGCAATTAACTTTTTGTCCTGAATACAAAGACTTATCTTTGGGGCAAAGTACTGAGTACCACTCTTCATATTTTCAAGGATAGTGGAGGCTGTGTCATGTTATAGGTATGCTTGTAATCATTAAGGACTGGGTAGTTTTTCAGGATACAAAATAAACAGAATGGAGCTAAGCACATGCAAAATCCTAGAGGAAACCTGGTTGTCTTTGTAACCAGTTTCTGTATTCATGCAAGTGGCTGACTACACAAATCCTCACTTATCAGTAGCTGCTATTTGGCAGTATGCCCAGACCTTGTTTTGAGAACAAACTAAAGATGTCTCAGCTTAGAGATGAGAAGACTCGTGAGATGTTGGTCTGTCACATGAATTACACAAAGGCAATGATTCATTAATTATGATAAATCATGCTAATATAACGTGTCTGTGTATAGCCGTATGTAAGACAACGGCTGGGCCTGCCCAGGGAGAGCTCCTGAATGACGTGTACTATGGTGCATTGAGTTTGTTGTAACCTCTCCAGCGCGCTGACAATAAACAATTATTAATTTAAGATTGACTTTGTGTGTCCCTGTGTAAGAATTTCCACGACATCTTCTTTCCACCAGACACTGGGACATATATTCACCTTTCAGCAGGACAGTAATCTAAACACAAGGCCAAATCTGCACTGGAGTTGCTTACCAGGAAGACGGTGAATGTTGGCCAAGTTACAGTTTTGACTTAAATCTGCTTGAAAATCTATGGCAAGACTTGAAGCTGGTTGTCTAGAAATGATCAACAACCAATTTGACAGAGCTTGATAAAAGAGTAATCGGAAAATGTTATACCATCCAGGTGTGGAAAGCTCTTGGAGACTTACCCAGAAAGACTCAAAGCTGTAATCGCTGCCAAAGGTGATTCTACAAAGTATTAAATCAGTGGTGTGACTACTTAAGTAAATGATTTTCTCTCTGCATTGTTGAGAAGGGCATGTAGTTAAGCATTTCACTGTTCGTCCACACCTGTTGTTTACGAAGCATGTGACAAATAAAAATGTATTTGATTCCTCAGTATCAGATCATTTAGAATGGAAAAATTTTGTTCATGAAACAATTGTTAGTGTATCGAATTGAACAGAATCGCATTGCATCTATTTGTTTCACTAATCAAATCAAACTGAATCATTTCAAACTAAAAGTATCCTTCCTGTATCGTATCAGAGCCCATGTATCTAGATACTTATCGAATCGTGCTTTTAAGGGTGATGCACATCCCTAGTGGCTAGTATTACAGAGAAACAACAAAACATTTTGGTTTAATTTATTCATCAAGAAGGAACCAATAGGCTACAACTTTATCAAATAAATTTTCAAACAACCTCAATCCCATCACTGGCAGCTAAAATCAAATCAAACGCTGTGTGTGTCACTCTAAACTCTCTCCTCCTCCACTGATGATGCGGCACGCACCAGAGTATTTAGCGTCCTGCCTAGGCATCAATGGGGGGGTACACTTTGCCTGGTCCAGTTACTATGCCCCCTCCGCAAAATACTGCTGACAGATCTTTTTATGAAAAATAATGGTATAACGTGGGCTTAAAAATTAGGTTTAGTTACTTTAACATTTTTGAAAATGTTTAAAATGAGGCAGATCTGAGAGGCCATGTGCCTCTTGGCCCCCTATGGGCATGATGCCACTGAGTATATGGATGTGTATGTGAGGGTGAATTTGATCTTGGTGAATAGAATCAGATTCAAACAAATAGCAGGAAGCTTTGAATACATGATGCCAGCTATGCAGTAGCTGGCTGGATTCTGTTCAAGAATTAAGGATACTGGCTAACATTTCTGTTGAAATTGTCATCTCAAATCCGCAGGACATGAAACAATAGATGTATAATGGATATCGATTTTGAGACATGACATGTATGTATTTTCATATTTTAGTATACAATGTTCATATTAATTTGAAATATCAGATATTTTTCTAAGATTTCTCAAAAATACAAGTGTATCTTTGAAATGTCAATGGAGCACTGAGCGTATAACAAGCTTTATTTTCAAAGCCTTTTACATTCAGCTCGTGTCATGCAAATTTTTCTTTTCATGACCCTCGTAAATAACTTTGAAGACAACAACCACAAAATGTAAAATCCTAAAATATTGTTAGGAGAAACCTGCACCGCTATGACAACAGAACAGTGCTTATTATCGGATGTATTAAGTTATGAAATCGGCCTTTTTTGCTATAATGTTTATGATATGTTGGAGAAAGACCCCACTGAACAATTTAGAACATGAATAATCATATTTGTCTTGGTAAAAGGTATTTCACCAGCAAAGTGTGCTTTCAGTTTACATTCAGTTTATTATGCTTTATGAAGTTGCTCTTTAATGAGGAATTCATACTATGAACCTCAGCATTTAATCTCTGGCATTTTCTAGAATCTAGATTACATAAATTATGTAATTATTATTAGCTGTTAATAAACAGTTTATTTGTGTAATCGGTTAGTTGACTCCCTTGGGAGAAAGGCTGCATTAACTTAATGGGTGTTAACTTGATTGAGTGCTTGAATTGATAGAACTCATTCTAGATTAGAACTCGAACTCATTCGTAATAAGACAGCTAGGCCTATATTCTTCTTAGGCTATGCTCGACCAAAGCACCAAAATGTCTCTCCTCTCTC
The DNA here is from genome assembly GCF_036934945.1 of Oncorhynchus masou masou. Lineage (NCBI taxonomy): Eukaryota > Metazoa > Chordata > Actinopteri > Salmoniformes > Salmonidae > Oncorhynchus > Oncorhynchus masou. The sequence continues at coordinate 60,624,442 of NC_088220.1, forward strand.
TTCTTCATTATTTCTTCTTAGCTGGATATTTCCCATTATCCAAAATTATGGGTTCTCGTAAACCAGTCTCTCTAAACCCATTTTTACAAAACATTTGCTTTTGATTAGAAGACGAAGGGTTTTGGGTTTGATTTGAGGTTTGATTTTTGGGCGTAAGACCCTATGTACTTCGATTTCATTCAGGGATAGAGTATGTTACCACTGTTGCTAGGATGCATTGAAATATAAGTACCCAGAAAGCTCTCTGCTAGTCCCCCTATAAGCCTGGGCTCTGACTCCTGTGTTTTAGGAGGGAGGGAGAACAGTGAAGGCATTTTGATGGCAAACACACACACACATCCTTCCCTGCTCCCTTTAAGGTGATAAATTACCAGGTGCCAAAAGGTCTGGCTTGGTGGTGAAGATGGCAGGAGTCCCAGCAGATATCACAGGTGAATTTACGTCTCTGCTTCAGAGGATCTCAGACCTGAGCTTTTCTGTAAATCAGAACTATTAGAGTATCATTGCGTCCCAAATGGCGCCCTATTCCCGGATATAGTGCACTACTTCTATGTACCTGTCTGTCTGGGAGAAGAGTGGAGTTGGCGTGATTTGCTGACAACTCCATGCCCTTGGACCATCGAAAAAGTGACCTTCCAGATCACTTTATTTCCTTTCTAATGTATTGCTGGTTATACCTGTAGAATAATTCTGAAGGAGGCCGTAGGTAGCAGTGCTGTGAGATCTCTGCTAATATGAACTGGTATGAGTTCACTTGTGCAGAAAATATAAACGCAACATGCAAAATGTTGTTCATGTTTCATGAGGTGAAATAAAAGGTTCCAGAAATGTTCCATATGCACAAAAATTCCTCCCTTCTCTTCTATAGAACCCAATTGAGAATTCAAAGCTTAATTTAAACATACACAGACTCTTATGTTGGTGGTCCAGGCTAATGTAAATATTAGAAGTGGTGAAGCGCATTGTGTCAAAACACGGTCAAGCTTCAAGAGGTTATGCTAATGAATGGAGTCAGCATGTGAAGTACCCACAGCGGAATTTAAAAATAACTTATTTTTTTACAACCAAGTCTCTATTTTTGATGTTGGGGTCCAGACACCTTTTTTGTCATTTCACATGTTTTTGAGAAACATACACCAAATAGCAAATCACTTTGCATCCTTGTTGTGTAGTATTTGAGTCCCTCAATTAACATGAACAAAGGCTCCAAAATCACACAAATAAGTACATTTAGAAACGGCAAAGCTCTCTGTATAGTGATGCAGGTCTTCAAATGTTGTACACTGTTTAAACACACGTCACTTCCTCCAAAACGAAGGAGAGCAAGGTTTTGTTGTTTTGAAAGTGTATTGGTACTGTCTAGTGATCCTGCCGACCAAGGACGCGTCTGAGGAGCTATTTGGAGTAGCAGCAGCCTAACTGTCTATCAAGCTAGCATGGTTTTCTGTAAGGCTTGAACGCAGCCCTCAACACGATTAGCCATTGTTGCTTAGACCTCAGATTGTCCCGGGTTTGTGGCTGTCTAGATCCCTGCTATTTGTTGTTATCAATCTTTCCTGTGACCTGCCGACTGGAATTGTGAAGAGTAACAGTGTAACCGACGTTGCTACCATGACGTTGCTACCATGACGTTGCTACCATGACAAAGACCAAAGCCGGTGGGAGTACTGTTGAAGACAGTGGTGTGTCTCTCTATCACACGTGAAGGCTCTTTTTTAAATGAACAAAAATAGTTTTACAAGCAGTTGTTACAACAACAAGAAAACAACAGCTTCAAGTGTTTTGTCCAAATACTGGTGGATTCAGCTAATAAACGAATGGACGATCTGACAAGGCAGGTCCAGGACCTGAAGAACAGTTAGCAGTTCTCCCAGGGTCAGCTCAATGAGTTGAAACGGGAGAACGGCAAGATGACAGCAATCTGTAAGTCATTGAGAGAGGACATCAATTATGTGTGTGAATCCATGATAACAATGATGGTTAAATCAGACTCAAGGGACAATCAAGGCGGAACAATATGGTTGTGGACCGAATTGCAGATTCTCCACATGAGACCTCGACGGAGTCTGAGGACATAGTGAGGGAAACGATCTCTGAGAAATTGAAGATGGAGCACAGGAACAATTATTGTTATTGATCATTAATGACAAACCCCCTGGCATTGACCTTTAAAAAAAAAATATATAAGGCAATACCAGAATAAAGTATGTAGTGATTCTGCCATTGACTTAGATGGCAGAATAAGATGGAAAGCTACTGAGGATGGTCATCTGAGCGCAGAGGAAAGTATTTGTCCTCAGGCCTTGAGGGAAGCCAAAGTAATTCCACTTTACTGGTTCTAACAGCAGAACTATAAGCTTGCAGCCAGCTCTTAGCAAACATTTGGAAAAAATGTGTTTGACCAAATACAATGCTATTTCTCTGTAAACAAATACTTTCAGCATGCTTATAGAGAAGGGTACTGAACATGTACTGACACGAATGAATGATGATTGGTTGAAATAAATTGAACGTAAGAAGATTGGGAGCTGTACTGTTAGATTTCAGTGCAGCCTTTGATTTTATTGACAACAACTATGTGTTATGGCTTTTCAACCTCAGCTCTGAATCCACGATATGGCAATCTATCAAATAAAACTCAAAGGGTTGTGTTTAATGGAAGCTTCTCTAATGTCAAACATGTAAAGTGTGGTGTACTGCAGGGTAGCTCTCTAGGCCCTCTACTCTTTTCTATTTGTAAAAATGACCTGCCACTGGCATTAAACAAAGCATGTGTGTCCATGTATGCTGATGATTCAACCATATACACATTAGCAACCACAGCTAATGAATTCATTCAAACCCGTAACAAAGTGTTGCAATCTGTTTTGGAATGGGTGGCCAGTAATAAACTGGTCCTGAACGTCTCTAAAACTAAGAGCATTATATTTGGTACAAATCATTCACTAAGTTCTAGATTCAGCTGAATCTGGTAATGAATGGTGTGGCTGTTGAACAAGTTGAGGAGACTAAATTACCTAGTGTTACCTTAGATTGTATACTGTCATGGTAAAAACATATAGATTCAATGGTTGTAAAGATAGGGAGAGGTCTAGCCTTTATAAAGAGATGTTCTTCTTTTTGACACCACACTCCACAAAGCAAGTTCTGCAGGCTCTAGTTTTGTCTTATCTTGATTAATGTCCAATTGTGTGGTCAAGTGCTGCAAAGAAAGACCTAGTTAAGCTGCAGATGGCCCAGAACAGAGCAGCACATCTTGCTCTTCATTGTAATCAGAGGGCTGATATAAATGCTATGCATGCCAGTCTCTTTTGGATAAGAGTTGAGAAGAGACTGACTAATGTTTCTTATAAAAAGAAGAAGTAATGCAATGTGTTAAATCCAAAAATGTTTGCATAGTCAACTTTACACGCAGTTCTGACACACACACTTACCCCACCAGACATGACACCAGGGGTCTTTTCACAGTCCCCAAATCCAGAACAAATTCAAGGAAGCGTACAGTATTATGTAGAGCCATTATTGCATGGAACTCTGTTCCATCTTATATTGCCCAAATAAACAGCAAACATGGTATCAAAAAACAGATGAAGCAACACCTCACGGCACAACGCCTCTCCTCTATTTGACCTAGATAGTTTGTGTATGTATTATTATGTAGGCTACGTGTGCCTTAAAAACAATACACACACAAAAAACCATGTATGTCTGTCCTTGACCTGTTCTTGTCTAATGTTCAGTATTACTGTGTATCATGTTTTGCGTGGACCCCAGGAAGAGTAGCTGCTGCTTTTGCAACAGCTAATGGGGATCCTAATAAAATACCTGAAATACCAACACACATGAAATTGTGTAAATCCTAACTTTAAATCGTGTAGCAGAATTTCTATTTTCAAAAATACATTTTAGGTTTTACCTAATCCTAGCTAGCTAATGTTTCTTAGCTAGCTAGGTTGGACAGAGATGCTAGCAAACACTAGCTAGCTACTCAGCTAACTTTTGTCCAAAAATGAAACAAATTGCATAGAGTATTTACCCTCTGTAAAATGTTATTTTATTGTGAACATTTCTTCCACGCACTCTTTTGCACACGTCTCATAGATACGTCCATCCTGATCTTTCAGGACACACTGTCCCATGATGTCAGTGTCAACACACAATTCTCGTCACGTTCCAGGTCGTCTTTATTTCAAGCGTGTTTCAGAGATGGGCAGATCTCACAAAGTCAGGGGAATTTCTCAGAAACCAGCGAACCACACCAATAATATGGCTCAAGAGCTTCAGATGAGGCCTTCATTCCTGGAATAAATAAGTGTACCAATGCATCATCAGGGTTTCAAACGTGGGGCGAGACACATCATGGGAGTTGACCATTGGTCTGAAAACCAACAGTTTCTGTTCCTGGAACAGAGCAATGACGCATCGCACACAAGTGAGAAAATATCATGTTTAACTGTGAAACCATTGAAAATAAGGTTGCATGATGATACATAAGGGTTCAATATTATGCACATTTATAAATGGTTGATAGCTTGAGGTAAATATTGGCACACTATTTGGCAAGCACTGACTGGCTATCGCACAATTTTGACCAATTTGTTAACCCATTTATTAATGGTTTATTATGCATTTACAAATGATTCAATAACCGTTAATAACGTCATTATAAACCCTTTACTGGGGCCTCCCGGTGGCGCAGTGGTCTAAGGCTGTGCCACCAGAGACTCTGGGTTCGAGCCCAGGCTCTCTCACAGCCGGCCGCGACCTGGAGACACAATTGGCCTAGCGTCATCCAGGTTAGGGAGAGTTTGGCCGGTAGGGATATCCTTGTCTCATCGCGCACTGGCGACTCCTGTGGCGGGCCCGGGCACAGTGCACGCTGACCAGGTCGCTAGGTGCACAGTGTTTCCTCCGACACATTGGTGCGGCTTGCTTCCGGGTGGGATGCGCGCTGTGTTAAGAAGCAGTGTGGTTGGGTTGTGTTTCGGAGGATGCATGACTCTCGACCTTCGTCTCTCCCGAGCCTGTACGGGAGTTCTAGCGATGAGACAAGACAGTAACTACTAACAATTGGATACTACGAAATTGGGGAGAAATTTTTAAATAAAAAAATAAACCCTTTACAAATGGATCCTTATTGTACAGCTGTATTTAAGACTGGAAGCTCAGAGAATCAAACAGCTACACGCATACAGTCAAATAGCACCCTGGCAGGTAGACACACCTTGGTCATGGGAAGGGAAGTTCTTCACCCATGACTGTTTGAACAAGTTGATTCCCCCTTTGCATTGCTCTGCTCTCTACAGTCAACAGCTTTCCCTTTTCATCGCGGATGCGTCCCAAATGGCACTATATTCCCTACTTAGTGCACTACTTTTGACCAGAACCCTATTGGTCCTGGTCAAAAGTAGTGCCCTATCTAGGAAATGGGGTGCCATTTGGGATGCATCCTACAGGAATGGCTTCTTCACGCTGAGCCCAACTTCAAAGGGGGCTACCAAGCAGGAGTATGATTGATGATAGTTATTTGGCTTTTATCTAAAGCTGATGGTTAACGCGCACATTTCAGTATGTGTGTGTGTGTGTGTGTGTGTGTGTGTGTGTGTGTGTGTGGGTAGAGGGAACAAGTAAACAGGCCTACATATGAGACATGGCCTGGCCTGCAGTTGGTAGCTGTTGAGAAACCTGAACTCAGTGGAGGTGTGGAGAGATGGGTGTTAGCCTGAAAGAACTGATGAGGGCTACTTTACCCAGACCTTGTCTGTCTGTCACTGTCTGTCAGCGTGTGCTGGGTCTCACACTCTGGGCCCACATACCTCTCTCGCCCACGGAGCGCCTAAGTTTGACCATTTACAGTTGACACAGATAGAATTCGATCAGTTCATATCACAACCCTGTAATGACATTGACTGTTTGGATGTGAATTTAGCAGTTAGTAAAGGAATGGAAAAAATACGACCTGCAGGCTGAATTCAAATCCGTGGATGGTTTGAGTATAAAAATGTAATAAAACAATTTGGGGGGTAGGAATTTTTACTTGGGGTAATAAACAACACTCCAGGCCACTCTTGAACGTCTAAAACGACATATAAAGTATGTTGACATTATATTGGACCTACAGTGCATTCGAAGAGTATTCAGACCCCTTGACTTTATACAAATTTTGTTACTTTAGACTTGTTCTAAAATTAATTAATTGTTTTCCTCATCAATCTACACACAATACCCCATAATAACAAAAGTGAAAACAGGTTTTCAGAAATGTTTGCAATGTATTAAAAATAAAAAACAGAAATACCTTATTTACATAAGTATTCAGACCCTTTGCTATGAGTCTTGAAATTGAGCTCAGGTGCATCGTGTTTCCATTGATCATCCTTGAGATGTTTCTACAACTTGATTGGAGTCCACCTGTGGTAAATTAAATTGATTGGACATGATTTGGAAAGGCACACACCTGTCTATATAAGGTCCCACAGTTGACATTGTATGTCAGGTCTAAAACCAAGCCATGAAGAGACAGGATTGTGTCGAGGCACAGATATGGGAAAGAGTACCAAAAAAAATCTGCAGAATTGAAGGTCCCCAAGAACACAGTGGCCTCCATCATTCTTAAATGGACAAAGTTGGGAACCAGCTGCAGAGAAGAATGGGAGAAACTCCCCAAATACAGGTGTGCTAAGCTAGTAGCGTCATATCCAAGAAGACTTGAGGCTATAATCGCTGCCAAAGGTGCTTCAACAAAGTACTGAGTAAAGGGTCTGAAACATACCTGTTTTTGCTTTGTCATTATGGGGTATTATGTGTAGATTGGGGAATAAGGCTGTAATGTAACAAGATGTGGGAAAAGTAAAGGGGTCTGAATACTTCCGAATGAACAGTATATATTTTCAAATAACTGCCCTTTTTTTGGCCTGAAAATGGCTTTTTACAAACAAATCAGTCTGAAAAGAATCTGTGCGCCCCACCTCTGAATGTTGATATCCCGATGTGGCCCTCAAGTGAAAATTATTTCCCACCCCTGTCCTAGTACAATAAGACTGAATAATTTTGCTTGCCCTTTTCTAATGGGGTGTTATATGTTACAGATGAAAGTGAACTTTGTCTTTATTCATCTCGATCAATCATAGTAGAGGGGATGAAAGGTACGTTATTTACCTGGTGTAAAGAGGGTAATGCTCCCATTTGCCATGTCAGAGATTTCGAAAGAGCTTGGGGTCTTAGTTAGGTGTGTATGTATTTGTCCTTGGTGTTAGGTGTGTTCTGGTGGGAGGTGTGGGGGATGACATTGCAGGTGTCATCCTTAAAGAGAGCCGCGCCCGCTGGCAGCAGTCCAATCAGACTCCCATCGCATCTATCGGTGTGGTGTATACCCCTCACTAAGCCTTCCGTGTCAACAGACAATGGCCATGGGCGTCCCCAAAATACACAACCAATACACCAATATGTCCTCACAATACACAGCCGAATTCTCACAATGCAAAGCCCCTGGGGCAACCGGGAGAACACCTCTAAAGCAAACAGGGCCACCCGCTTCTCAACAAAAGCAGCAAAGTGCTTTGCGAGCTCCCCTCCTATCCCTCCACTCCTTGTCTTGTCCCTCACGGGAGAAACAGACACAAAGGTTTCTGGGAGCTCGTTAACAGGTGTCACATGAAGGTGAACCGCTGATGCATTGTGTCCCCCGACGTTCCTTGTCTCGCTCCGAAATTGCCTTACCAGAACCCTTTGTGGTGGGATTGGGCTCGGGCGGCTGGGTGATTGTTCCAGTCCCAGTCTGAGAATTAGAGAAACAGCTGTGTTTGATTTTGTTGTGGCCAGCACCATGAAAGAGGCAGCCTCAGGAAGTGTGCGTGTCTGCCTTATGTAGGGAGTGTGTTTAAAAGGGCCTCAGGTAGGATTCTTATTGTGTGTGAACTGACAACACTCTGCATTAGGGTTGGGAATGCCAGGGACCTCACGATACGATATTGTCAGGCTTCTTTGGTGCCGATAAGATATGTATTACGATTCGATACTGTAATTTTATTGTGATTCGTTGTTCCAAACATATTGCTCACCATATGTCTGCTGCAAAGGGACAAAGAGAGAGCCATGTGTTGAACAGTCATGAAAATAAAATATAACAAATGTAGTTGTCTTAGGTCTCTCTTTATGCAGTATTGTGGCGTCTCTTGTCGATGTGTGTTTTGTCCTATATTTGTATTTTGTATTTTTAATCCCAGCCCCCTTCTCCGCAGGAGGCCGTCATTGTAAATAAGAATTTGTTCTTAACTGTCTTGCCTAGTTAAATAAAGGTTAAATAAAAATATAATAATAATAATAATATAATAATAATAATAATAAGTTTTAAAGAATGCTACATGACCCGTAGCACTCACGTCTGTAGCCATGAAGTGCTTTGAACGGCTGGTCATGGCTCATATCCACACCATTATCCCAGAAACCCTAGACCCACTCCAATTTGCATACGGCACCAACAGATCTACAGATGATGCAATCTCTATAGCACTCCACGCTGCCCTTTCACACCTGGAAAAAAGGAACACCTATGTGAGAATGCTATTCATTGACTTCAGCTCAGCGTTCAACACCATAGTGGCCTCAAAGCTCATCGCTAAGCTAAGGACCCTGGGACTAAACACCTCTCTCTGCAACTGGATCCTGGACTTCCTGACGGGCCACCCCCAGGTGGTAAGGGTAGGTGACAGCATACCCACCACACTGATCCACAGCACATGGGCCCCTCAGGGGTGCGTGCTCAGTCCCCTCCTGCACTCCCTGTTCAATAATGACTGCACGGCCAGGCACGACTCCAACACCATCATTAAGTTTGCAGATGACACTAGTGGTTGGCCTGATCACCGATAACGATAAGACAGCCTATAGGGAGGAGGTCAGAGACTTGACCATGTGGTGCAACAACAACCTATCCCTCAACGTGTTCAAGACAGACAGCTGCACCACCGAGAGCATCATGGCGGGTTGCAACAGTGCCTGGTATGGCAACTGCTCGGCCTCCGACCACCAGGCACTACAGAGGGTAGTGCATATGGCCCAGCTTCCTGCCATCCAGGACATCTGTACAAGGCGGTGTCAGAGGAAGGCCTTAAAAATTGTCAAAGACTCCAGCCAGCCTAGTCATAGACTGTTCTCCCTGCTACCCCACGGCAAGCGGTACCGCCAAGTCTAGGTCCAAGAGGCTTCTAAACAGCTTCTACCCCCAAGCCATAAGACTCCTGAACAGCTGCTGCTACTCTGTTATTATCTATGCATAGTCACTAATAGCTCTACTTACATGTACATATTACCTCTTACCTCGACACCGGTGCCCCCCGCACATTGACTCTGAAACGGTACCCCCTGTATATAGCTCTGCTATTGTTATTTACTGCTGCTTCTTAATTATTTGTTATTCTTGTCTCTTACTTTTTTGTATTTCTTTAAACTGCAGCGTTGTTGGTTAAAGGCTTGTAAATTAAGCATTTCACTTTAAGGTCTACAACACCTGTTGTATTCTGCGCATGTGACAAATGCAATTTATTTTGATGTTTCCTTTTGGCCAGCAGAGGGCAGTCTGCTCTATGTTAATGGCACTTGCTGCTTGTCATTGCTAAATCTGGATTGCAATGTGTTGTAACCCTCCCACTTCTTTCTCTACCCAATGTGTTTAAAGATCTCAAGACTATTGTAAAATTCTGGAATTCACCTTAAGCCATAAACAAATAGACAAGTTTCAAAATACAAGACACAACTAAAGGTCCAGCAGGATTTAGTAGTAACGTTTAAGGACACATTATTTAATAGCCAGCATTGTATGGATTGTATACAGTTTTGTTTACAGAGGAACAATCTTGTACCAATATTTTTTTGATTACCACAAAAATGTATTCTTGTGTGTAATAATATACACCACCGTTCAAAAGTTTGGGGTCACTTAGAACAAGAGGACAAGTACATTAGTGTCTAGTTTGAGAAACAGACGCCTCAACTGGCAGCTTCATTAAATAGTATCCGTAAAACGTCAGTCTCAACGTCAACAGTGAAGGCGACTCCGTGATGCTGGCCTTTATTGTTTCTTTATTCAGATCAGTTGTGCTAACATAATTGCAAAAGGGTTTTCTAATGATCAATTAGCCTTTTTAAAATGATAAACTTGGATTAGCTAAGACAACGTGCCATTGGAACACAGGAATGATGGTTGCTGATAATGGGCCTCTGTACGCCTATGTAGATATTCCATTACAAATCTGCTGTTTCCAGCTACATTAGTCATTTACAACATTAACAATGTCTACACTGTATTTCTGATCAATTTGATATTTAAAGTGTTTTTCTTTCAAAAACAAGGACATATCTAAGGGACCCCAAACTTTTGAACGGTATTGTATATTAGCCGCACAGTGTTTCATTGTCACTGCCACATTTCAGTGGCTATTTCTCAGCCCCCACTCTCAGCTGTCTCCCTCTCTCATGACCTGTGTCAGGGTCCATGCTGTCATGGTCTTTCCTCCATTAATTCTCTCTCTCCATCGCTCTCTTCCCTCTGGTCTCTCATGGCCGGGCTTGGCTGCCCCAGCATCTCACCTCCTGGAGTAGAGGATGAGAACATCACTCCTCAGGTCACACTCAGAGCCAGTAGAGAAGGAGGGAATAAAAGAGTAGAAAACATGAGGAAAGAATCTCTTCCTTCTCACTATTATTGTTTCACACCCTCCCTTTTTCTTCTCAACACTCACTTTCACGTCTGTTTCTCTGCCTGTCTGGCTTTTGACGCATATGCGTGACAATAAGACCTCAGTTCTCTTTGCGTTAATAGCTTCTCTTTCCACTAAATTTGACCTCAGCACACATATTAGATTAAGCTGTGCCTTTTTGATGCAGGAAGTGTCAGAATTGGTTTTGCGCAAGGCAAGTGGACCCTCCTGAAAACAAACTGAACTTGACATGGATGGCACTTATGGATCTCCAACTATATTTAGGTGGAAGTTAATCCACAATCAAAAGTGTTTTCGCCTCTAGGTTTAAGTGACCATTGTACAACAACGCACAATCTTGGATATTTCCTGAAGGTCCCGCATCCAAAGAGTGACCATGTTGTCGACAGACAGGAATTCCTAGTGTCCCCATATCTTGGAAGAGGAGAAGGATGGGGGGGCAAGTCAGGGGGATGCCCCAGATTGGCAGCTCAGACTTGGCCTCTTACACACCCTCCCTCCCTGCCCCCTCAGTGTCAATGTTTGCCGTAGCGCTGTAAAACTGGAAAGGCAAAGGAAGAGACGAAGGGTGGCCACAAGAAAATAAAACATGTTGGTAACTGCTGAGGAGTTGATCCATGTGCTCCAGAGGAATTACACATCAGGTGCTGGGCTGTAGAAGAGGGGGAGGGGTAGAAGAGGGGGAGAAGAGGGGGAGGGTTAGAAGAGGGGGAGGGTTAGAAGAGAGGGAGGGGTAGAAGAGGGGGAGGGTTAGAAGAGGAGGAGGGGAGAAGGGGAGAACTCACAGAAGCTAAAGCCTGGGGATAATGAGTTTGCAAACATAATTATTGACAGAAACACAAAGGCAGGTTTAGGAGGAGTCTCTCTGCCCAGATGTGTGTGAATGGAACAAGCGTTTGCAAACATACACAGACACACACACACACACATGCACAAACAGGGAGCTATAACACGGTGTTAACCCCCTCCTGTGTACTCAGTTCTACATCAATTCACCATCCTCTTTACATACCGTGTACACACCCACACACTCACTGGTCAACTGGAATGCCCTTTCTTTTCTATCAGTCCTTTATGGCCAAGAGATTTACATGTCACCTACACTCCTCATTAGGTGACCCACCTCCACCCAGAGTGGTAGACTGCTTCCTTCATTAGCATGCATGTAGATTGCATAATCCCTGTATTTTATCTTGGCATTCAGCAGTGACCCAGTTTTAGGGCGCCAGACCCCATGCACCCCTGTTGTGACCTTAACAATCATGTCTCCAATGTGTGTGTGTGTGTGTGTGTGTGTGTGTGTGTGTGTGTGTGTGTGTGTGTGTGCGCACCCTTTACAAGACCCTGATTACTGAGCAGTAGTCTAATTGCCCACCTCCACTATGCACCAGACAGTATAGGACGCTCCTGCCTCACATTCTTGGCCTCATCTTCTTATGCCCACCAGAGGCCTGTCTCCAATTCAGCCACAATGAATCGACTGCATTTTACAGTCAACAGTGGCTGTCGACTTAATTGTTTGCCTGGGTTTTAACTTTAATATGCCCTCCTCTCTTCACAACAATAAGGAGACATCTGTTTCAAAAGCTGATGTGGTCTCTAGTACCCTACGCAAATATGTCTAAATTGAGGACCTACTCTAAGCTCTGTACAGGGGTTCAACAAGACAAACCAGAGGACTGGGTTCTGCTATTCTTCACTTTATTAAATGTTATGTTTTACCACCTTGTTCACCCTACACCCTCCAATCTGAATGGGGATTTTGTCCCCCTGAGGTGGTTGAAAAGAGTGTTGAAACAGCCTGTTAAGCTGGCCAGGGATCTGGGGGTGCTGTACGGACACACAGCCAAAGAGAAAGGGCTGTTGGGGGTCGTAAGGGACCACACACACCGACATGAATGTTGATCTCCCATTCATTTGCCGTTCGTCTGCTGTTCGTTCGACACTGGTGAACGTCTGACTGCTGACATGTTTGCACAATTCTACAGGTAGAATCGGATTGCGAATTACTATCGGTGCTCTGTTCAGAAGTACTCTCAGCCGGCAAACGCTACTGGTGTGTTCGTGCCTTAACAGAGGCCCTGAAACAACAGTATTTTCCCTGGGGATAAAGTAGCATCAACACAGGCCATGATAGGTATTGCAACAAAAAAAGATAGATACCCTCACACTGTCCAAAGCATGGAATCATCTATGAGAGGCAGCCTGGCAACATTTACCATTATGGCACCTAATTTAGCCTGTCAGGAAAAACCTGTATTGAGGGATTGAAGCCAGACTAGTCTGATTTGCTCAGGGTGACATCGGGGAGACAAGCAGCATTTAGAGTTTATTTAGGAAAGTGCTGCGAGGTGACATTGGTAGCTCTCGTCCCCCCCTAAGTGGTGTTTGTTGGGCTTTGATTTCCATCATCTGGCCCTCTGCCCTGTTTGTTTAGGTGACAAAAGGAATCGCTAATGATCCTGAGTCATGCTAGGGCTGGGTCATATTCTGTAGGCAAAGGCTCTGTGTGTGTGTGTGTGTTTTGTTTGGTCTCACTCTCTCCCACAGTAGTACAGTACTTACCTTTGCAGTTTTGTTCCCCACTGCCTCACAGGTCAGTGATGACTCTTAATTCACTGTCCCACCACCCTCTCCCCTCCATGTGCTATCCTACTTACCTAGGACCCTGAACTTTGAGAATCAAAAAGTCAGAATAAGAATTCGTAAACGCCCAACTATCGGTGGCATGCTGGGTGTCAACCCCTGAAGCATGCAGGGAAAGCACAAGGATTCCCCCAAGATACACACTGTCACATGAACAAAGGATTATGCACTCTCTCACCCAGTGTTCATACACTCTCACACAAACACTGGAGACAAATAGAGGCAGATGATGGGAAGAACCTGTAGAGCAAACAAGGGAGTGTAGCACAGAGGCCTTAAAGCCTCTACAAACACCAGGCACTGTGGGTGAAGTGTCATGGAGAGCTTCGACGAACATTCCTTAAGTAAGGTTGTGAGTGGTGTGTGTGTGTGTGTGTGTGTGTGTGTATGTAGTATTTGCGCTGTCAGTCTGCTCGACAGCTGTCTCAGCTCTTAACTAACTCCATTCCAGGTTCCTATTTTAACAGCCACTTGGCCTTATATAACAAATGGAAAAATAAGAATTGGAAATGTGAGGCTGGTTGCTTTAGGCTTTATGGAAATGTATATAATCGGCAGGCTTTTATATTCAGTGATTATGACAAATTGACAGTCCTAATGAATTCTGTCCACCCTACCACTATTTATCAATCTATATATGTTTTTCACTTCGGTAACATGGGCCTGATTGCATTAAACACTTTGCCAACTTGTTATATTGATATTGACGTGAGGATGGACTCTTCATACAGAATTACTGGGGTGTAACGGAATCGTGTAAGTAGTTTAGTTTCCCGTCAGGTGTATTTGTCTCTAGTCAATACAAAGCTACTAAACAAGTTCAGACTGAGGAGATCCTCTGTGAATAAGACAACGATTCTTGTGTTTTCCTAATCAACTTCAGCATTTGTTGAGTACAAGCATATGGGAGTTGATGTTGTTTCTCTACATGGTACAATTGCAGGTGTCTGGATGTCCTTGGAAACAAAACCACTGTTTGTGTTCCAAATAGCACCCTCTCCCTTAGTGCGTTCTTTTCACCCCATTGGGCTCCGGTCAAAAGTAGGGCCGGGACGATACCAGTATCGCAATATTTTTTCCAGCGAAAAAATTTAAACACAAAGCTCTTTATACCTAATAAAGCCTGCTGTATGTAAAACATTATGTGCTATAGCTTAGAAAATAAGTAAATGTGACTCTGATGACATCATAATTATGTTTGTTTTCAACATTAGCGCTGTTTTCCTAAAGAAGTTCCTTGCCACGGCCCTAGTCAAAAGTAGTGCACTATGTAGGGAATATGGTGCCATTTAGGATGAAGACACTATCCTTTGTTCTCAACTACAGAACTATCTGATATGAGACGACACAATGTTTTTGGTTTCACCTCAAAGTGCACCACCTGTACACCTGTTAGTTACACCAGTTACCTTCCTCGTCTCTGATCCACTCTATCGGATCTATTGGACAGTTAGCTGACATTGATAGAAAGGCCAATACCATTAGGATTCATTGTCCAATCAGTTATATGGCTTTTTTTTTAACATAATCATTTTTGTAATTGACTTAAGACCTAATAAAAGGGCACAATCAGATTAAACATGCAATATTTTAGTTACATTGCCTTCAGAAAGTATTCACCCCCCTTTTCACACATTTTGTGTTGTTACATGGTGCGATTAAAAACAATCTACACAAAATACTCTGTCATGACAAAATGTATGAAAAATATACAGCACCAGTCAAACGTTTGGACACACCTACTCATTCCAGAGTTTTTCTTTATGTATACTATTTTCTACATTGTGAACAAATCCAAATATATTTTATATTTGAGATTCTTCAAAGTAGCCACCCTTTGCCTTGATGACAGCTTTGCTCACCCTTGGCATTCTGTCAACCAGCTTGATGAGATAGTCACCTGGGATGCATTTAAATTAACAGGTGTGCCTTGTTAAATAGTGAAATTTCTTTCCTTAATGCATTTGAGCCAATCAGTTGTGTTGGGACAAGGTGGAGATGGTATACAGAAGATATCTCTATTTGGTTTAAGACCAAGTCCATATTATGGCAAGAACAGCTCAAATAAGCAAAGAGAAACAACAATCCATCACTACTTTAAGACATGAAGGTCAGTCAATCTGGAAAATGTCAAGAACTTTGAAAGTTTCTTAAAGTGCTGTCGCAAAAACCATCAAGCCCTATGATGAAACTGACACTCATGAGGACCGCCACAGGAAAGACCCAGAGTTACCTCTGCTGCAGAGGTTATGTTCATTAGAGTTACCGGCCTCCAAAATTGCAGCCCAAATAAATGCTTAAAAAAATAAAAAATTAACTATCTGCCATATATTCAATGTATACCATTAACTTCGGCTTCAATATCACAGTGACACACAAAGGCCATTTGGTCTAAGCCACGCCAGACAAGCATATAAACATGAGGGTTACTCTCATCACTGATTTTTATTTTTGTGATTTAACCTTTATTTAACTAGTCAAGTCAGTTAAGAACAAATACTTATTTACAATGTTGGCCTAGGAACAGTGGGTTAACTGCCTTGTTCAGGGGCAGAACGACAGATTTTTACCTTGTCAGCTCGGGGATTTGATCGAGCAACCTTTCGGTTACAAGCCCAACGCTCTAACCACTAGGCGTAGGGCCAGTGCTTCCCAGAGTTCAAGTAATAGACATATCTCAACATAAACTATTCAGATGAGACTGCATGATTCAGGTCTTCATGGTCGAATTGCTGCAAAGAAACCACAACTAAAGGATACCAATAATAAGAAGAGAATTGCTTGGGCCAAGAAACACAAGTAATTTCCACCATTAGACCAGTGGAAATCTGTCCTTCGGTCAGATGAATCCAAATGTTTGCTTTTTGGTTCCAAATGCCTTCATTGTGAGACGCAGAGTAGATGAACGGACGGTCTCTGCATGTGTGGTTCCCACCGTGCAGCATGGAGGAGGTGGTGTGATGGTGATTTGCTGGTGACACTGTGATTTATTTAGAATTCAAGGCACACTTAACCAGCATGTGTCACGGCTTCTAGGAGTAGTGGGTGGAGAAGTCAGGCGCAGAGGTAGTTCAATCGTGATCTTTTAATCCAGAACAACAAGTAACGGTAACGCCAAACACTAAGGCGCATCACTTAAACCAGCCCAAAAGCAGGACCAAACAGTCCGGAGAAAATAGTCCACGAGAATACACACCACATGAACAGAAAAACAAGCCCGCACAAAAGCAGGCTGGCATGCCTGGTTTTAATAGCCCAAATCAAAACCCAAACAAAAAACAGATGTAACAAATCAGACACAACTAACTGAAACAGAAAAGGGGATTGGTGGCAGCTAGTAGACCGGCGACGATGACCGCCGAGCGCCGCCCGAACAGGAAGAGGAACCACCTTCGGCGGGATTCGTGACAGCATAGCTACGACAGCATTCTGCAGTGATATGTCATCCCATCTGGTTTGCGCTTAGTCCCACTATCATTTGTTTTTCAACAGGACAATGACCTAACACACCTTCAGGCTTTGTAAGGGCTATTTGACCAATAATGAGAGTGAGTGCTGCATCAGATGACCTGGCCTCCACAATCACCTGACCTCAACCCAATTGAGATGGTTTGGGATGAGTTGGACCGCAGAAGGAAGTAAGTATAAATAAGTATTTGTTCTTAACAGAGCGAAGGAAAGCAGCTAACAAGTGCTCAGCATATGTGGGAACTCCTTCAAGACTGTTGGAAAAGCATAACAGGTGAAGCTTGTTGAGAGAATGCCACGAGTGTGCAAAACTGTCATCAAGGCAGAGGGTGGCTACTTTGAAAATCTAAAATATATTTAGATTTGTTTAACACTTTTTTTGGTTAGTACATGACTCCATATGTTATTTCATAGTGTTGATGTCTTCACTATTTTTCTACAATGTAGATAATAGTAAGAATAAAGAAAAACCATTGAATGAGTAGGTGTGTCCAAACTTTTGACTGGTACTGTATGTTGATTACATAAATATTCACAATCCTGAGTCAATACATGTTAGAATCACCTTTGGCAGCGATTACAGCTGTGAGTCTTTCTGGGTAAGTCTATAAGAGCTTTGCACACCTAGATTGTACAATGTTGGCACATTATTCCTTTTAAAATTCTTCAAGCTTCAAGTCAAGTTGATTTCTAGACAGCCATTTTCAAGTTTTTCAAGCCGATTTAAGTCAAAACTGGAACTAGGCCACTCAGGAACATTCAATGTCATCTTGGTATGCAACTCCAGTGTATATTTGTCTTTTGTTTTAGGTTATTGTTCTGCTGAAAGGTGCATTTGTGTCCCAGTGCCTGTTGGAAAGCGGACTAAACCAGGTTTTCCTCTATGATTTTGCCTGTGCTAAGCTCTATTCCATTTATTTGTATTTATTTTATTTCACCTTTATTTAACCAGGTAGGCTAGTTGAGAACAAGTTCTCATTTACAACTGCGACCTGGCCAAGATAAAGCATAGCAGTGTGAACAGACAACACAGAGTTACACATGGAGTAAACAATTAACAAGTCAATAACACAGTAGAAAAAAAAGGGGAGTCTATATACAATGTGTGCAAAAGGCATGAGGAGGTAGGCGAATAATTACCATATTGCAGATTAACACTGGATTGATAAATGATCATGTACAGGTAGAGATATTGGTGTGCAAAAGAGCAGAAAAGTAAATAAATAAAAACTGTGAGGATGAGGTAGGTGAAAATGGGTGGGCTATTTACCAATAGATTATGTACAGCTGCAGCGATCGGTTAGTTGCTCAGATAGCTGATGTTTGAAGTTGGTGAGGGAGATAAAGGTCTCCAACATCAGCGATTTTTGCAATTCATTCCAGTCACAGGCAGCAGAGTACTGGAACGAAAGGCAGCCGAATGAGGTGTTGGCTTTAGGGATGATCAGTGAGATACACCTGCTGGAGCGCGTGCTACGGATGGGTGTTGCCATCGTGACCAGTGAACTGAGATAAGGCGGAGCTTTACCTAGCATGGCCTTGTAGACGACCTGGATCCAGTGGGTCTTGCGACGAATATGTAGCGAGGGCCAGCCGACTAGAGCATACAAGTCGCAGTGGTGGGTAGTATAAGGTGCTTTAGTGACAAAACGGATGGCACTGTGATAAACTGCATCCAGTTTGCTGAGAAGAGTGTTGGAAGCAATTTTGTAGATGACATCGCCGAAGTCGAGGATTGGTAGGATAGTCAGTTTTACTAGGGTAAGCTTGGCAGCGTGAGTGAAGGAGGCTTTGTTACGGAATAGAAAGCCGACTCTTGATTTGATTTTCGATTGGAGATGTTTGATATGGGTCTGGAAGGAGAGTTTGCAGTCTAGCCAGACACCTAGGTACTTATAGGTGTCCACATATTCAAGGTCGGAACCATCCAGTGTGGTGATGCTATAAAAAAGAACTCCCAAGTCCTTGCTGATGACAAACACCCATAACATGATGCAGCTACCAGCGTTCTTCAAAATATGAAGCTGTACTCCGTAATGTGTAGTGTTGGATTTGCTCCAAACATAACACTTTGTTTTGCAGTTTTACTTCAGTGCCTTATTACAAACAGGATGCATGTGCTGTACAGGCTTCCTTTTTTCACTGTCATTTAGGTTAGTATGTGTAGTAACTACAATGTTGTTGATCCATCCTCAGTTCTCATATCAGTTCTCATACCACCCTGGTCTTTGTGGTTGAATCTGTGTTTTAAATTCACTGCTCAACTGAGGGACCTTACAGATAATTGTATGTGTGGGAGATGATGAGGTAACGAGATGAGGGAATTCAAAAATCATGTAAAACACTATTATTGCAACTTATTATGTGACTTGTTAAGCACATTTTTACTCCTGAATTTCTTCAGGGTTGCCATAAGATAGGGGTTGAATACTTATTGCCTCAAGACATTTCAGCTTTTCATTTTTAATTAATTTGTAAAAAATGTGTAACATAATTTCACTTTGACATTATGGGGTAATGTGTATAGGCCAGTGGCACAAAATCTCAATTTAATCAATTTTAAATGTAGGCTGTAATCTCATCCTTTGGCTAGTGGCCTGAGAAGTGGTAGCAGGATCTGTCCTGGCAAATCCGGCTTGCCCATGATGGATGGCTAGGTATGACTGAAGGCGTGTTTCTGGGTGTTGTATCAGATTAAGTACAGTGGAAAGAGATCAAATAATACAATACTGCATCAGTACACAGACGTGTACAATTCAGATGATGTGCTACTGTACTTTTGTATCCGCCCTTGGGACTGTCATTAACAGGTTAGAGAGGTGATTGCCAATCTAGTTTACACTGTACACCTGCTAAAGCAGAGCAGAATCCAAAGGTTTGCTCTGTTTAAGTCTACACAAATGAAGGACGCTTCCTTATTGTGTTGTTGTTGTTTAGTCGCAGTGCGTGATTATCAATTTATCACTCGCACACACTCACCAATCTCTATCTATTTCCGATCTGTTGAGATCTGTCCACGGCTCTATGTCCGCACACCACAGGGTGCCCAGCCTAGGGTTGAGAGAGGTGAGAGGTCTGAAATGCTATTACAAACAACAATTTTAAATTGATATCTGATTTTGAATACAGTACAAGTATCATGATATGCAAAAAGTGGTATAGCTGGAACACACACTGCTGCGGTCACCATTTAGAGAGAGAGAGAGAGAAAAGCCATTGGCATTTTCTTATTATATTGTTCTGGAAGTGCATTTTTTTAACGAAAGCAGTTTGCTGTGAATGTGCGTGTGTGCGTTCTGTCTGCCGTGACTGGTTATCCCCTGAATCATCACCTCGCCCAGGCAGACAGCTATCAATGTGATCATACAGAAGCCTGAAGGCTGGCACCTCTGGTCACCCACACTGCATGCCCCGTCTGACCCCTCATTCGCCACACACACACACCCAGCCCAACACCCCTCCTCCCACTCAGTGGAACAGAAATGCTGTCTTGTTAATTTCCTGATTCCATAATTATATAAGGTTGTTTGTGCCATCAGTAGATTTGCAGCCATTGTCTGGACTGTGTGTTTGTGTGAGATGAGTGCCTCTGATACACAGTCCCCGGCTCCATGCTGATGGCACTATCTCAACCATCAGAGATTAGAGCCTTGCTCAATACACGCTCTCTCACACACACACACACACACACACACACACACGAGGATACTCACCTCCAAAACACATCCACTCAAAAGACTAAGACACAGACTCCACACATATCACAAACTCACACTGCACACTCTTAGAAACAAAGCCGTCGAATAGTCTCTTTTCACAGTTACACACTACCTTTCCTCCTCAGAACGTTTATGGCCCTGAATTCAGATAAGGGTCTGTTAGTGTGGTAGGCATGGTAACGTTGTTGCTTAGGTTGTTGTCTCCCCTGTAAGCTGGGCGGAAGCCATGTTATTGCAGCGGGCGGATGTTTTCCAAAGCCAGAGAGAGGACAGAGATGCTATCCTGCCCATTAGCTGTAATTGTACTCGTTTGGGGAGGAGTGGGGTTGACAGGAAGAAGGCAGTGGAAAGGGAGGTGTCGTCCTCTCACATCAGAGATGGGGGGCTGTGACGGGAACGGAGGAGGTGTGGCGGGAGAGTTGTGGTGAGGAGTGAATCGTCTGTAAGGAGGAAGTAGATGGGGGGGGGGGTAATTTGGTTGGGGAAGGAGTGAGATTGAGATGATGAGCTGTGTTACCCTGGCACACCCTTCCCTTCCTGGGCCTGCCTGCCTGACGATGGTAATCGTCTGATTTGTCCAGGGCTAAACGACAGACTCTAAACAAACACTTGGCATGATAAAGGGCAGGTGACTGATGTGACTGGGACACTAAAGTGAGGGTCAGTGAGGCTGTTGGAAGGGCCCGTCACATAGTGGCTGAGGACTGAGAACTAACACACACACGCACACCCACACACAAAAGAAAAGGACACAAACAGACACACATCTACAAGACACCCATTCACTGACCACACACAGACCAGTACTACCAAGACTCAGATACACAAAGGCGCACACACACATGTACAGCCAGTCAGTGACTGCTATCTCCCACATTGAGCTTTTAAAGCACCTTAAGCAGACACGTGTCGACATGTCAGCCTGAAGCAAAAACCACTGGGAACGTTGCCTTGCTTTGCCAGCAATATGTCTGCCAGCATTCACATGCCCTACTTGACCTCATTGGCATAGCGGTCATTCTTTCAGAACATCACACAGATAAGAGACTTGTTCATCTCTGTACCAGTCAGAGCTTGGGCCTGTGTGACTTTGTATGTATTCACTTCGGACTCTGGTCTTCCCTTTGGCATTTGGCTTCTAGTCTACCACTTAGATATTTGGCTTCTAGTCTACCACTTAGATATTTGGCTTCTAGTCTACCACTTAGATATTTGGCTTCTAGTCTACCACTTAGGTCTTTGGCCTGGATGAGTTTGTATGCATTCTGTTTTGCACCAATCAGAGCTTGGGTCTATGTGAGTTTGTATGTGTTCCCTTTGGCACCTCCTCTACACCACTCCTCTCTATGGTATGACTGATTGACTCTCTATCTCTGCTTCATCTGTGGCTCATCATTCAGCCATGCCACTTTGAGGTGGTGACTCACGCGTCCACGCCCGGATTAACACACGCATCTTGATCTTCATCTTGAGTGTATCTATGGATCACGCCACATGTTTTTCTCCCCAGAGGATACGCTTGTAACTAGGCTGCTAATCAGATTCTACAGCAATATAACTTTGTTTTCAGTCAATAAACGCTTCCTCAATGCACTGAATAAATCAGCATTCCCTCACATAAAATGTTATTAGATTCTGATGAGAATTCTCATCACAATGACAAAGACTGTGTTTCGACCCATACATGGACTGCGACACACCCACACCTCCAGTGTATCCTGGCCTGACCTGAGGCTTCCTAGCTGGGCAGTGTTAAGCAGACAGCTGCTTTGATTGAGGGGCCACCACAATGTCACGTCAATTCAGGTCCTTCTGGCCTAAACCCAGAGGGGATGAGCTGCAAACCACCTGCTAAAAGTCTTTGGAGCCCAAGCTGAGGCCTTTAGATCCCTACGTTTGCTTTCCGACCTGGACTTACCTTTTTTTTACCTGGGTTTAGGACACTTAGTGTGTGGCCGTTTGGCAGGGTACAGGACTGTTTGCCAGGAAGCAGGGCCGAAGAGGATAGGATATCTGGAAAAGCCACCTGGTTCTGTCACACCTGTCCTGAAAACACCTGCAACCCAATTGTGACACCACAGGGAGTTAAGTTTTAATGTCACGTGCAGGGAAATGCCTTTCTTGTGAGTGTTTCTGTTTCTTGTTATTTGGCACCAGGTTAGTTATTCCTACCTGGAAATGTATATTTGTTGATTCTGCTGAACTTGAATAAGAGCAGCAGTAATTCCATGAGTAGCAAACCTAGGTTGCCCATGTGACTTGAGCTACCAGGTAACACTCACAAGTGGACGTGGCAGCTGAGTCGCTTATCCCATCTGCTTACATTTTATTTTTGTCTTAATTGGCGTTACGGGCTTTGTCCAATTTAAGTATGCAAAATGACAAACAAGGTTGCTGTGTGCTTCTCTCAGTCAGGGTTTTTCTTTAGGCACGTAATCACCTTGAGGAGGCTTGCTTCTCCTTTAGCTAACCTGCCAATCACCGGCAGGCCTGGCGATCCCTGATAAGCCGTATTTGTCAAACTAAACACTTGATCTGGAGCGGCGCTTCGGGATGAAGCTGAAGCTCTAAGGAGCCAGACCACAAGGTTCAGGCAGAGACTTTAAAGAGGACAAAAGTTTTAGCTGGAGATTTGCAGATGCTTTTCTGGAGCTAATCCCCAGACCGCCCCCTGCCTCCGGAGATGCTCTGTGAGGCCTGGACCACTTGGCCTGGTCTGGGCTTAGTGCAGCTAAAGTGGCTCCAGGGGGCAACTGTCTGGCTTCCTCCAAAATGGCACCTTGTTCTCTATATAGTGCACTACTTTTGACCACAGGGCCCTGGTCAAAAGTAGTGCACTGTAAGGAATTAGGGTGCCATTTGGAATGCAAACAGTCTTGCAGACGAACTGTAGCCCACGGGTGCTGAGCTGTGTCAGGGGAATTAGTTGACTCTTTCTTGGAAATGTTTTTGTTTTGGTTTGCACTTCAATGACACATTCAATGATTTTTCTGTGATTTATAGTCATTGAGTATACAAAACATTATGAATACCTGCTCTTTCCATGACAGAGTAACCAGGTGAATCCAAGTGAAAGCTATGATCCCTTATTGATGTCACTTGTTAAATCCACTTCAACCAGTGTAGATGAAGGGGAGGAGATCAGTTAAAGAATGATTTTTAAGCCTTGAGACATGGATTGTGTATGTGTGCCATTCAGATGATGAATAGGCAAGACAAAAGATTGAAGTGCCTTTGAACAGGGCATGGTAGTAGATGCCAGGCACACCGGTTTGTGTCAAGAACTGCAGCGCTGCTGGGTTTTTCACGCTCAACAGCTTCCCGTGTGTATCAAGAATGGTCCACCACCCAAAGGACATCCAGTCAATTTGACACAACTGTGGGAAGGATTAGAGTCAACATGGGCCAGCATCCCTGTGGGACGCTTGAATAGTAGAAAGGTGTTCCTAATGTTTGGTTTCCCCCGTGTATATTTCTGTACTGTGAATTTGGAATAATACTGTTGATGAAGTATTTCAGATGGAGTTTTGGCCTGCCTGGTGACATCACCAGGCAGTAATTTAGTTAATAGACCAATAATGAAGAGTTCCAGGCCTTCCGAGAGGTGCAGCGGTCTAAGGCATCGCAGTGCCAGAGGCGTCACTATGGACCTGGGTTTGATCCCAGGCCTTATCACAACCGGCCATGATCGGGAGTCCCATAGGACGGCGCACAACTGACCCAGCGTCATGAGGGTTTGGCCGGGGGGGGTTAAGCGGGCGGGTGTTAAGAAGCGTGGTTTGGCGGGTCATGTATCGGAGGACCCATTGGGGTGTTGCGGCAATGAGACCAGATCAAAAAAGCGGATAAACATTTCTTTTTTACAAAACAAAGAGATTTCCAAACCTCTCTGCCAAATCAGTTACTTTTCAGTTTCCCCACTCAGACCACCAAGAAGCAATTTTTGCTTCTTTTTGACCATTTCAATTGAAAACAATCACAGTAAGGTACATAATTGTTACAGAAATTATTTGATATTTAGGTAAAAAATATGTCTGCTTTGGACCTTTAAACAAGTGCACAATCAGATAGTTACTGTATCTGATGCTGCATTAAATTGGACCAGCAGTCCACTTACTTTATGACCCGTTCAAGCTAGTGCATACAGCCTAGTCGTGCATCCCCTTTCCCCATACTCATCTAGGGGGTGTTTAAGCCAAGACGACCATGTGTTAAACCTTGATGGTGTATGACAAAACACTAAAGGCAATCTCATTTTGTATTATCTGTGCACACAATTGATGAGCACTCCATCGCTCTCCTCCTCAGCTCTTAGTTAAGCACACACTTATCATGCAATATGCCTGCACAGCATACCAAAAAGGGTTCTGTGAGTTCCCAGAACATTCGTTGAGTTGCGGCAAATGTTCTCATAACACAAAAACAGTTGAGTCATAGTGATGATTATAGAATGTCTGTATACAAAACATTCTGATGTTGCAAGAATGTTCCGAGAACACATTTCATCTGTTCTTTAAAGTGTCTCAGCATGTTTCATTAGGAACGGGAAAGGGGATACCTAGGTTGTGGGAGCTGTCTGGTGTGAACAATAAGGGGACAAAATATTTGTTACCAAAACACAATGTGCCCATTTGTACAGATTATAATACAATGTTTCTGTTAGGGTGCAAAAAACATTCACCTGATGTTGTAATAAAGTCCCCAGAACACGTTAAATCTGTTCTTTAAAGGTTCCCAGACCGTTTCATTAGGTTGTGTGAACAGTCTGGTGAGAACATTGTGGGGTGTCACAAAAAAATAGGTTCCCAAAACACAAAAACTGTCATGTTGTGCAGATGATTCTACAATGTTTCTTTTAAGGTGTAAAAAAACATTCACCTGATGTTACAACTACGTTCCTGGAACACATTACGTCTGTTCTTTAAAGGTTTCCAGAATGTTTCATTAGGTTTTGGAAACATTGTGTGGACATGACGAGATATCTTCCCAAAGCACTCAACTGTCCAGTTGTGCTGATTATTACAATGTTTCTATTGGGTTGCAAAAAAACACAGGCTCAGATATACTCTACTAAAAGAGAGAATCTCTTTATTTTGTCAAGATTCATAGATCCAGTCAGAAATGCATAGTGGGTGATGGTGAATAGCCCAGTTACCAGTATTTCCCTGGGTTAATTAAGTCTAAGACGGCTAAAAACGAAGAATGGATTTCCTGATTGACTATACTGCCATGGTTATATACTCAAAAAATAAGCCATAAGAGACCTTCCCTGGTAGCACAGAGGATGAAGGACCTGGCTTGGAAACCAAACATTGCAGGTTCAAACCCAACATGTGCAGATTGTCAACATGTAAAGTGTATAAACAAAATGTGGTTGTGGTTGTATGATTAAATGCTTTTCAAATGTCCTATAAATTAAATTAAAATGCCACGTGGCTCTGTGTCACTTACAATATAGTCCTCAAATGAGAATTTCTATTAAATCTGGAGAGAAACATAATGGAGATGTATTTGAATCTGCTTTAATTTGCATGCTGGGAATGGGTTAAAACCTAAATATAATATTTTCTAAATATTCATAATGTTCTGAGGTACTCCAAGACAATACATATTATGTGAACATCAATGCAATATCATGTTAAACATAAAACACTTATGCTATGAACATCATACAAACGTACTTATTTCATTCCTACAATATTAAGAGAATATCCTTTGCAACCTCATTTAAACATTGTATGAATGTCATCACAACTGTATCTCTTGTAATGTACCCACAACTAAATTACATGTTCTGGGAACCTTTAAAGAACTCCGAAAGGATGTTCTGTCAACATTCTTGCAACATCAAATTAATGTTTTATGCAACAGGATACAAACATTATCTGCATGTCAGCACCACTGGAAATGTTTTGTGTTTTGGGAACATGTTTTGGAAACAGCATGATCATTACAAAGGTACACCTTGTGCAGGGGAAAATAAAAGGCCACTCTAAAATGTGCAGTTTTGTCACAACATAATGCCACAGATGTTTCAAGTTTTGAGGGAGCGTGCAATTGGCATGTTGACTGCAGGAATGATGCATATGCATATCTGTATTCCCAGTCATGTGAGATCCATAGATTAGGGCCTAATGAATTTGTAAATTGACTGATTTCCTTCTATGAACTGTAACTCAGTTAAATGTTTACAATTGTTGCATGTTGCGTTTATATTTTTGTTCAGTGTAGAACATAATGGGAATCTTAGCTAATGTTCTGAGAATGTCCCTAGTTTGCTGGGTTGTCAGCTGCTCTCTGGAATTGTCTATTACTGCCTACACATGGCATTTTTTCCTCAAGGATGTTCTGAACTCCAGTCTTTATCAGAGTTTTAGAGACTTTTTACGGAGCAAAGCATGTTTCCCACCTTAGAGAATGTCAGAGAATGGAAACTACTGTGATTGTTCAGTTACGTCCCCTGACCAGTAGAGGGGATAGGCACTCCAAGTGTAGCTGTCCAGGCTGCTCGGTTCATTGTCTCACTGCGCAAGGTTGTCATTGTTCCTCCTCCGCATATCTAACAGCCCATCTGTATGTGGATTGATGTCACGCCTCATCACAACACAGCAGCAGGAGTGGAGAGGAGTTGGCCATTTTGAACCGAACCAGCCTTCTCCCTCCAGTGTGTCTCTGTCAGCTGGTGCCAGTTCATTTGTCTCTGAATTAGATAAACAGAAACCTGGCAGTATTTGAGATGGATCTGTCTCCCTATTCACGGGTCAGCATCAACAGAGACCCACAGGGAAAACAGAGAAGCATAATCCCTTTAAAGGGGTGGTGGTGGTGACTGTATTGTTCCACAGTCTGTGTCCTAAAGGGCACCCTATTCCTTATATATTGCACTACTTTTGACCTGAGTCCTATTGGCCCTTTGTGCCATTTAGGACTCAGCCACAGATTACCAGGGAGTCTGTCGGGAGGAATTTCCTCATTGGCTCCCAGTGGCTTACACACACAGCGGAGCACATAATGGCAATCTTGTCACCAAGCTGCAGTGAACCTGAAGAGGGGAAAGGTGAAGGAAGGAGGCGGTAAGATGGTTGGAGCCGTGGTGCTTGCCTTGGCCGGCCAGACATCAAATAGGCTCTGGCTTGAGGTGGCAATGGGCTTAGCTGGTGGGGGCTGGTCGGCAGTAGGGGTATGGGGGGGGGGGGGGTGATGCGCGTGGCTAGTTGTAGGATGTGGCTAGCGGAGTGTCAGGGCGGGGTGAGGGTGCTGGCCCTGCCCTTACCAGACCTCCGTCATGGGTCGGCAGGTAGCCTAGTGGTTAGTGTTGGACTTGTAACCGAAAGGATGCAAGATTAAATCCCCGAGCTGACAAGGTAAAAATATGTCATTCTGCCCCCGAACAAGGCAGTTAACCCACTGTTCCTAGGCCGTCATTGTAAATAAGAATTTGTTCTTAACTGACTTGCCTAGTTAAATAAAGGTTAAATCACAAAAATAAAAATCAGTGATGAGAGTAACCCTCATGTTTATACGCTTGTCTGGCGTGGCTTAGACCAAATGACCTTTCTGTGTCACTGTGATATTGAAGCCGAAGTTAATGGTATACATTGAATATAGGGCAGATAGCTTATCCCAGGGGAGAACAACTGCCCTCTCTTATTGAAGCCACTGAAGTTCAAGGCCGACCGCAGTACTGCATGCATTGTTAGCAAAAAAACAGGATCCCTTTTATAGTGAACGGACAAATGTACATTTTCCTGGTCAATCTTTGTATTCTAAACATTTGTTTCTATTTACACAATCATGTTACCAATAATTGCTTGTAATACACAAGAAAAAAATCAGATTTTAAGGATCATTTGGTTGCTAATGGCAGCCTGCAGTACCCTGATCGGCCTTCAACTTGAGTTACTCAGAGAGCAGCACTGGGCTAGCCTGCAACATCACTTCCTGGAGTTGCTCAAACGGTCTCCACGAGCAGGGACGGATTAAGAAATCATGTTTCCATTGGTTCTACAGACAGATTAGTCTTTTTTTTCAGCAGGAGGCATTTGTTTTCCAAACTGTACCTTTTCCCAGCGATTGTATTTTGAAATCTGCAAAAGACAAAGTGACAGCTGCAACCAACCATAGAAATTTAAGCCATGACTGGCATCCATTGTAACACCCTTTTAAGACACTTTATATTGGTGTTTCCTTACTTTTGTCAGATACTTGTATGTGCTTGTGATAAAACTTATGGAATCATGTAGTAACCAAAAAAGTGTTAAACAAATAAAATAAAATGTATCTTTGCGATTCTTCAAAGTAGCCACCCTTTGCCTTGATGACAGCTTTGCCCAATCTTGGAATTCTCTCAACCAGCTTTGAGAGAAGCACACATCCAAAACAACACAGGAGTGGCTTCGGGACAAGTCTCTGAATGTCCTTGAGTGGCCCAGCCAGAGTCTGGAATTTAACCTAATCAAACGTCTCTGGAGAGACCTGAAAATAGCTGTGCAGCGACATTCCCCATCCAACCTGACAGAGCTTGAGAGGATCTGCAGAGAAGAATGGGAGAAACTCCCCAAATACAGATGTGTGAAGGTTGTAGAGTCATACCCAAGAAGACTGTAGTCTCTGCCAAAGGTGCTTCAACAAAGTACTGAGTAAAGGTTCTGAATACTTAAGTAAATGTAATATTTCAGTTTATTTTTCATAAATTAAAAAAAATGTAAAACTGTTTTTGCTCTGTCATTATGGGGTTTTGTGTGTAGATTAATGAGGGGAAAAACTATTTTTAATCAATTTTAGAATAAAGCTGTAATGTAAAAAAAAAATTAAAGTCAAGGGGTCAGAATACTTTCAGAATGCACTGTACACAGTCATTATCTTATCCGCATAGCACATCCTATTTTTCTTCTCTATTCTAATGATCACCGTTTTGTGTTGTTACTTTTAACCTCTTTTGCACCAATAAGGAACAACCTACACTACCGTTCAGAAGTTCGGGGTCACTTAGAAATTACCTTGTTTTTGAAAGAAAAGCAAATTTTTGGTCCATTTAAAATAACATCAAATTGATCAGAAATACAGTGTAGACACTTAACGTTTATATGACTATTGTAGCTGGAAATGGCAGATTTTTTAATGAAATATCTACATAGGCGTACAGAGGCCCAACATCCGCAACCACCACTCCTGTGTTGCAATGACACTTTGTGTTAGCTAATCCAAGTTTATCATTTTAAAAGGCTAATTGATCATTAGAAGACCCCAATTATGTTAGCACAGCTGAAAATGGTTGTACTGATTAAAGAAGCAATAAAACTGGCCTTCTTTAGACTAGTTGAGTATTTGGAGCATCAACATAAGTAAGTTCGATTACAGGCTCAAACTGGCCAGAAACAAAAAACTTTCTTCTGAAACTCATCAGTCTATTCTTGTCCTGGAAATGAAGGCTATTCCATGCGAGAAATTTCCAAGAAACTGAAGATCTCATAGAACGCTGTGTAATACTTCCTTCGCAGAACAGAGCAAACTGTCTCTAACCAGAATAGAAAGATGAGTGGGAGGTCCTGGTGCACAACTAAGCAAGAGGACAAGTACATTAGTGTCTAGTTTGAGAAACAGACGTCCTCAACTGGCAGCTTCATTAAATAGTACCTGCAATACACCAGTCTCAACATCAACAGTGAAGAGGCGGAGTTGCAAAGAAAAAGCCATGTCTCAGACTAGCCAATAAAAAGTAAAGATTAAGATGGTCAATAGAACACAGACACTAGACAGAACACATACACCTTTTGGGGAAAAAGTGTTATGGACAGACAAATCTAAGTTTGAGGTGTTCGGAACACAAAGTAGAACATTCGTGAGATGCAGAAAAAAATGAAAGATGCTGGAGGAGTGCTTGACGCCATCTGTGAAGCATGGTGGAGGCAATGTGATGGTCTGGGGGTACTTTGGAGGTGGTAAAGTGGGAGATTTGTACAGGGTAAAAGTGATCTTGAAGAAGGAAGGCTATCAATCCATTCTGCAACGCCATGCCATACCCTGGGGACGGTGCTTAATTGGAGCCAATTTCCTCCTTCAACAGGACAATGACCCGAAGCACAGCTCCAAACTATGCAATAACTATTTAGGGAAGAAGCAGTCAGCTGGTATTCTGTCTATAAAGGAGTGGCCAGCACAGTCACCGGATCTCAACCCTATTGAGCTGTTGTGGGAGCAGCTTGACCGTATGGTACGTAAGAAGTGCCCATCAAGCCAATCCAACTTGAGGGAGGTGATTCAGAAAGCATGGGGTGAAATGTCTTCAGATTACCTCAACAAATTGACAACTAGAATGCCAAAGTTCTGCAAGGATGCAAATGGAGGATTCTTTGACGAAAGCAAAGTTTGAAGGACAGTTATTATTTCAATAACAATCATTATTGATAACCTTGTCAACGTCTTGACCATATTTCCTATTCATTTTGCAAATCATTTCATAGATGTTGTCATGGAAAACAAGGACATTTCTAAGTGACCCCAAACTTTTGAACGGAAGTGTATGTGTCCCTCAAGTTGGGGGTACTTGTGTAGGTTTTTTTCTGGGAATGTATTATTGTTTTGTGTAGTGATGGGGGGGGGAATCGATACAGTTACATATTGGGATATTATTTTTGGATGATATTATATTGATATTATACCACCCACCACTGCAACCTGTATGCTCTAGTCGGCTGGCCCTCGCTACATTCGCTATATTCGTCGCCAGACCCACTGGCTCAAAGTCACCTAAGTCTACGCTAGGTAAAAGCTCCACCTTATCACAGTTCACAGGTCACGATAACAACACCCACCCGTAGCACACGTTCCAGCGGGTATGTCTCACTTATCATCCCCAAAGCCAACACCTCATTTGGCCGCCTTTCCTTCCAG
Organism: Oncorhynchus masou masou; assembly: GCF_036934945.1. Taxonomy (NCBI): domain Eukaryota; kingdom Metazoa; phylum Chordata; class Actinopteri; order Salmoniformes; family Salmonidae; genus Oncorhynchus; species Oncorhynchus masou. The sequence goes on from NC_088220.1 coordinate 60,655,886, forward strand.
TTCTCTGCTGCCAGTGACTGGAATGAATTTCAAAAATCGCTGAAGTTGGAGACTTTTATTTCCCTCACAAACTTTAACATCAACTATCTGAACAGCTAACCGATTGCTGCAGCTGTATATAGTCCATCTGTAAATAGCCCACCCAATCTACCTACCTCGTCCCCATACTGTTTTTATTTGATTTACTTTTCTGCTCTTTTGCACACCAGTATCTCTACTTGCACATCATCATCTGCTCATTTATCACTCCAGTGTTACTCTGCTAAATTGTAACTATTTGCTCCTATGGCCTATTTATTGCCTACCTCCTCATGCCTTTTGCACACACTGTATATAGACTTTCTTTTTTCTACTGTGTCATTGACTTGTTTATTGTGTTATTGGCTTGTTTATTGTTTACTCCATGTGTAACTCTGTGTTGTTGTCTGTGTCACACTGCTTTGCTTTATATTGGCAAGGTCGCAGTTGTAAATGAGAACTTGTTCTCAACTAGCCTACCTGGTTAAATAAAGGTGAAATAAATAAATAAAAAATATTTGATTTCAAGTAAACCCTTTTTTGTAACTGTAGGTAGCGTTAGCTAGCGCTAATCGGCTGTACCTGACCCAAAAGCTTGTTCTCCATCTTATTTTTTCAAATAGTGCGGCAACAGGTTTACAGCACTTATTGCCTACCTCCTATGAACAGAGTCTCCCACCTCAGCTGTAGATCTCTGCAGTTCATCCAGAGTGATCATGGGCCTCTTGGCTGCATCTCTGATCAGTCTTCTCCTTGTATGAGCTGAAAGTTTAGAGGGACGGCCTGGTCTTGGTAGATTTGCAGTGGTCTGATACTCCTTCCATTTCAATATTATCGCTTGCACAGTGCTCCTTGGGATGTTTAAAGCTTGGGAAATCTTTTTGTATCCAAATCCGGCTTTAAACTTCTTCACAACAGTATCTCGGACCTGCCTGGTGTGTTCCTTGTTCTTCATGATGCTCTCTGTGCTTTTATCGGACCTCTGAGACTATCACAGTGCAGGTGCATTTATACAGAGACTTGATTACACACAGGTGGATTGTATTTATCATCATTAGTCATTTAGGTCAACATTGGATCATTCAGAGATCCTCACTGAACTTCTGGAGAGAGTTTGCTGCACTGAAAGTAAAGGGGCTGAATAATTTTGCACGCCCAATTTTTCAGTTTTTGATTTGTTAAAAAAGTTTGAAATATCCAATAAATGTCGTTCCACTTCATGATTGTGTCCAACTTGTTGTTGATTCTTCACAAAAAATACAGTTTTATATCTTTATGTTTGAAGCCTGAAATGTGGCAAAAGGTCGCAAAGTTCAAGGGGGCCGAATACTTTCGCAAGGCACTGTAGTAAGCAATCTGTTTGGAACATCAAATCGCATTTAATTCACAGTATCGGATTGCAATACATATAGAATTGTGAGAATCGCAATACATATCATATCTGCACCTAAGTATAGGGCTAATATTATATTGTGAGGTCCCTGGCAATTCCCACCTCTACTTTGTGTGTGTGGTATGTCAGTGTGTGTGTCTGCGTGCATTTGTGAGAGTGAGAACTATAGACTTGGACACTGTCATTGGGCATGTTGTTGTTTTCCTTGTGCCCACTGCTCAGGCTCAGGGACATTGCTGTTTTCGTGGCTGTAGCAGGGATAGAGGAGGAGGGAGGAGAGGGTCAGGAGACAATAAGAGAGGTGCTGATTGGCTAAGGAGACTCAGCCTTGGCAAAACAACTGGAGGAGGGAGGAGGAGAAGAATGCTGGACACGCAAACCTCTGAAAATGAATGTCTCACCCACACAGTGTATACTCGTGCAACATCACACACACACATTCCAACACACACACAATACATTCACTTCGATAAACACTGGTTTTAATCAGAGCTATGCGGAGAAAGATGAGGTCATTTTCAGACCATGCATCTGAATCATCAAAGCAGTTCAGAGCCTCCTTCCACCACAACAGCCCATAATGAGATCCTGTTCTGTTTGCTCCCTCCAACAACGTGCATATTTCACTGAGCTGAGGTAACTATGGATTTGGATGGCAACCTGCTTCTACCACGTTATAAGTGCTGTGCTCTGATTGGTTTTAGGGCCAATTAGATTGAGCCGTAATGCTAAAGCAGAGGGTTTCAATCTTAGTTCTTAAAAGTTCTAGAGCTTGTTTGTTCTGTGTTCCACTGCCATCACCATCATTCTACTCATGTTGCACAGCGACGACTCAGCGATCGCAACAAAGCTCGTGGAACTCTTACTTAATCTGCTGGATACAACACTTAATCCACACCCCCCATTTCATCCCTAACGCCCTAATCCAGGGAGCACTCACAATATAATTGTTCATTTTTACTGATGCTTTTATCCAAAGCCACTTATTAAAGTGGGAGCCCAGATTCATGAGCCCACCAGATGTAGGCTCTACCTTTGATCAAGAGACACCGCCACAGTTAAGTGTCCCACCACCGGAGAGTTGAACACCCCGCAGACCCCCCCCCCCCTCCATCAGCACACACACATCACATACATTCATACATACACTCCCAAAACACCTATACACACCCTTCAGAAGGAAGAATTCAGAGTTCCTAGGGTTCCCTCTGTGTGGTGTATTAGGTTGACCTCAAGATGGGTAGCTAGATGATTTAGAGGAGGAAGTGGGACGATGCCCCAACGCCGCCACCACTCTACTGGCCTCCTACATCTTCTACCTGCCTACCCTACCTGGTGCTCAGGGCAGGGAAATCTCTGTCTCACCCCACCAGCTCCAACTTCAGTGGCTTGAGGGAAACACACCAAACCATGCTGCACACACACTCCTCCCACCGTCCTCTTCTCTCCTCCCTCCTCCCCCACAGCGGATCTCTCTGCATGTGGATCAAATCAGAATCATCCACTAATTGACTATTTACAGGGCACCAGAAAGGCAGTAATGGACTTGTTATTAAATCCCCCCTCCACTATTTAAAGCGTGTTTTCAGAGTGCCTGGGCTGGGCTGAAGGAGAGAAGGAGTCAGAGATTTTTTACAAGGCAGCCCAGTTAAGCCCATCAGAGTGGGTACCACCCAGCCCAGGTGTGTGTTCAAAATAGCACCCTATTCCCTTTGAAGTGCCCTAATTTTGACCAGGGCCCATATGGCTCTAGTCAAAAGTAGGGCACTATATAGGGAATCGGGTGCCATTTGGAACGTACCACCAGGCAGCTCTCAAACAGGATTATGGGACGACAGCGGTATGGGAAAGAAAGGGCAGCGTGGAGTGGAGAGGCAGGGGAAAGAGGCACCGGCACAGCCAGATCTCAGAACCAATGAGTTCCAGATGGAACCCTAGGCCCCCTGTCAGGTTCTCACAGATAGGTTGCATCCCAAATTACTTTTGAAAGGTAGTGCACTATAATGGGAATAGGATCCCATTTGGGATGGAGACATGTCCTCTCACTGTCAACTGTCAATGTTTGTATGAACAAAACAAGATTCAACCACTGAGACATAAACTGAACAAGTTCCACAAGCATGTGAGTAACAGAATGGGAATAATGTGTCCCTGAACAAAGGGGGGGTCAAAATCAAAGTAACGGTCAGTATCTGGTGTGGCCACCAGCTGCATTAAGTACTGCAGTGCATCTCCTCCTCATGGACTGCACCAGATTTGCCAGTTATTGCTGTGAGATGATACCCCACTCTTCCACCAAGGCACCTGCAAGTTCCCGGACATTTCTGGGGGGAATGTCCCTATCCCTCACCCTCCGATCCAACAGGTCCCAGACGTGCTCAATGGGATTGAGATCCGGGCTCTTCGCAGGCCATGGCAGAACACTGACATTCCTGTCTTGCAGGAAATCACAAACGGAACGAGCAGTATGGCTGGAGGCATTGTCATGCTGGAGGGACATGTCAAGATGAGCTTGCAGGTAGGGTACCACATGAGGGAGGAGGATGTCTTCCCAGTAACGCACAGCGTTGAGATTGTCTGCAATGACAACAAGCTCAGTCCGATGATGCTGTGACACACCGCCCCAGACCTTGATGGAACCTCCACCTCCAAATCGATCCCACTCCAGAGTACAGGCCTCAGTGTAATGCTCATTGCTTCGACGATAAACACAAATCCGATCATCACCCCTGGTGAGACAAAACCGCAACTTGTCAGTGAAGAGCACTTTTTGCCAGTCCTGTCTGGTCCAGCGACTGTGGGTTAGTGCCCATAGGCGACGTTGTTGCCGGTGATGTCTGGTGAGGACCTGCTTTACAACAGGCCTACAAGCCCTCAGTCCAGCCTCTCTCAGCCTATTGCGGACAGTCTGAGCACTGATGGATTGCGTTTCTGGTGTAACTCGGGCAGTTGTTGTTGCCATCCTGTACCTGTCCCGCAGGTGTGATGTTCGGATGTACCGATCCTGTGCAGGTGTTGTTACACTTGGTCCTGGTATGCCACTGAGAGGATGATCAGCTGTCCATCCTGTCTCCCTGTAGTGCTGTCTTAGGCCTCTCACAGTACAGACATTGCAATTTATTGCCCTGGCCACATCTGCAGTCCTCATGCCTCCTTGCAGCATGCCTAAGGCACGTTCACGCAGAAGAGCAGGGACCCTGGGCATCTTTCTTTTTGAGTTTTTCAGAGTCAGTAGAAAGGGCTCTTTAGTGTCCGAACTTTTCATAACTGTGACCTTAATTACCTACTGTCTGTAAGCTGTTGGTGTCTTAAAGGCCGTTCCACAGGTGCATGTTCATTAATTGTTTATGGTTCATTGAACAAGCATGGGAAACCGTGTTTAAACCCTTTACAATGAAGATCTGTGAAGTTATTTAGATTTTTACGAATTATCTATCTTAGATACACTGCCGTACCTCCGCAGCTCTAGAGTGGGGATACACTGTGCTCTGCAAGTGGCTTAAACTTGGCTTCTTTATAACAGAGATAGACTGTGTTTTATGTGGAAAGTTAGTATAAATGTCGGTCTACTGCTACGTCTGTCTTTTTATGCTCTATTCAAGCTACAGCCGAAACAAAGGTCATCATAAATTTAAGAATGAGAAATAATCTTTTTTCCCAGCAGGTTCTTAAGAATGGCGTTTGGGTGTTTCCTGTTTTACAGGAGTTTTTTGTTCAAACCACATGATGCTTTTATTTCTTTGTCCTCACCTCTCACACCATAGCACGGTTTCTGTTAGCCATCGTTGGCCTCTCAGCCATCGTAGGACAATCAAATTAATTATTTTGTAGTCAAATAACTCTTGACTTAGTCTGAATTACTTAGTTTTCTGATTATAAAATCGTCCAATTCTGCTCATTAGTCCAGACCTATTGTCCCTCCCAGTAGAACCACCTGCGTTGAGTTGGACATCCTCCATAGACACATGGAGATCAGTCTAACTCCTCAGCTTCACAACCACCATACCCTCCACACATACACGGCCATCCTAACCATATTTCCTCCTGGTCTGCACATGTGAGAAGAACACACTTGTGTATATTACAATACACATGGTTTGTTACTAATTATAAACGGGGTGGTTCGAGCCCTGAATGCTGATTGGCTAACAGCCTTGGTATATCAGTCCGTATACCACGGGTATGACAAAACATTTATTTTTACTGCTCTAATTATGTTGGTAACCAGTTCATAATAGCAATAAGGCACCTCGGGGGTTTGTTATATATGGCCAATATACCACAGCTAATGGTTGTATCCAGGCACTCTGCATTGCATCGTGAATAAGAACAGCCCTTAGCCGTGGAATGTATATTGGCCATATACCACACCCCCTCAGGCATTATTGCTTAATTATATCCTGTATCTAATTTTTGTCATACATGTGATTTGTATGATGCTCTATGTCGTATGTCTCTTAATTAATTATATATTTTTATTTAACGGTTGTATAACTAGGCAAGTCAGTTAAGAACAAATTCAAATTTTCAATGACAGCCTACCCCTGCCCAACCCTAACCTAACCTGGACAACGCTGGGCCAATTGTGCGCCGCCCTATGGGACTCCCAATCACAGCCGGTTGTGATACAGCCTGGAATCGAACCAGGGTCTGTAGTGACGCCTCTAACACTGAGATGAAGTGCCTTAGACCGCTGCGCGGAAGCCCAATTAGGCCAGATATTTTATACTGTATATTACTGTAAATATTTATTATGGTAAAATGATGATTTGTACCCACTTGTGTAGACACACTGCAAGGCCCCACATCCAATCATTTCTACATCCATTTCCGAGAGGAAATTATCTATCTATTATCTATTTATTTGATCTGTGGTGTATGTATTGTTGGATGTTTGTCACACCAGTAAAAGTGTATACTTAACCTAAGTTGCCTATACAGCATATGGGAAAATGCATGCATAGCCACTGTCATTTTAAGTACAAATGTAATTAATGTTCAAGATACTAACATGATCTCTGTTTACAAAAAATAAGCACCTCTCACCCACCGTTTGACATGGTAGACATTTCATCCTGTTTGAAGACCCTAGATCTCTGAACATTGATTTGTTGGAGTGGGAAGTTCTCCTAGAGACAGAGAAAGAGAATGAGGGCGAGAGAAAGAATGAAGGCAAGAGAGAGAGAGAACAAGGAAGAGAGAGAGAGGAGGCACTGACAAGAGCCAGGGCAGAACCATAACTCAGGACCCTAATGATTGCTGTGTGTGAGAAAGCAGAGGGCTACAGTACCGGTGTGTATGTATGCCCTGGGATGTTGTCCTTTACCTCACCCATTCATTTACATACTCTACTGTATAGCCACGCTGCCCTGACACACACACACACACACTGACATATGACATACACACAAATGATCTCACTTGACAGATAACTAACTAACCCAGTCAATGTTCATTGTTTGATGCCATTTAGGTGGGTGTAGTTGTTAATGTTTAATAATGTCGTTGATAGCTTGATTGGTTTTTAATAATAATAATTTGGTGGGTGCTTATTTGTCCTATTACACAAATGTACAACTGTGAATTGGATTTTTTTGCATATCCCACCTCTCCCCGAGACACCCTCGGTGAGTGGGGTCATGGCCAGGATTTTCCATTATCTGCGGCGACCCTGGAGCAATTAGGGTTAAGTGCCTTGCTCAAGGGCACAGCGAAAGACGTTTCACCTTGTCGGGCTAGAGGATTCGAACTAGCGACCTTTTGGTGACTGGCCCAACAATAGAAATATAATTTATATTCTGTGGGCCCAACGCTCTAACCTGTTAGGCTACCTGCCGCCCGTAATGATTGATGTGAGCCTATGTGTCTTAGATCACCAATGACAAGTAAGTACTAGTGGAGGATAGACGGAAGTTAAATTCAGACTGAATCCAAGATAGCCAAGGTAATAACCATTACCATTATTATTACCAGTGCAATACATCCGCAAAGGTACTCTGTTGACCGTTTATTTGTTTTACATAACGCTAAGCAACAATGGGAGGCATTCAAATATTTATTTCATCATGTTTGGGAGAAAAAAATATTCAAAGAAGTTATATAGAGAAAAAAATAGTAATAATGAAGAGATAATGTGGGTCTGCTAGGTAATAGACCCACCATATTGTTCTATTATTACCCATTCCTGCTTATCAAGGTCAGACAGGCTGGGCTGAATGTTACCCAGTCGTCCCTGCTTCAGTTCAGCTCAGCTTGACTTCACAATGTGGCTCCTCGCCCGCCTCACTCGGGCTGTTTTACATTTGCAGTCTTGTAAGGATTTTTCCAACGCAGTCATTTGGGGCTGGGATTTGTGCGGAGCTCTGTGTTCTGCACTAGCGTTGGCTTAACAATGATTCCTTAAGCTCCCATCTGGTTGGCCAGGGACCTTCTCTGAAGTCTCACTTCAACAGACGGGAAGGCTGCTTCGGAACGGACCGCAGGTTTAGAGCCAAAGTGCTAAGCGATTACTGCCCTATTGTGGTTCAAAGACTTGGGTTACCGCTAACTAAGGGCCGTTTGGCTTCATGCTTAGTAGTGTCACGCTAGCTTACAATATGGCTAGCAGAGGAGTATGGTTGAAGATGAGATCTAGAACTACACATACTTAAGCTCTGCTCAAATGGACTGCATGGGTGGGCTTGTTGTGTAGTTTACCTGCAGCCCATGTTTACAAGTTCAACAGATTTCTAACTGGCAAAGTATCTCAATACAAGCAGAGATGGCAAAATTAAATGAAGGCTTTACTCAAAGTTTCAACAAAACACTTGGCCTGTTACTTCAATCTCTTTACACATACACATCCATGTCTCACTCCCTCGTTTGCTGATAATAATATGATCAAGTTTTGCATTTAAATGTTTTTCTTAGAAACTTTAATCAATTCATTACTGGTACTTGTCCATCTTTACCATAAACACACTACTTCAAAGGCATAATGGATATTTTTCACTTTGCTGAACACATCTCCTTTTGGCAGTTTGACATTGAACGTTTTAGATGATTTTTTTAAGCCATTATATGGCAAGCTTTTACATAATTCTATAGAGGGGTTCTTCCTCTGGAATACTCATTATCATCATCACAGGCACAATGCTCCTCCAGTCAGGACAACATGGATCTGAAGGTGCAGATCTTTTAGGCAGATGTAGGCTTCTATTGGAGTTTGGTCACTCTGATCTGCTTCTCCTCATGCTAAACTACTATGGCTTCATCATGGTCATCATGGCTGTATTTCAACATAATCTAATTTCAGATGCCTCACAGGCAGTTCAAAGTTGGCTGGTTGGGTGGCTGATTCTGAACTGACCGGATGGGTGGACATCGCCGCTGCCTCAGGAGCCACACAGCACTCCCTAGCCCTAGCTATCATTCCAGTGGGCCCCTACACTGCTCTGCCCCATCTGGTACTGGTAGGACGGGTCCCGGATGGATGGGGGGGTGCTCTGTGTTGGGAAGAACTCCCTGTGAGGCCGGAGAGGAGACCCAGGCCCAGGCTTCCTGTGGTACAGAGGAGGATGGACCACCGGCCTGCTACCCCTGGAACCAGCAACCGGTGGAGAGGAAGATGAGATGGAGGACGACGAGGGGATTGTGGCCAGGCCTTGCTGTGCTGTGGCTGGACTGTAAATTCCTATGTCGGACTGGGGGCGAGGGGGTCCGGTGGGGATGTGGTGGGGCACCACGGAGGTGGCGGTGGCAGTACTGGTGAAGTGAGCAGTGAAGGGCTGGTAGGGGACGGCCTCCACTGTCTGCACGCTGTACCGCGGGTAAGGCTGCACCGACGCCCACATGTTGCAGTTCAGAGAGGGGGGAGCCAGGTCGTCAGCACCCCCAGCCCTGTGCCCGTTCTCTCCCTCCATCCCTCCGTACATACAGGCCTCCCTGGAGCTTATGGCCTCACCGCAATAGGGGTGGGACAGCAGTGGAGGCTCGTAGGTGGGAGGAGAGCAGAAGTAGTGTTCCTCTGAGACTGCTGGAAGTGCTGTGTCCAGATATGGCCGTTTACAACCCAGTTCCAAGTGCCTGGTGTTATCTGTAAAGAAATTAAGATTAAATCATCATCACTGAGTAAAAAAACTCAATGTATCAACCTTGTGACCTATGATGCTTCTTTATACTGTTTGGAACTGTGTACCAATGTGTATATTGTGTGATATTGATGTGTAGCACCAAAAGATGTGTTGCAAGACAACAAAGTTTTCTGAAAGACTAATGAGGACAGCCCATTTTCTGTGATTGACAGGTGTGGAGATGTTCAGGTAGGCCTGTAGCTAACCCACCTCTGTGTTTGAAGCAGTGGTAGAGCAGGCTGGGCTCTCGGCTTGGAGGGAAGGAATTGGAGATGTGTTCCTGGTGGTCTGAGTTCCCCAGGGGCACCCCACCCTCGTACTGGTAGTGGGAGAGGACCTGGGGGTGCCCCGACAGGTGCACCCCAGCACCCAGCTTCCCCGTCCGGTGACCATGTGAGGAGAGGAGCCTCTGGCGAACCATGTTCTTAGAAATCACTGGGTAGTCTTTTCTACGGAGAGGAAGAAGGGAACACAAGAACAGAAGGATTAGCGTTCGTGTTAGTGTTGGGGAAGCTACTCTGAAAATATAGTTTATCAAGCTACCAGTTACTTCATACTGGAAGAAGTTATCCTACATAAAAGCTACCCTTAAGAAAAATATAGCTTACTTAACTAAATTTACTTAGAAAAAGTGGTTAATTACATCCAAACTACTTCTAAATCTAAAATGTCAGACTACAAATTGCAAGAGCAGTTCACTCTGGAGCCAGATGTTAACAGAATGAGTCATTTAGCCTATTAAACACAAAAAGTGAGAATTAGGCAGGTCTGATGTAAAATTAAAATTAAAAAGTAAATTCTTGCCTACTTCACCGATATTTTATTTTTGTTTTAAAAAGCTTGTCTGTAGTTCCAATAGTTAGCTTCACCACTACATGGTAAAACACTACCAAGATTTGAATTTAGTTCAACTACGACCAAGCTACTGCAAAATTTAATTAAATCACTAGTTGAACTAAATGTAGTTCACCACTTCCCAATACTTGCGTTACAGATTCTACTTAGCAGAGAGTGCTGTATTAAAGGAAGCAAGCACAGATAAAGGAAGAAATGGAACAAGTTCCAAAAGGAACAAATGGTTCCAAGGAATGATGTACTGTCCCAAAATAATAATTGTTTCTATGAAAAAGTATTCCATATACTTTTTATTGAGTGGCACATTCCCATAAACATACAGAACATACCCCTGGAGTCTGGAGACACGCAGGTCCCCTTCGTCGCTGCCACGGAAACCCTTGGCAAACGGGTTGTTCTCGATCTTCAGCTGAGTTATCTGAGAAGACAGCAACATATCTTGTCACTGCACTTGAGACTCGTCATGAAATGTGCAGCTAGGTTCAGTCAAAAATAGTCTTTCTGTAATTTGGAACATTTCTCCTGCAGATAGTGTTTTGAAGACATGCTCTCGTATTACTGACATTAGAAACGTGTCAGACTGTGTGTGCAGCAGACGTTGAACATCAGATAGCAGGTGGCACACATACTGTACCTTATGGTTCTGGTAGGAGGTGACAGAGATGAAGGCTGTCTCGTGAAACACGTGAGTGCAGTAGGCTGTGTTCTTAGACCCAAAGGCGTTGTTCTCGTCGGCCTTGACGATGTGGAGCCGAGGCTGGTACTTGTGCATCGAGTTCAGGATGATCTATCAGGGGGAAAGATGGAAAGTACAGGGTCAGACGAACGACAGCTGAGTCGATCACAGCACACAGTCCTCTTAGTGGCATCAGTGAATGACCAGACACCACCACAGGTTTAAGACTGTTTAAGATGTTTTTATTTCTTTTTTAAGGCTAGTTGTTCTTCCTTTAAATTAATGGTTGTCCCTGGCCTAGATGTTAAATTCCAAGTGATGTAATTGTATTGACTTGAATAGACTCATAGTGTGAATGGGGTGCTTAAGATGCTCAGGTTTTCTATGGCTAGCCTTTTTAGCAGGTAGGCCTATTTTAATACTATTGGAGTCAGCATTAGTGGGCATACAATGCCCAACTTTGTCCATACAATGTGGAAATTTGTGAATATACTGTAGTTCAATGTGTTGATACTGAAAAGTGGGCACCCCTTTGTCACACGAGTTGCAACTGTATAGTGCATCAATCAGCACGTGTGGAGTGTGCTCAATGTTTGGGTTTGGGGGGCTAGGTCAGCACATCGGCACCAGTCTGCTCAGAGTAGCCCAGTAGCCTAGCCACGTGCTCACTAGAGTGTCAGCAGGGTTGGAGCAAGGGTTATCTCCAGTGCAGCTCTGTCAGGGCCGATGAGCATCAAGCTCTCCCCCACTCCCACCTCCCCTCCTCTCCTACATTCTAGACTCACGGCCCAGTAGTACAAGGGAATTGTCTTAACAGGCGAGCCCATCCAGGAGGCTACCACAGAGTGGGGTTAAGACAATCAAGCACAGGCGGGCCGGTTCACCATAATTGGGGAGGATGGGCTCATAGTAATGGATGGAACAGTATAAATTGAATGGTATCGAACACATCGCTACAAATCACTTAAGCTATAGACTTATATCTCCTTCTCTAACTTTAAGCATCAGCTGTCAGAGCAGTTTACCGATCACAGCCAATCTGTAAAAAGCACACCCAACTACCTCATCCCCATATTGTTATTTATCTTTTTGCTCTTTTGCACCCCAGTATCTCCTTGCACATCATAATATGCACGTCTACCACTCCAATGTTAATGCTAATTTGTAATTATTTCGCCTCTATGGCCTATTTATTTCCTTACCTCCCTAATCTTCTACATTTGCACACACTGTACATAGATTTTTCTATTGTGTTACTGACTGTACGTTTGTTTATATGTAACTCTTTGTTGTTGTTTTTGTCGCACTGCTTTGCTTTATCTTGGCCAGGTCACAGTTGTAAATGAGAACTTGTTCTCAACTGGCTTACCTGGTTAAATAAAGGTGAAATAAAAAATAGCATCAAATGCATGGTTTCCATGTGTTTGATACCATTCCATTCACTCCATTCCAGCCATTACTATGAGCCGTCCTCCCCTCAGCAGCCTCCTGTGCTATCAGTGCACAGGCAGCCGGGGTCATAGTTGCACCCTGAACAGCCCAATGCTCACATGCCTTTGCACCCTTTTGCTGAGGCAAGGTTCGACAGAGATAAACAATTGGTTCATTGGCTGCCTAGAGATCTGAGGCAGAAAACGGATAGAGATAAGCTACTGGTTGGTTGACTGGAGACTGTCTGGTGATGACCTTTGTCTAGTCTGCTAGTCTGGCCAGTGTCTGTCTGGAGGGAGTGCAGGAAGGAGTCTGACTCTCTCTGTGCTGTCTGGTTGCATTGAGCAGGACAAGCCTTCCTTGGATCAATCCAGAACCAAATCATGCATTCTCTCTTTTATCTTGTGGGTGAAAATGCCAGCCCCAGACAGTCTGCTAACTGGTTTTTACACCAAGACACTCAGTGACAGCTGGGAAGTGACAGCATTTCAGGAGTGATTCCTTGGACCATCTCTTGGTCAACAGTAGCATGGGTCAGTGGGAGCCCAGATCCCAGATCAGTGATAGTGTTTTTACTGCTGATGCTGAGCAGGTCAGCAGCAAAGGGAAGGGAAGGGCAGGGCAGAGTTTGTGGGGGATGGTCAGAAAGGGGAAGGTCTGTCATAGATATGAGACCCCTGGGTTGAATCAAGCTGATGGCCATCCTGATCTGGACTGGACTAGCAGCCATGCTGACCCACATACTTGCACACACAGTCATGCAGACTGCATACTCTCACATATATAAACACACTTGAAAAGACACACTCTCAAATGCACAAACAACAGAGTCTGTCATTGACTGTCATTAGCTCACTTCATTCACAGGCTGTTTTATTTTGGCTGTGGGTCAGTTAAGAGCAGTGGTGTCAAACTAATTTTTCACCGGAGAATGCATTCAGTATTCAATGAGGTCCGGAGGGCTGCATTGAAAATATTTTCAATGCTCCCTGACTGTCTAACATTCATTTCAGTGATTATTAGCGAGCTGGATTGAACCCCCCATGGGCCGTATGCTTGACACCCCTGGTTTAGTGGGTCAGGTGGGTGGTGGATCCAGTGCTATGCAGGGCAGGGAGAAGAGGCTCTCTGGCTCCCCTGCTGGCGTGGGCTGTTCTATGGCCATCAGCAGGGCTTAGCTAGACCTGGCCCCTCTCTCTCTCTGTCCTCATTACTCGCCCTTATCACTATCCAGGCGGCGGACTCAACCTGACAGCGGGCCCCGCCGCTGATCCCAGAGGTTATGAACCTAATGAGTTCTCCTTCTGACGGGATGGCTTTGGACAAGCCTGCTCAGAGTTCCTCTGGGCAGCACTGCTGCCGCCGTCACAGCAAGACACTCACTTTCTCTTGTATGCTTTCTCTCTCTTTCCCTCTCTTCTCTCTCTGTCACTCCCTCCACTTCACTCCCTCTTTCACCCTCTGTTCCTTTTCCACTCCGGCCATCTTTTCTCGACTCCTTCCCACTCTCTCCTCTCTCCCTCGCTTTCCATAAAGACAGCTTCATGACTCAGAGCGTTTTTTAACAAGAGACTCTCCTGCTGTTGTTTTAACGCCGGTCTGTTGAAGTCTCATCCACTGTGTAGATTTTACTAAATGAGCCGTATCCAGTCACCTCTTTTGTTTTACATGGCCAAGAGAATTGAGAAGCTATATTGTGTGAAATGACCCAGTGCCTTCCTGGGATGTGACCTACATTGTGAGGCCTCAGTAGCTAACCATCCCCCTCGCTCTCGCTCTCACTCTCTCTCTCTATTCCTTTACAGTTAATTGAGCTTAAAGATTATAGACGTTGTTGACATTATTCAGAGCAGTCAAGCTGTTGATCAGATGCATCAGCAGGGTCAAGTGATGTGACAAGCAAAGCACTTCGCTCTATGACAAAGAACTAAGTGGCTTTAAGGTACCTGTTGTTGTTGGGCAATTGTCCAGCATATACCCATAGTTTAGTTGTGTACTGTTACAGTTGAAGTCAGACGTTTACATACACTTAGGTTGGAGTCATTTAAACAATTTTTTCAACCATTCCACAAATTTCTTGTTAACCAACTATAGTTTTGGCAAGTCGGTTAGGACATCTACTTTGTGCATGACACAGGTAATTTTTTCCAACAATTGTTTACAGACACTAAGTTAAGCTAGCTAGCTTCTGTCCTCCTCTGGGTACATTGACTTCAATACAAAACTTAAGAGGCTCGTGGTTCTCACCTCCTTACACAGTAATTATGACAACTTCCGGAGGACATCCTCCAACCTATCAGAGCTCTTGCAGCATGAATTAACATGTTGTCCACCCAATCAAAGGATCAGAGAATGAATCTATTACTGATTCATACGCTACAGCTAGCTAGCACTGCAGTGCAGTGCATAAAATGTGGTGAGTAATTTCCTCAAAGAGAAAGACGATAGTTGAACAGTTTTGAACAAATTAATTTCAGCCAAAATTAAGGAGAAGCAAGAGAGCGAGAGCTATATTTGGTTGTATTTTTTAAATTTTATTTCACTTAGCTAGCAAATGCAGCTAGCTAGTTTAGCCTACTCAAACAGAGAGGGATGCTATGTCAGCTAGCTGGCTATGGCTATCCAACATTGGAACTCTTCCAAGTCAAGGTAAGATTTTGGTTTTATTAATTTATTGCCACCGGGGTCCGCCGGTGTAACTGTTAAACTACTTTCTTACTGTACACTGGGTTTACTAAAGCATTCGTTCTTGTAGTTCTAGTTGACTATGACGTGGCAATGATGTTGGCTGTGTGTAGTGGTTTAGCGGTCATGATATGAAGGTTTTTTCGTCTGGTGTCAGACAGCTGATGGGCTGTGCACTGAAGTCCACAAACGAAGGGAAAAGGTGTATCACGTGTGCTCACGTGTGCTATGAAAGTGAACTGTTAGCGTGTTACCAGGGGTCTATTCATTGCACCGATTCTGTTTAAAAAGGTTTCTTAAATGGAAGCAAACGGAACGAAACAGTGATAAACATACCTGAATTTGTCCAACAGAAACTCTCATTTGAAACTGTTGGACTAATGATTACACCCTAGATCAGCTAGATGCAGGCAAGGCAGTGTGAATGTGTCCCTGTCTGTCACCTTGATTACTCAAATTTCTCTCAACCTGTGCACCTACGTCATGAAGGGTACAGGGAAAATTTGAGTATCATGTAGTAGCCTAAACCTATCACTGTTACATTGAACTGGGTGAATGGAATATGAATGATAGTCATCCAATATGCTATAATAGAAATAAGGCTGTGCTTATTAAAAATATATATATAATCCTCGCTCATCTTAAATGGCACCGACAGCCACTGATTTGAGTGAATGTTAGCCTATGTGCTGGGATGCTGTAGGTAGGTAATCTGAGGGTCACTCACATGCCCAAAGGGGTCCAGGTGGTTGTTGGTGAGTTTTAGCTTCTGAAAGGACACCAGCTGCCTCATCCAGTGGGCTCCTGTAGCTGGGGAGTCTGGGTGGACATAGAGCCTCCCTGGCATGGCCGGCTCCGCCTTGCCTGCCACCATCCTGAGTAGAAAAAGGAGGAGAAGAGAGAAGAACGAGAGTGGGAAGGTGAGAGGGAGATGAAGAGACAAATTAAGGTGCAACATCATCATCCTCATAAAGACCCCTTGGCTAGCAGCAACCAATGGTCATTACTCTGCCAAGATGACTCAGCCATTGCGGTAATCCTGCAGCCATATACAACCCAGTAGCCCTGTGATCTACCAAACCATATTGTCACAGCATGGCCAAATCTTCCAGCAGCCACACGACTCCATTCAGGCTCACTGATAGGCCACTGAGACTTAAGGATCCCTTTTTATACTAAACACATGTAGCTACAGTCAGTAATCATAAAAAATTACAGCCGTTTCAGCCCTCACTCCATGGGCTATAGGAACCATTCTCTCAGACTGGAGGTGCTGGTGGTTGTTTCAACCGTAACATCAATGCTAATTACGCTCCTCCAAGGTGTCGCTGAGAGAATCCAGAACACCACACTGGCAATCGCTGGGATTCCATGCCCTCCCAGGTCATCCCACAAAGATCTGGAACAAATGGCCGGTAAAAAAAAATGGCTGCTGGAGAAAGCAAAGCATGGTGGTGCATTTTATGGAGGCTTTGTCTAAATCTCAAATGGTACCCTATTCCCTACATAGTGCACTACTTCTGACTATGGGCCCTGCGATTAGGGTTTTCTTGGAATGACTAGGGTTCTGGATTCAGTACACCCCACCCTGGATATGGTTGTTTTGCCATTTGCACGGCTCGTCTGTGCTAATGATTGATGCCGCTCCGGTGGGCAATGGCAGATGCAGGCTGTGGTGGCATCACTAATTATGGCTAGAGGAATACAGATTATGTCAAATTGACTTCAAAAGTAGATTTGGTTTTGCATTTTAGCTAACCTAACCGTAAGCTAATTCTCCTAACCTGCTACGTTAATTATCCTAACCTGCTGTGTAAGTTGCAGCCAGGCGCTCCTTTTCACAAGAGCAATGATTAAATTGACAGAAACCTTTCGGTTTTCCTCCTTATTCAACCACAACAGACTCAATGTTACGAAGAGTCAATTCTTTACCCCTTTTTCGTGGTATCCAATTTGTAGTTACAGTCTTGTCTCATCACTGCAACTCCTGTACGGACTCAGGAGAGGCAAAGGTCGAGAGCCATGCATCTTCCAAAACACGACCCCGCCAAGCTTAACCTGGAAGCCAGCAGCATCAATGAGTCGGAGGAAACACTGTATACCTGGCGTCCGTGTCAGCATGCACTGTGCCTGGCCTGCCACAGGAGTCCCTAGTGCACGGTGGGACAAGGACATCCATGCCGGCCAAACCCTCGCCTAACCAGGACGACACTGGGCCCATTGTGAGCCTCCCCATCGGACTCCTGGTTGTGGCTGGCGTCGACAGAGCCTGGACTTGAACCCAGAATCTCTGGTGGCACAGCTAGCCTTAGACCACTGCGCCACTTAGGAGGCCCTTATTCTGGTCAATCTGACATAAGCTGTATCCCATCTAGTCAAAACCGGCATCACCCAAGGTATAGGGTCACTGGAAGGACAGCGGGTACAGCCCAGCAGGCAGCTTGCTAATGACAATCCGCAGCTACAGTTTAGTTAGAGCAGCGACTGAGACATGAGGCACTGCTCTTGCTTTGCTCAAGGAGCATGCATGGTTTGGCATAATATTATAACATGACCTCAATAACAACAAAGCTGTCTGTGGACAGACTTGTCACAAAAAATATTACAGTACTAGAGATTTCGATGATCATCATACTATTTTTGTGTCCTCTCTCTCTTGTTCTGAGAAGTGGTGATTTTCTCTGCAGCCATGCGCTCCTTTTCACAAGAGCAGTGATTAAATTGACAGAAACCTGTCGTTTTTCCTGATTATTCAACCACAACAGACTCAATTTAGGCAGCAAGTGCCTGGACTCATACTCCATCTCTCCATTCCATCAATGAATGTATACAAATGAACAGATGAGTTGGAGATGGACATCACACATGTTGGTCTTGAACACAAAGAAAATGTTGTTAACCAATACACACACAAAAATAAGGGTTCCTCAAGGGTTCTTTGTGAAGGATGATGGTTCTATGTGGAACCATACTGACCCAAATAACCCTTTGGGCCGTTAAATGTTTTTTGTTGTTGTAATTAGCAGAGTCAAAAAAGGGTTCTTTCCTTTTTTTAGTGCTAGTTAAAATGTAGGGGTGGCGGATCATTAGACATTTTGGAGGCGTGGTTTGAGCACTGCTCTTTTTGTAAAACCGAGTGTCATTACAGTTTATCTCATCTTTTTTGCTATGCCATATTGAAAATGACTATGGCCAATGACAGTGTTTTGTGAATGACTCATGTATGGCCTTGTGTCAATTGAGAACTGTTGCTTCAGTCAGTGGTTCACAATTCTCTCCTTAAGGGTCCTTTAGGAGAGAATTGAGAACCACTTACTGAAGCAACAGTTCTCAATTGACACAAGGCCATTCCAGAGCTAGCACACCTGATTAAGCTTGTCAATGAACACAACAATAAAACCTATGGAATTTTAACACTATAATATGGCTAACCAGAAAAAAATAACCCTGTATGGTTCTTCAAAAGGTTATTTGGAGAACTTTTGAGATTGATTATGGTTCTATAAAAAAAAACTTTCTCCATGTAGGTTCTATAAAGAACCATCAAGGGTTGTAATCATAACACCAAAAATGATTCTGCTATATAGAACCTTTTATAGTGCTTTATAGGAAAGGGTTCTTTATAGCAACATAAAGCTTCAATTTAGAACTGTATTAGCATGGTTCATTATCGAACCTTCAAAAAAGGGTTCTATATAGCTCAAAAAAAGGGGATCCACTATGGTTACAACCCTTTTTGGTGCTGTATGGTTCCACATGAAACAACATTACATTATCCAACATGACATTTGTAAGGGAGGGGGGGGGTGTAAATAAAGAATATAATGCAGAAAACGTGGTTATTTCTACCCTTCCATTAATTTGGTTTGCATAATGATGTCACAGCATGTAAAGTGTTTGTTCAAGTGGGCTCTCTGCCTGGGATGTGTGTGTGTGTGTGTGTGTGTGTGTGTGTGTGTGTGTGTGTGTGTGTGTGTGTGTGTGTGTGTGTGTGTGTGTGTGTGTGTGTGTGTGTGTGTGTGTGTGTGTGTGTGTACTGTGTGTGTACTGTGTGTGTACTGTGTGTGTACTGTGTGTATACTGTGTGTCTGTGTGCATACTGTATGTGGGAGACAGCATCACCTGAAGCATATAAAACTGTCTGAGAGTGTTAAATGTCTCTCTCATTTGCACCCACCGTTAATGTCTACTCTACAGCGTTGGTGATTATTTTCCTATGGTGAGAGGAAGGCCTCTGCTGAGTGGTGGGGGTGAAGCTGTGGGGTTGAGAAGATAATAGCTACTTTCACCTTCCTTAAGCTCACCGCTCCCTCCCTAACCTCCCCATTTCTTTTGACCCCCCTTTCCATTTCAAAACATCCCTGACTCCTGAGGTCTAAAGCCAAGCAGCATCTGAGACAGAGATGAGTAGGTGGATTTCTCATAACAACCATTAAGGATGTTACTAATCTAAGCCCTGAGCTTAGAGAAGAACTTGAGCAATACTGCAAACTGGAAGAACCACTCTGACAAGGTTTTTGGCAGGATTTTACAATTGTCTATGTATATTTTCTATTCTGGTGTATTGTATGTATTGCTGTACTGTCTGTTTTTAATATGTACAGTTGAAGTCAGAAGTTTACATACACTGAGGTTGCAGTCATTAAAATACATTTTTCAACCACTCCACAAATGTCTTGTTAACAAACTATAGTTTTGGCAAGACGGTTAGGACATCTACTTTGTGCATGACGCAAGTCATTTTTCCAACAATTGTTTACAGGCAGATTATTTCACTTATAATTCACTGTATCACAATTCCAGTGGGTCAGAAGTTTACATACACTAAGTTGAATGTGCCTTTCAGAAAATTACATCATGGCTTTAGAAGCTTCTGATAGACTAATTGACATAATTTGAATCAATTGGAGGTGGACCTGTAAATGTATTTCAAGGCCTACCTTCAAACTCAGTGCCTCTTTGCTTGACATCATGGGAAAACCATAAGAAATCAGGCAAGACCTCAGAAAAAATATTGCAGACCTCCACAAGTCTGGATCATCCTTGGGAGCAATTTCCAAATGCCTGAAGGTACCACGTTCATCTGTACAAACAATATTACGCAAGTATAAACACCATGGGACCACGCAGCCGCCATACCACTCAGGAAGGAGACGTGTTCTGTCTCCTAGAGATGAAATGTACTTTAGTGCGAAAAGTGCAAATCAATCCCAGAACAACAGCAAATGACCTAAAGATACTGGAGGAGGCACAAACAGGCACAAAATTATCTACAGTGCCTTGCGAAAGTATTCGGCCCCCTTGAACTTTGCGACCTTTTGCCACATTTCAGGCTTCAAACGTAAAGATATAAAACTGTATTTTTTTTGTGAAGAATCAACAACAAGTTGGACACAATCATGAAGTGGAACGACATTTATTGGATATTTCAAACTTTTTTAACAAATCAAAAACTGAAAAATTGGGCGTGCAAAATTATTCAGCCCCTTTACTTTCAGTGCAGCAAACTCTCTCCAGAAGTTCAGTGAGGATCTCTGAATGATCCAATGTTGACCTAAATGACTAATGATGATAAATACAATCCACCTGTGTGTAATCAAGTCTCCGTATAAATGCACCTGCACTGTGATAGTCTCAGAGGTCCGTTAAAAGCGCAGAGAGCATCATGAAGAACAAGGAACACACCAGGCAGGTCTGAGATACTGTTGTGAAGAAGTTTAAAGCCGGATTTGGATACAAAAGGATTTCCCAAGCTTTAAACATCCCAAGGAGCACTGTGCAAGCGATAATATTGAAATGGAAGGAGTATCAGACCACTGCAAATCTACCAAGACCTGGCCGTCCCTCTAAACTTTCAGCTCATTACAAGGAGAAGACTGATCAGAGATGCAGCCAAGAGGCCCATGATCACTCTGGATGAACTGTAGAGATCTACAGCTGAGGTGGGAGACTCTGTCCATAGGACAACAATCAGTCGTATATTGCACAAATCTGGCCTTTATGGAAGAGTGGCAAGAAGAAAGCCATTTCTTAAAGATATCCATAAAAAGTGTTGTTTAAAGTTTGCCACAAGCCACCTGGGAGACACACCAAACATGTGGAAGAAGGTGCTCTGGTCAGATGAAACCAAAATTGAACTTTTTGGCAACAATGCAAAACGTTATGTTTGTCGTAAAAGCAACACAGCTCATCACCCTGAACACACCATCCCCACTGTCAAACATGGTGGTGGCAGCATCATGGTTTGGGCCTGCTTTTCTTCAGCAGGGACAGGGAAGATGGTTAAAATTGATGGGAAGATGGATGGAGCCAAATACAGGACCATTCTGGAAGAAAACCTGATGGAGTCTGCAAAAGACCTGAGACTGGGACGGAGATTTGTCTTCCAACAAGACAATGATCCAAAACATAAAGCAAAATCTACAATGGAATGGTTCAAACATAACATATCCAGGTGGTAGAATGGCCAAGTCAAAGTCCAGACCTGAATCCAATCGAGAATCTGTGGAAAGAACTGAAAACTGCTGTTCATCCAACCTCAATGAGGCCGAGCTGTTTTGCAAGGAGGAATGGGGAAAAAATTCAGTCTCTCGATGTGCAAAACTGATAGAGACATACCCCAAGCGACTTACAGCTGTAATCGCAGCAAAAGGTGTCGCTACAAAGTATTAACTTAAGGGGGCTGAATAATTTTGCACGCCCAATTTTTCAGTTTTTGATTTGTTAAAAAAGATTGAAATATCCAATAAATGTCGTTCCACTTCATGATTGTGTCCCACTTGTTGATTCTTCCAAAAAAATACAGTTTTATATCTTTATGTTGGAAGCCTGAAATGTGGCAAAAGGTCGCAAAGTTCAAGCGGGCCGAATACTTTCGCAAGGCACTGTATATCCACAGTAAAACAAGTCCTATATCGACCGAACCTGAAAGGCCGCTCAGCAAGGAAGAAGCCACCTCTCCAAAACCTCCATAAAAAAAGCTATACTACAGTTTGCCACTGCACATGGGGACAACGATTGTACTATTTGGAGAAATGTCCTCTGGTCTGATGAAACAAAAATAGAACTGTTTGGCCAAAATGACCATCATTATGTTTGGAGGAAAAGGGGGAGGCTTGCAAGCCGAAGAACACAATCCCAAACGTGAAGCACGGGGGTGGCAGCATCATGTTGTGGGGGAGCTTTGCTGCAGGAGGGACAGGTGAACTTCACAAAATAGATGGGATCATTAGGAAGGTAAATTATGTGGATATATTGAAGCAACATCTCAAGACATCAGTCAGGAAGAGCTTTGTCGCCAATGTGTCATCCAAATGGACAATGACCCCAAGCATACTTCCAAAGTTGTGGCAAAGTCAAGGTATTGGAGTGGCCATCACAAAGCCTTGACCTTAATCTGTAGAAAATATATAGGCAGAACTGAAAAAGCATGTGCGAGCAAGGAGGCCTATAAACCTGACTCAGTTACACCAGCTCTGTCAGAAGGAATGGGACAAAATTCACCCAACTTATTGTGGGAAGCTTGTGGAAGGCTACCCGAAACATTTGACCCAAGTTAAACAGTTTAAAGGCAATGCTACAAAATACTAATTGAGTGTATGGTAACTTCTGGCCCACTGGAAATGTGATGAAAGAAATAAAACCTGAAATAAATCATTATCTCTACTGTTCTGACATTTCACATTCTTAAAATAAAGTGGTGATGCCAAATTACCTAAGACAGGGAATTTTTACTAGGATCAAATGTCAGGAATTGTGAAAAACGGAGTTTAAATGTATTTGGCGAAGGTGTATGTAAACGTCTGATTCAACTGTACATTTTTGTATTGACTGTATAGCTACTGTCTTGGTGACCAGGTTTCCCTCACAAAGTAGATTCCTTAAGGGTCTTCCAGGTTAAATAAAGGATCACGTTTTTTTTAAATGTGTCTCTGACTAAACTCACCACTTGTTGTCACAGAACTTGTAGCGATGGTCGTCGGCGGGGACAATGTCTGTGAGGAGGATGTACTTTGTTTTCGGGTTCATGCCCGTCACTTTAACCTTGTAGCTGGGGAACATCCTCCTGTGAAGGACACAAGAGAAGGGTCTTCAATTAAATTAGACATTTCCTAATGATGATTCCACCCACCATAATACCCACTAGACCTAATGCTCGCTCCCCAACTCACTCAAACACGAATTGGGTCAGCAATTAGTTATTGGTGACAAAGTCACCTCATCCTGATCCAATTTGGAAAGACCTGCCATGAGCTTCTAAGCACCTTTAGTATCGTAAGACCCGTAAATACGGAGGTTTATTTAATGCCTTATGTCTTCGTGCTGCCCTCACACCTTGGAGCTTTGAGGGATGTTGAACGGGAATCAAGGTGATAAGACGCTTTGGGCAATGATGTCACCCAAGCTTTTTGAGCACCTAAGTATCTTCCCTCACCTAGCTACCTTACACTGGAAAAGATTTCCCTCTTCAGATGAGCTAATGAAAATCAGCTTTAGCCCCAAGGTGTCTCTCCATGGGGCTGAGTGCAAAGGGTAAACATGCATAAGAGGCTCTTCTCCAGCTTTGCAGGAGGGTTTAAGCCAGCCCTGAGTGTAGCATCAGCACGGAAAGTGTTCTCCCCGCGGCAGATGAGCGGACGATTAGCACTCAGAAAGCGGCTCAAGCCAGGCTTAGAGACTGATTGGGACGGGTAAGGAGCTAGAGAGGTCACAGTCGATCACAGAGTTGAAGGAGGTATGTAACCACAAACTGGTTTAATCAACTTTATTTGTCAACGTATTGTGGTGTGGAAGCTACGTGGGAAATACATTGGATTTGAAAAATGTAATCAATGTAAAAGTATGTTTTGAGGGTGGAAATTCAACCACAATATTGTCATCATTGTAACCAGTGTTCAACATAGACAAACCTTGTATCAAATATGTTGAATTTGTAAGTTTGAAACATTATAAACATTATAAGAAGACTATAGGCTGGGTAGTACCTCCTACTGGAGAGTTAATCTATCTACTGCTATTCATTTGGTCTCCCATCCAGGGTTTTGACCAATCCGAGCCCTGTTTAGCTTTTATATGTGTCACTGGCTACTACCAATGTGCTATCATGAGAATGAATACTGAGCAATCTCTAAATAACTAAATCTGTTCACTGTTGCTACTGAAGTCATTCCAAGCTTTAACAGAGCAAATGAAATGTAACCATACTTTATAAGTCATACTGAATATCATCAATTACACTATTTAGGCCTATATAGCATTTGCAACAGCTTTTAAAAAATTATTTTCTTTATTTTTTAAATTATTTTTTTTTTACCTTTATTTAACCAGGAAGGGCTCTTTTTATTTTTTTATTTTTAACCCCTTTTTCGTGGTATCCAATTGTTGAAGTAGCTACTATCTTGTCTCATCACTACAACTCCCGTACGGGTTCGGGAGAGACAAAGGTTGAAAGTCATGCGTCCTCCAATACACAATCCAACCAGCTGCACTGCTTCTTAACACAGCACACATCCAACCCGGAAGCCAGCCGCACCAATGTGTACCTGGCAACCTTGGTTAGCACACACTGCGCCCATCCTGCCACAGGAGTCACTGGTGCACAATGAGACAAGGACATCCCTACCGACCAAGCCCTCCCTAACCCGGACGACGCTAGGCCAATTGTGCGTCGCCCCACGGACCTCCCGGTCACGGCCGGTTACGACAGTGCCTGGGCGTGAACCCAGAGTCTCTGATGGCACAGCTGGCGCTGCAGAACAGCGCCCTTAACCACTGTGCCACCGGGGAGGCCTAAAAACTATTTTTCAAGAGCGTTCTGGCCAAGATGGGCAGCACCAAGTCATTACAAAAATTACAGACAAACAACATGAAAAACTACAAGTAATCTAGTAAAAACCATAGAATTCACAAGAGTATAACAAAAATAAAAACAGCAAATTAAAAACATTGACAGGTCAGGGAATCAGTCTCAAGATCATGTTGTCCTGTTCTATAACTTTTATTTTTGGTTGAGATGGAGATGTGAATCCAACATATTAATGATTAGAAGTGACTCCAACATATAAATGATTCATTTGTAGACAAACTGGATATTGAATAGTCTTTGGTTGTCAAAGCAACCAAATATCAACATTTAAAGGAGATGTATCTTCTGCTTGGATAGGTCCATCTGTGCCACTGATTTAGTCTGGCTTTAATTCCAGTTTCTCTACAAATTAATCATTGATATGTTGGATTCACGTGTCCACCTCAACCAAAAATCTAACTCAAAGAATACGACAAAAGGCAGGAAGGCCCTAAAAATTGTCAGACTCCAGCCACCCTAGTCATAGTCTGTTTCTCTGCTACCGCATGGCAAGCGGTATGCACCAAGTCTAGGTCCAAAATGTTTCCACCCCCAAGCCATTAGACTCCTGAACAGCTAATCAAATACCTGGACTATTTGCACCCCCCCCCCCCCAGCACCATTTTTAGAATGCTGCTACTCCCTGTCTATTATCTATGCATAGTCACTTTATCTCTACCTACATGTACATATTACCTCAATTACCTTGACTAACCTGTGCCCTCACTTATTGACTCTGTACTGGTACCCCCTGTATATAGCCTCGCTACTGTTTATTTTATTGTTGATCTTTAATTATTTGTTATTTTTCTATTTTCTTCTTTTTGAACTTTGTTAACTTTTTTTAACTGCATTGTTGGATAAGGGCTTGTAAGTAAGCAATTCACTGTATTCGGCGCATGTGACAAATACAATTAGATTTGATTTGAAATCAAGTCAAACATTAAATGCACTTTACATAAAGTTTGATTTGATTTAGTCCTTTTCTTTCAATTTGAATCTTGGTTGAGATGGAGACGTGAATCCAACAAATCAATTATTAATTTGTAGACAAACTGGAATTAAAGCCAGACTAAGTCAGCGGCACAAAATATACTATATATATTTCCTTCAAATGTTGATATTTGGTTGCATTGACAACAAAACACAATTCAATATGGGGCCCGATTCCAACCCGAGTTAAGCGCGTGTAAATGGAACAGAATTCCCTTTTTATGCCCTTTTCTCTCTACACATATACTGAATTTGAACTTAAGCATGCTATTCACCCGCTATTATTTTGGGTGGGGATCGAATAAATGAAGGTGTGGCAAATATGCCGTATTCTGACCTTGACTTAATTCCCTCATAATTCCACCACATTTATGTGCAAAGAAACCATAAATAATGTCTAGCCAACATACCGGTTCCAAGTGGAAAAAGCATCATTTTTTCCTGATACTAATAACACCATTCTCCATGCACTGTAATTTACAACTTGATGAGAGCTATTGATAAGAACTAGGTAAATGAGTAATCCGTTTGAATCAGAGAATTGTAAATATAAATTATATATTTTACCTTATAATCGCTTGAGACAAATGTGAAACCAGTCATATGGCAGCAAACTGAAGCATATCAACATATCAACTTTCCCACAGTAAAGATTATGAAATGCAGAATTTAAATTGAAAGACATTTTAACTTGCAGGGATGGGCACTCTCAAATGTCTTAATTATAGGCTACCCGACATTCTCTGTATCCTATTTCTATCAGGTTAAATATGACCCACTACTGGGTAATTTACAGTTAATTCCCTTCAGTTGGTATAGCCTACATTATCATTCCATTTAATTACATTGTTTTGTTTACAGCCATGTGGTTGTTGCTGTGGATCATTGGTAACAGTTGATAATATATATATATTTAAAGACATGTAGGCTAATTAAATCGTTATGGAGTAAAGCGCAGACCAAGCCGTAACAGTTTGAACCTGATGCATGGTGCAATACTCAGCTGTGTCATTACACAATTCCATGGTTAGTGCAGGCAATAGACGAGGGTATAGCCTGCTATTGTACACTATTCTCTCTATTATATTTCTATGTACACTAATCTTCCAACATTACCATGGGTTGAAGAACTGAATGTGAACATTTTCAGAATGAATCAAACCACTGTCTTTTTTCTTTCGTGCATAAATGCTCTCCTATCCTGTTTTTTTATGATTCCTAAATACTTCCTAACCCTAAATAATCTATAAGATCAGAGTATTTTTTTATCTACCAATTGGTGCCATAACGTAGAAGAATATGCATATATTTAGATGACTTTCTTTCATGATCTCTAATATTCTGAACCCGTTCTCTGGATATACTGGTGAGTCTGGGAATAAAATTAAAACTATAAGGTGTTTAAAGAGATTACTTAAGGTAAATGTACTGAAAACCTTATTGAATGAAAACTCCACGAGAAAATCTGTTGGCCAGCAAGTGGGAGGGTTTTCAGCGGTTTAACTGCATTTATTCAGCATGAGAAGGAATCACGCCTGAATCACGCCTGCAAATCCTGTTTCATGCCTTCACAAGGTAAGTCTGAATACTAACTACTGAGAAGTGTGTGGGAAAGTTGTTCCTAAATCAGAATCGGGTCTTTCACTTTTGTAATACCGTAAATAGCCTATTAACTTGTCAATAAATGAACAAATTATATGTTGGATTCATGTCTCCAATTAAATCAAAAATACAAGTTAAAGAATAAGATTAAGGCAGTGGCTCAGATGAAACTATCCACTTCCAAGCATTAGATATCCATAAAATGTTGATATTTGGTGGCGTTGTCCACCAAACACAATACAATATTACTTTTGTAATTCAGTAATACAGACTAAAGTTATCTTACAAACTAATGTAACAGTATTTATTCAACCTTAAAATAAGTAACATATCCATGGCCGCATTTTGAAGTTAGTCTACAGTAACTATAAATGTCTTCTTATGTCATTATGGGCTTCTGAGTGGTGCAGTGGTCTAAAACAGTGCTTCGCAGTGCAGGAGGTGTCACTACAGTACCTGGTTCAAATCCAGGCCGTTGGACAGGGTAGGCCGTCATTGTAAATAAGAATTTCTTCTGAACTGCCTTGCCTAGTAAAATGTATCATAGAAAGATAGCATGCAAAGGTTGCAGGTATGTGGTGCTTGACACAGTTTCTATAATAATCTGTGCAGAATCAGCATTGATGTACTTTTTATGCAATCCAGGTAATTTGGTTGTGCTATTAGATTAAATAGAGTGATAATACATTAAGTTGTTGTATAAATTCAAAATATCTGACATTGTATTACTATTTGAACTTTCTGTGCTTTTAAATGGTTGAGAGTGCAGTGATAATACATTTAGATAACAGCGACGGAAAATCTGACATTATTTTTCCATTGGAATTTGGTTGTGCTTTTAGATGGTTGAAAGCATAGTGCTAACACATTGGGAATTCAACAAACTTATGGCTGTCTTTTTGAGTGGGTGAATAAAGGTTGAAATTTAATTGATCCAACATTTCAACCAAACATTACTCACATTTCCACGTTGAAATGACGTGGTGTGCCCAGTGGCATGTTCCTACATTTCACCTGATGGTTTTTGAGAGTGCATCGGCAGCACCGCCAAAAAAATAGTTCTCTGCTCTCATCCGTCTCAGAGAGAGAGCAAGAGAGAGAGACTCGGGAATGATAGACAGAATATACTAATATAGCAGACAAGGCCATAAAACACATGAATAACCCTACCTTCCGTGACCTCTTCCCTGTGAAACGGCCCTCTTTTTCATCCCATCTGCAAAGCAAAAAGTTGCAAAGGGATCTGCAGCACCCCTTATAAACCCCTAAGTGCTTTTTAATGGTGGTTCGGATCGGACAGCACTTTGTACATCTGACTTGTCATCGTACCGCATCACCCCCTGAGAGTATGGTCGGTCAAAGGGTCTGTACTCCAGTACAGTTGATCTGCTGCTTCCCCTTCTACCGACAACCGGTAAAAATAGTGGGAGTGTGAGACACACTTGTGAAAGACTGACAGTGACATGCTCTCTGAATAGATGAGTGTAAGAGCGGGCAGATAGCTGGCCCCCTAAGCAGGCCAAGCATAAGGCTCTGGATGCATCAAAGGTAGTGCACTATGTAGGGAATAGGGTGCCATTTGGGACTCAGCCTCTATCTGTTGCTAACGCACAAGGCTTCAAAGGACCCATCCAAGATCTTTCTGGCCTGACAGCAGCCCTTGCTAAAGTTTTGTTCATGGATCACATTACTGTAAATACTCAACCTGCCCTGTACAGTAGAGGGGATTGAAGGCAGGTAATCTCTCTCCGTCTCTCTCAGGCTCCAAATCCAATCAGTGAGGAGATCAGTCCTGGTGTCATGCTCACAGAAAGACCTTTTAATCTGAGGGGAACATCCAAAACAGATCTGCAGCTCATCCCAGCCCCACTCACACCATCCAACCAGGCCCATATTGAGGCCTGTGTCAATAGATCAGGAGGTCTCCAGAAGGATATAAGGCTATTTCTATGTAACCCACCCTACCATTATTGCTTTTGGCTTTTCAGCACATCCATGATTCCATTTTCCCACAAAGACATGACTCGATCGAAATAGTGGTGTACAGTAACCCCTCAGTTACTGTGGAAACATTGTTCGATCGGGCCCTAGAATTACCATCTCCCTATCTGAGTCCATTTCCAAAAGACTGAGCTCCACGAAGGGGTAACACAGCACAGCTCTGCGAGGGGGCCCACACTGGATCACATAGCATGTCTAATGGCTAATCGGGGACCTCAATGGCTCAGTCACCTCAGCCCTGCCTGATGACAGTTGCTGTGGTTTCCATGGCAAAGCTGCCAAACAGCCATGATAAAATATCCAAGTTGTACTGCCCATCCCCTTGAAGTGCAGCACTTTACTCAAAAGCACGCCTTTGTGTCATCCAAAACAGAATATGACAATGCATGAACAATGGAATAGGGATTCATTTGTTAAAGTGAGTGCCTGTCAAAACTCAGGAGCAGTCAGGACCAGCTGATTGCCACATAATCCCAAGGCATGCGTTTTCTGTGCACGTGCGTGTCTGAGAGAGTGTTTGTGTGTGTAGAGGACTGGAGAGAATGAGAAATGGAGATGGAGAACGTGTATGATATCAGTGTCAGTGTGTGGGTGTGTGTTTGTGTGGTGTGAGCCAGCTGTTTTCCTAGCAGCTCAGCACTAGGAGCCTCCCTGCCTCCTAGGCCCTCCAGTCCAGGGATCTATCCAGGCTCTGTTCCAAATGGTACCCTATTTCATTTATAATGTACTACTTTTGACCAAAGCCCATAGGGCTCTGGTCAAAAGTAGTGCACTACATGGGGAATATGGTACCATTTGGGAATCCCATCCAGTCTCTGGGAACCTCCAGCACTGAGGGAGATCAAAAGGAGTGGCGGGGGGATGATGGAGCGTTCCAGGCCCCGCTAGACGCTGCTGAAAGCGGGCGCCGGGGTCCTCTAATCACCCCTCCACCACCGCTCCCACTGACGGACTGTGTACAGAGAGAAAGAAAGGCGAGAAGGAGCACCGTGTGTACAGATAGGGAGAGAGGGGAGAGTTGGAGCACTGCCTGGGTATGTTAAAGGGCAAGGATTAAGATTGAGACTGTGGCACTCACAATAACAAACTACATCTACGTTCCTCAGTCAGGAGTTCACTGACTGCACTGTATGAGGCTGAAGGGCCAAGCTGCACTGTAAGAGGCTGAAGGGCCAAGCTGCACTGTAAGAGGCTGAAGGGCCAAGCTACACTGTAAGAGGCTGAAGGGCCAAGCTGCACTGTAAGAGGCTGAAGGGCCAAGCTGCACTGTAATAGGCTGTAGGGCCACGCTGCACTGTAAGAGGCTGAAGGGCCAAGCTGCACTGTATGAGGCTGTAGGGCCACGCTGCACTGTAAGAGGCTGAAGGGCCACGCTGCACTGTAAGAGGCTGAAGGGCCAAGCTGCACTGTAAGAAGCTGAAGGGCCAAGCTGCACTGTAAGAGGCTGAAGGGCCAAACTGCACTGTAAGAGGCTGAAGGTCAAGCTGCACTGAAGAGACTGAAGGGCCAAGCTGCACTGTAAGAGGCTGAAGGTCAAGCTGCACTGTAAGAGGCTGAAGGGCCAAGCTGCACTGTAAGAGGCTGAAGGGCAAAGCTGCACTGTAAGAGGCTGAAGGGCCAAGCTACACTGTAAGAGGCTGAAGGGCCAAGCTGCACTGTAAGAGGCTGAAGGGCCAAGCTGCACTGTAAGAGGCTGAAGGGCCAAGCTGCACTGTAAGAAGCTGAAGGGCCAAGCTGTACTGTAGGAGGCTGAAGGGCCAAACTGCACTGTAAGAGGCTGAAGGGCAAAGCTACACTGTAAGAGGTTGAAGGGCAAAGCTACACTGTAAGAGGCTGGAGGGCCAAGCTGCACTGTAATAGGCTGAAGGTCAAGCTGCACTGTAATAGGCTGAAGGCCAAGCTGCACTGTAGGAGGCTGAATGGCCAAGCTGCACTGTAAGAGGCTGAAGGGCCAAGCTGCACTGTAAGAGGCTGAAGGTCAAGCTGCACTGTAAGAGGCTGAAGGTCAAGCTGCACTGTAAGAGGCTGAAGGGCTGAACTGGACGTTTCCCAAGCCATGGTCTAGTCTAAAGACACAGCCATAACTTTTTCCTAGTCCTGCCACTCTGCCCCTTCCAAGGAGTGCTGACCGGACACTGCCCGCCCTCTATAGGGTGTTGACCTCTCACTGTCCTGAGAACCTTCATTCATTATTTTATTAATTTGTTCATTCATTCATCCTTCATGTACTGACACTGATTAAAACCTGCAAGCTCATCAGATCCTTTAGCATCTAGCAGCACCTAGCACTACTGCTTGATGCTCCTTCCAGATTCCTCTATGAAAAAGTCTCTGCTGGGATAAATTGGCATTGAATTTTTTTGGCAGTCTCGGCTGCAACTTGAACAACAATATGTCTGTTAGAGAGCTAAATGTCAAGCAAAATGTCTAGCTAGAGCTGGTGTAGCAGTGAAGCAGCCTTGCTATATTTACTCGTCATTTTTGTATAGAGATTCAGATTATGATTTTGGCACCTATAGTTTTTCTATCACATTCTCAACAAAACCAACTCTTGCCCACTGTGTTGAGGCCTACAAGTGGTTAAATTTACAATACATTTTTATGTTCAATAACATTTTATACTTCACATCAGTTCAGACAGAGTTCATTCTTAGAATTATTGAATTACGTACTGTAGCTTCTCCTGCTCCATTACGGAGCAAGATAAACCTGGTGTGTGTCCCATACGGCACCCTATTCATGCTCACCATGGGCTTGAGTCAGAAGTAGTGCACTATAAAGGGAACAGAGTGCCATTTGGGAAGACGCCCTGCTTTTCTCTGGCTTCTTAGGCTGACTGACTGGATAAGCCTAGTCAGTCAGTCAGGTTTTCCAGCTGAGTGCAGCTGGCGGAGCTGCGTAGCTAAGCGTCACTCTGAGGCCGGGCCCTTCAAAGGTTTTAAGGAATTCTCAGCACACTTTATCAGCTGGACAAGGGAAAGCCCATCTTTCACAGTGATGCGGCATTAAAGAAAAATTGTGGTGACCTTTTACATTTTGGACTGGGAAAAAAGCCCCTGTGAGGAATGAGGGGTGGGTGGAGGTTAGTTAGAAAGCATCTAGTCATCTTCTGGTTAAAGTCCAGGTTAAGGGCCAGACTGTCTAATCCATGGGGCGGCATTCAATCTAACACACAGAGCAGGGCTGTGGGTTTGTGTTTTCAATTAGATATTCACTGGGGCAGACATGACGACTCTACCACTACCTGAGACCCAGGGTGCCATAACTGTAGCATGGTGTAATTGGTTGCCTTAGCTCCAACAGATGGTCATAGCTGCTCAAAATGGAGGTGCCGTAATGACTACATTTTAACACTATTGAAAGCAGCTACGCAATTAGCAAAAGTAACCCATATTTTTGGAGAGTCTCAGATGAGTCTAGTACAGTTTAGCATAGTGTAGTATATAATGCGTTGTGCTAGTCTACTAATATAGTATAGCCCATGTATTGCTGTGATATATGAACTGTAGGTACTCACCTGCCTGCTTTC
The DNA here is from genome assembly GCF_036934945.1 of Oncorhynchus masou masou. Taxonomy (NCBI): domain Eukaryota; kingdom Metazoa; phylum Chordata; class Actinopteri; order Salmoniformes; family Salmonidae; genus Oncorhynchus; species Oncorhynchus masou. The sequence goes on from NC_088220.1 coordinate 60,689,024, forward strand.
GTTATGATCATCTCTGTTCCCGCCTCATGGAACTTCTTCCACAGCTCCCTCTCATGAAGAAGAACCTTGATGTTCTCAATATTCTAAATAGAGAAAGTTAGAGACAGCCATGAGGGTTGGCAACATGTTGTGGGCTTATAGGCAACATGTTGTGGGCTTATAGACAACTCAGATTATACCATCTGCATTTTTAAGTTAAACCAGTTCATTCTCAATAAATCATTCCCAATTGATAAGGTATCCACCGACTGGAAATAAAAACACCCACGATTTAATATGGCCAATAATTTTGTCAAATCAACATTTATTGAAATTGAGAGCAAGGACACATACCCATTTGGCCATTTCCAAGAATAAGAAACTTCTGAACATACAAAACCTTTGCAGTTGTGGTTCTGGCTCTGTGTTGAGAGCCTACAATACCCATGATTACCTGGTCTGGCTCATTGCCCTGGGGGGTGCTAGGAGTTGTAGGCAGGCCCAAGTGTGAGGAGTCAGGGCTGAGATCTGGGGGCCCTCCAGATTGGACCCCAGTCACACTGTCATCCGTCACAGCTGAGGCCTTCTCCTGGAGCATCTCTATGAGATGAACAACGGCTTCAGTTCAATACACAGACTTACAATACACAGACTTACAATACACAGACTTACAATACACAGACTTACAATAAACAGACTTACAATACATGGACTTACAATACATGGACTTACAATACACAGACTTACAATACACAGACTTACAATACACATACTTACAATACATGGAACATAGAATTACATATAGTACTTATATAGAACTTATATAGTAATGTAATAGAATATATGTGACACAGACTTACTATAATACTAAAATAAAACAAAGCATCTCTACAGATACTAACAGACTTACAATACCAATATTACACTGTCTCTTAAAATACTTAAATATACAGATAATAACAGACTTACAATACCAATACTACACTGTCTCTTAAAATACTTAAATATATCACATTCCCATGAAATGGACTGGACAAAATATGTTCCAACGTAATACACTGTGCACAAACAAAATGGAACATCCCTTCAAGCTACAAAGTTGAACCCCCCCCCTCCAAATAACAGTAGTCTAATATTTCATCATGGCTAAATATTGAGCTATTATTTACTTTTTCAACTAGTAATTGACATTAAGTACATTTATATAATGTACTTGTATAGCAATTGCTATTAATTTTGTATTTCTACAATAATTATCGCTATTAATACTGTAAGGAAATTGAAAATATTTTACTGGAAAGCTTCTAATTAATTCAATATTTTCAAACCTTACGGGGACATTTCAAGGATAGAGGAGTCAATGCCTCATTCTTGCACTGCATTAATACACACTGGAATGTGCGTACTCAACTAAAATGTTTGCAATGAGAGAATATATATATTTTTTAAATTAATTCAGGCATGCTCTATCATTGTGGGATATTTCTTGGAATTAATTTTTCCGTTCTTGGAAACCAGGTCACTGTTTTGTCCCCAAGCTACTAACTATTGTTAATAGAAATATCTGTTGAATTGTGTAGGCGAAGTCATTTCAAGGTGGATCACTGCAGCAAGGGCCATGTGCCATTGGGGGAATTTGGTCACAATGACCCAAATATGATGATGGGCCCTCATTCATACAAAATAGAGCTAATCTAGGTTGGCAGTGAGGTTCCATGTGAGTTTACAGGAGGACCTGCGTCTGAATTGTCTACTGCATACTGTACCCTCAGCTCTGCTCTCCATTAATGTGAAAAGATGGAAGAGTAGTGAGCAAACTTGGTTGTTCCACACATAGTATTCAAATTACTGGACCATTCAAGTGAAGTTGTTCCCACATACAACTACACTGTTGTGCTTGTTAGGTCATCATACATACACAACTATTAGGTAATCATAAATATTGAAGCAACATTCTGGCCATAGAATTAGAATTACTAGAACGGACAATCCCATTCCACTCTGCACTCTGTGATGGGTGGACCAGCAGCCATATTGAATACTTATATTTCTGTTATTTTGGTACGATCGCCATTTTGATTCACTGACGTTAAGTTTGATAAATAAAATGACAAAATTCCTAATATATATTTTCATATTAACTTGAAAATCATAAGAAACTCTAGACATAAGCTAATTACTCAATCTGCATGCTTGGAGACCACAATAAAAATCACACAGGGTCAAGATTAATTGTTTGTCAGAAGAGTTGGATTAAATATTTACTCTTATAGCATTATGGCGGGATGGTTTTATGTAACGGCTCCTAAACACTGTTCATTCCATTAGTCCAGGTCACCAACTAAGCTTCGCTTTCTCATGGCTCTAAACCCATCTCAAAGACAAACATCTTTCATGAGAGACACAGACACACAGACAGCCTGGTATAGCCTCGTCTGCTCAATACAGTTCAGTTTCACAATGCCCTCTCCTCTCCCATAGCAACCATTCGCCCAGCCATTTTACCATACAGACTCAAACTGTAGCTCTACGTCCCAAATGGCACCTGATTCTCTATATAGAGCACTACTAGTCCTATGGGCGCTTTTCAAAAGTAGTGCACTATATGGGGAATAGGGTGCCATTTTGGAAGTACATATAAAGGTCTACAGTGTACATTTCGGAGAGTTTTACACTCACCCCGGCCCCCCCTTAATCTCAGGCATGTAAACAATTAGAGTGCTCTCTCTCAGGATGAAAGAGAAGGGGCTCCAACTGTAAACCAACGCAGACATTTGCTAAAGCGAATAAAGATAAGGTGCGCTGCAAATCAGCCGTGGTACTTTTTTACCCTCCTGAACAGGGCCCTTTCACTTACCCTGTTTAACTAAACACACTGAGCTAGCCCTCTGTTTATATCTGTGTCACTCCCAGACATATAATCCACTAAACTATTCATGGCAGATTGTTCTGTGTGTGTGTGTGTGTGTGTGTGTGTGTGTGTGTGTGTGTGTGTGTGTGTGTGTGTGTGTGTGTGTGTGTGTGTGTGTGTGTGTGTGTGTGTGTGTGTGTGTGTGTGTGTGTGTGTGTGTGTGTGTGTGTGTGTGTGTGTGTGTGTGTGTACCCTGGGTGCAGTAGGGAGGCTATTCTCAGTGGTGAGTCTGATATGCTGGGAGCTGGCCAAACTCAATTAGCAACTGTTGCTTTTAGGCAACTCCTGAGTTTTTTATGAGGAGCAATACCATGACAGTAAATGGAGGGGAGAGCATGCAATGTACTGTATCTATATCTCAGGACATTTTTGTGTGTGTGTGTGTGTGTGTGTGTGTGTGTGTGTGTGTGTGTGTGTGTGTGTGTGTGTGTGTGTGTGTGTGTGTGTGTGTGTGTGTCTGTCTTTGCCTGTATCTGTCTGTGTATCTGTGTCTGTGGTTTTGCCTCCCAGTCTGAAATATAGATATGATGCATGTCATTGAGACAGCTGCCATAAATTCAAACCTGACCTGCCATTTTGTGCAGAAGCCAGTCTCATGCATCTGGTGTTGTATTGCAGAGGTGGGGTCTGACTGTGCATCAGTACATTGCATCTTTGCATCTTTGTTGTTGTATGTTTGTCTCTGGCAGGTACAACTCAGCTATGTCAATAGAATCACTTAGGGCTTAGGGGCGGCAGGCTAGCCTAGTGTTTAGAGTGTTGGACTAGTAACTGAAGGTTGCAAGTTCAAACCCCCGGGGTGACAAGGTACAATCTGTCCTTCTGCCCCTGAACAGGCTGTTAACCCACTGTTCCTAGGCTGTCAATGAAAATAAGAATTTGTTCTTAACTGACTTGCTTTTTAAATAAAGGTTTTTAAAAAAGGCCCGCCATTAGTGCAAATATTTATAAATGTGAAACTGACCTATCACAACAAAAATGTAATGGTACCAAAGTAGTAAGTGAGTATGGTGCTGTAAAATCTCTCACCTGGAAAACAGCTCTCTAATGTTGGATTCCCTCTGCAAAATTAGGCCGGTTTAAATCAGTTATTTAGTTGATTTATTGGCTACAAATGTCAGTATCCTACCTAACAGAACATCTCAGGATGTAATGTTTAAAACAAATAAAATATGAATTATAGTCCACATATTAGCGACATCCCGCATCATTGTTCGAGGGCTTTGTATTTTGGTATTTCTTATATTAATGTAAATGAAAAGGACATTATTTAGATTCCCATATGTAGATAACATTATTTTTTTGTAATTTGTGATCATATAATTCTAAAAGCATATTCTAAAATCATTATCTGGCAATCGGCCTGTATAAAAAATATATGAATAAGATTAATAGTATTTGCATTATCATTTTTAATGGTTAATGCTACTAATAATAATATTTGTAACATTATTTAAGGATAATAACTCTAATAAGAAGACTGTCTTTTTAATCTTAAACAGAACAGATAGAATTGTTGTTTGTTTAACGTTCTATATTAAAGCGTGAATCCATAGTTGCTTCATCAATTTAAGACTTAATACACCCATTGATTCTTGAAGGATATAACTTACAAATGCCTCATGAGCTTAGTTCAACTGTCTTACCCCATCAGAACCTAAAATAAAAAGTTTTTTTACTCCAATGTTTCTAAACAATGTAAATGTTAACAAACACGGTATAGCCTCAAAACATGGTTAAAACTATCATTTTAATTCAATGGATGGTCAGTCCTTGCATCCATAGTTCTCATGACTTTAATGTCAATAAACTCTGAATACCTTCACAGGGCCCTGAAACATACATCAGACTGGTATTTTGGTGTTTAATATGACATTTCATGTCATTTCTACACAGCATATAGGCTACTATCCATAAAGAAAAGTACAATCTCAGACAAAGGCTCCTGGCATTTTTTTATTTATTTAGTAAATATCTGTTCTTAACTTGTTGTGATTTTCGTCATATTTACAGTAAACCTAAAAATCATATTGTGACAATTATTATTATTTAGCATATAACTTTTTTGAGTATAGGTGAAATGTATAGAAATTGTGACTTTCAAATGTGACTATAGGCTACATGTTCATATCAGTTAAAATTTCATTTTTTATAGACCGTGTGACCATATACTGTTATTCACCTCCATAATATTATACCGCAACATACAACAACGGTTTACTGCTTTAGCTTTTATTGTTGAAATAGGCTACAGACACAGCGTTGTCACGTTCAACATCACTATCAAGGCAGTCAAATAACGCGTGAAAAGTAGAAAGTACATCCTAACACTAATCGCATTAAAGAAGCTGAGCCTATCCAACTAAGCCGTTTTCAGATTGACTCTACTATGCCTGAGCTTGTTTACAAAGCATGTAGACAGGCAGATTACACTGAAGATAGGCAAGAACATTATTATATTACCTCATTAAATATTAAAAGCTTGAATCCATTTATTTTCCAAATGGTAATTTTCTGTCTTCACGAAGGAAATATCAGAAAGTTACGTTCCATTGAGACGTAGTTAGGGCAAGTCGTTCAGCATCTCATCTTAATAGACTTGCTTATCTTTCTCCGGTATAACGGTTCTCGAGTAAACTCCCGGTCACGCGTGAGCGCCCGTGTTAACCCTGCCTTGATGTGATTCAACAGCTCGTGAACTGAACTGTAGCCTGCTCTGCGCGTTAGCAGTGCGGTTTGAGCGTTAGAGAGAACGAACTTGGTGCGTGATTTTTTCTTGGAAACACAAAAAAGAATTTGCTCAACCCCTTGAATTGTTAAAACGCCGGGACGAGTGAATTATTTGGCTCGTTCCACCCCTCTCCCTCCCTCTCACCGTCGCAGACCTGACGTCGCTCCCCTACCAACGAGAATAGTTTACAGCGCGATGCACTGCTCCTCTGGAACCAGAATCTCTCCACCAACGACTATTGGACTAATAATCGTGGTGTATGACATGAATACAACCTCATCTCCTTCGCCATCCCACTGTCTATTGGTTACATCTTTAAAAATACTAACCCCATGCTACGTGTTGCCTATAAATTGATATAGCTGCAGAGTCTGATTGGGCCTATAGGCTATTAATATGCATAATATAGTACACATATAGGCTTCATAAATAAACTATTCTGAGAATAGTACATATTTTACCCGATAGACCTTTGCTACTAGATATTATTTTTTCAACCAACTCAGAATAGCACAACTTGATCATTGAAGCATCTGCTCTGACACTTTGTCAATCAGGTGTCACTGTGAAAACAGACATGTGAGGAACTGGGTTACCTGTGAGGTGAACCATGTCCAAATCGGGATTGTTGGGTTCGAAATGAGGCTCCTCTGTTCCAGGGCCACAATGAAGACGAGTGGACTAGCCTATAGCCTACCCATCGTCTGGTTCAGTTAGGCTATAGATTTTATTTCTTTATCGTTATTTTGCAGGCCATGTTTCCCTTCAAAACAGCAAATGACCTCTGAGGACAACAGTGAAGACGAGTGGACTAGCCTATAGCCTACCCATTCAGTTATAGATGGTATTTCTGGACCGTTATTTCGCACACCATGTTTCCATTCAAAACAGCAATAGCCGTCAAAGAATGATGCTAAAACGCTCATACATTTTCAGGTGAAATATGGTTGTGGTTTTAGAGTAAATGGGTCGAAGCACGAGGCTGAAAGACCAATAAATCAGCAATAGAAGTTGGCGGGTCGGGTTGGTCGGTGAGAGTTTGACTTATATTTACTGGTGACATGACCAAATGAACGAGAACAGCTTAAATGTCCTTCCCGCGACCGTTTGTCATTTCCCCCAATGCGTTTTCAACCCTTTCAATATTTCTCAGCCAAAATATGACTGGTGAATGATCTGGCATCGAATGATCAAACGACAGTGGTCCTTGTTTGAGTCGGTTTAATATTTGGACATGGGTGATGCATTTTATCAGTTAATGGCAGGTTTTAGAGATTTATTGATGATTTGTTGGCTCATAACAGATTTTGATAATGCATTCTAATTAACAAATGGCTTGATTTTGGTATCATTTTGAGCACAATAAATTGAATCTAGGCTGACTGTATTTGTCCGTTTGTTGAAATCATAGGCTGAAATGTAATACACTAGTTGCCTTTAATTTATTTACTTTGTCAATGGGGTGATTTTCGTTTTTTGTTCGTCCATTTAACTTATGAATGAACAAAAAATGTACGAATAATAGTTAATATTTCTTTATTGTGAACATAGCCTACTACAATTACAAATAGCTTACTAATAGGGTAATTATCATAGGCTAATATATTGAACGCACACATGCATTTTTTCGATAGGCCTGTCATCATTATTGTATGATTAATCAATATAATTAATATTAACGTTTTTTGTCAGGGAACAAACATACAGAATAGTCAGTTTTCTATGGTCTTCCATCTCATATTGCTATGTCAACCAATTTGCTGAATGGGACAGTAATCTTTCCTTGGTTATGTGGCGCCAAAAGGCCAAAGCCTCTTGAGTTCACGTGAAGGCCTTTTGTTCTATATTGAACGTACAGTCCATCCAAGATCGAACACAGTCCTCCAAACATCAGTCATTTGCGCGGGAAGAACATATTTAGGAAAACATGTAAATATTGACCTTAAATTCATTGCATCATATAAACACAACGCCAGACTGTGTTAACGCATAGGCTATGCTAAGTTTACACAAAAGCCTCGTAAATATATATTTACCTACCTCATGAAAGTGAAAAAGCAATGGTATGACCATTGACCAACAACAAATATGCAAAATGTAAAATGACCAAAGGCACATACTCAATTCTGTGTAACTGGCACTCACAAACTTAACACGTGATGTAAAAGTAGCCGTTCTTACCTCCACGTTATTGCTCTGCCCTTCACACGAACTTGACCTCTGCTCTGTACTCCCCTTTAGCTGTGCTTTTCTTCAGGGAATCTTAGTCCCACAAGGACAAACCTCATTCGCCGTGGTATAGAAGATGCCTCTGTTATAAAATGGTTGAATTTTTTTTATAGGAGCTGAATTGAGTTGGGTTTCTGAAGGAGTTTAAATTTGACTCACTCCCACCGTCACGTGGTGTAGAAATTAGGAACAGGAGTCCAGTGGAGTTGTGGTGGGCTCGTGCAGGGCTGGGTGTTGCTGGGGGGACAACGTTCAAGCATCCTTAAAAACTCCCATATTATATACGTCGATTCCTTGGCGTTTTGGTCTCTGGCCCGAAACTTATAGTGTTTGTTGGTTTAGAAGTTATACTATATTGATGTTTATGAGAAATTTTATTCACGTGTCAATGGGTTACCTATGACTTTGATGGGTCCATTAGTAATCCTTGCTAATGTCATAATTTTGGTTTGAATAATGACAACATCAGTTGCCAAAACATTAATTCCAATACATACATCAGCTTGTTTTCACAAGTCGTATTTGTATAGTCTATTTTGAACCATTTTAATTCGTTATTTCGATATCAAATTAAACCAGAAACGTTAAGAAAAAGATGAATGAACATGTCATTGACCTTTGGCCCTGAGTAGACAAGCACGAAGTGCAGTAGTTGCAAAAAAATGCAGGATGTGAGTATGACATTTCTATGAGCATCCTTAGAATATAATAGTTTGCTTCATGGAGGTATGTATACCACTATTACCTACACATTGTTATTTATTTATAGCAGAAAAACCTAGGCTTCATTCAAATATCAGTGAAATACATTTTTTTAAAGGTTATCTGACATTTTGACTTCTAAACCCTACGTTTTTTTGTAGGAGATGTATTTTTTTCTTCGATTGTCAGCAATTAGAATAGCAGATGTTTTAGTCATTATCGTGATTGGATGGATATACACTAACTGTATATGATATTGTTGGTTGATGCCTATTCAGAACCAGTTACGCATCTCTAACGAATTTGACATTACCAATGCAGTACATAACAATGGTATATGTTCATATATGTGCCAATTTTACTCTAAACTCTTTGATGTTCCTAACATTTATACAATGTTGTGTGAGTGTACATGTTCCCTCCATCTATTCCATCTGACTGTATGGAAGTAGACGGAGCTCTGTAATGAGTTGTTTACACTAATTTAGTTGACCTTTGCCCTCTCTGATATACTTCCATACAGACATTGTATTATTTAGAGGTTTGACACCATTCAGCCTCTTATGGTTTCAGAATAGTTTTTATGTTTTGTGACATGGACTTAAATTGGGGTGTGAGGTTAAAATAGGACACTGCATATATAGCTGGAGTTGTGTCTTTGTGATATTGTATAACTAGGGTGAGCGTTGATGTCACAGCATACAGAGTAGTCCACTGGCTGATTTATGTCGGACGGAGTCAGGGTTTTTCTTTCCTTGGGAAAACATTTTCCCGTGTAATTGGCAGTGGGTGAGAGAGAAAGGGGTCTCGGCTAATAAACAACGAAAGAGGAGGGGACATGCTCTCTCCCTCTCTCATTGCTGTCTTCTTTCTCTTTATAGCCACACTCCATAAGGTGTGCATGTGTCATATTTTTCTCAATCAAGGATTACATAATTAATTAGTTGAAATCATCTTACAGACTGTTCAATCTTGCAGCCTGTGCCTCTCGTTGCTAATTTGTGTGCAGTCAAAATGGTGGAGATAGAGTGGTGGATTTGTTCTTATTACTACTACAGTCCTCAGATGCCTATTAGTTTTAGTTTAGCAGTTATCACAGTGCTAGCTAGCACACAGAGGCTATTTCCCCCACTTACCTTGATATACTGTATGTGTGCCCATCACCCACCATTACTCAGATTCCAATTGGACTGATCCTTTCCCCTCCACTGGCCAGTCTGGGGGATAGAGAGCCGGTCGGACCAGCTGGATCTACAGGGAGAGAATAGTCACTTACACTTCCTGTGTGAGCAGCCAGTCAGAACCAGGGGTTTGCCTAAATTTGCCACCCATGGTTCTGTTTGGCTGCTCACACAGGAAGTGAAAGTGACTATTTTCTCTCTATAGATCCGTCTCTCTTTCCCCCAGGCTCCACTCTATGGCCATGGTGCATCATGGGAAACCGGAAGTGGCCAGCACACTGCCCAAACATGGGGCAGATTAACTGTAGAGGGGGCTAATGTTACGCCCCTGTTACATCACGTTAACTTTAAATGTTCATCGTTAAATGTTAAGGATGTTACAGAGACACACACACCATGTCCCAATTGTCACAGCTCAAGTGTCCCTTGACTGTTCAGTTTGGTAAACCTTCAATAATGGATTGTGTGTGCAGTTACAATAGGTAATGTACCAACTAGTATCAAATGGTATTATTCATATAATCAATATCTTCTGATTTAAGATTACTTATCATTTTTAATTTTATTTATAACCCTAACCCTTCTTGGTGCTCTCGGAGGGGTTTCAATCTGAGGGGGCTGGTGGGAGGAGCTATAGGAGGACCTGCTCATTGTAATGGCTGGAATGGAATAAATGTGGTTTCCATATGTTTTACGCTACTGCTACTCTCTGTTCATCATATATGCATAGTCACTTTAACCTTATCTACATGTACATACTACCTCAATCAGCCTGACTAACCGGTGTCTGTATGTAGCCTCGCTACTTTTATTGCCTCGCTACTGTATATAGCCTGTCTTTTTACTGTTGTTTTATTTATTTAGCTACCTAATGTTCACCTAATACCTTTTTTGCTCTATTGGTTAGAGCCTGTAAGTAAGCATTTCACTGTAAGGTCGACATCTGTTGTATTCGGCGCACGTGACAAATACACTTTGATTTGTTTTGATTTGATACTGTTCCATTTAATCCATTCCAGTCTTTACATCAAGCCTTCCTCCTATAGCTCCTCTCACCAGCCTCCTCTGGTTTCAGTCCAACCACAAGCAGGCTGGTCTACCCTGAAACAACAACCTCAAAATAAGCTTTAACCCTACTATTTTTTTCAAAGAAGACTTCAAAATATTTTAGTTCATTTCCATTTTAAGTGACACACACTATTAGGTTATTTGAATGTCAAAAATGAAGTATCCTTAATTTGGGAGGTATAGTTGAGTCCAAATAAATGTGTGGTTGGATTAAAACAAGCATAAATTTCCAAAGGCCAATTAATGTAGAAGTTGTGCTTTGTTGAAAAACATTTTAAATGCAGTCAAAGGTTATCACAGATAATGAGGTTGACAATTATAAGAAGTTAACCTTCTCTTTTCCCCCAATTTCTGACAATCCTATTCACTTTAGGATGCATTTATAGATATTTTGCCAAGTGATAAATTACAAACTCCAGTATTCTCTCTGGTGAACATTAGCCCAAATATTGAATATGAAGTGCAGATTATTATACTGTATGACAGTGTTTCCCAACTGGTGACCCACAGGTGGAATTTGGCCAGCGGGTGGTTTTATTTGGCCACACAATTTTTCTGAGAATATTATTTTTGGAGGGTGGAGGGGGGGGGAATAGAGTGCATTCGGAAAGTACTCAGACAGTCACACCCTGATCTGTTTCACCTGTCATTGTTAATGTCTCCACCCCCCTCCAGGTATCGTTTGTTTTCCCCCAGTGTATTTATCCCTGTGTTTCCTGTCTCTCTGTGCCAGTTTGTCTGGTATGTTTAAAGTCAACCAGCGGTTTTCCCCATACTCCTGCCTTTGCTACTCTCCTTTTTCTAGTCCTCACAGTTTTGACCCTTGCCTGTTCTGGACTCTGTACCCGCATGCCTGACCATTCTGCCTGCCTTGACCACGAGGTTGTCTGCCACTCTGTACCTCCTGGACTCTGAACTGGTTTTGACCTTTTGCCTGTCCACGACCTCTTGCCTACTCCTTTTTGGATTATTAAACACCTTAAGCTCCCACCATCTGCCTCTTGTGTCTGTATCTGGGTCTCGCCTTGTGTCATGATAGTACAAACTGGCCATGACAGACCCAGCAGACTTCGCCATGCTGTCTTCCTGCAGGGAGCCACCATTGGGAGACATGAGGAGCTGTTACAGGACCTGGAAGGGCTTTGTTCTCTGACAGAATGCCACAACCAAGGGTTTAAGGCTACTATGGAGCTAATTAAGGAGTTAACTCATAGGCTGTCTGCCATCCCTGAGAGACCCCAACCTCCCAGTGCATTTTTTACTTTTAGTGGTGAGTTGGTACAGCCTACCCCGGTTTCCCGAGAACCCCGCTTACCTCCTCCGGAGCGATATTCTGGAGATTCTGGTACCCGTCGGGGCTTTCTTTCTCAGTGCTCACTTATTTTTGAGCTAGCTGCTCGGGAATTGCCGGTAGATCTCGACTCCCTCATCACCCTAACCATTAAGATTTATGGACGCTTAAGGGAATGCAGGAGTGAGAGGTCTGGCCTCGGGCACACTGGTTCACCCGCTATGGCTCGCTCATCTTCGAAGGAATCCGGAAGTTCACAAAGCTAGTTTTCTCGAGAGGATTCGAAGCCACCTGAGCTCCCTCGTGAATTATCGACAACGGGTGAGTTGGATTCTCCTGAGCCTATGCATTTAGGAAGAGCTAGTTTATTGATTGGGGAACGCTCACGTAGGCTCAATTCCAACTGTTGTCTGTACTGTGGTGGGGCAGGATATTACACAGCTACCTGCCCTGTTAGGAAACCCTTGTCTCTGGTGGGTACTTTGATCAGTCATACTGGGAGTTCCCTAATTCGCATCACCCTCACACCTTTCTTTGTGCTTGTGCTGTGGGGAGACCAATCTAAGTCTCTCTGAGTGCTTATTGACTCTGGGGCGGATGAAAGTTTTATGGATGCTACTATTGCTTCTGATCTAGGTATACCCATTCAACCTCTCTCGGTTCCCATGGATGCCAGGGCACTGGATGGCCGCTCAATAGGTGGAGTCACCCATTGTACTGTGCCCATTCAACTACGGATTTCCGGTGACCACAGTGAGACCATACAGTTCCTCCTCATTGCATCTCCACATGTTCCTGTTGCTATATGGTTTTCCTGGCTCCAAAAACATAACCCTGTTATTGACTGGACCACGAGCTCCATCATGGGTTGGAGCCCATTTTGCCATTCCCACTGTCTTCAAGCAGCACAGCCTTCCCTCCAGATGTCTTCCTCAGGACGTCAGCAAGGATTTGGATGTTTGTCATTCCCACTGAGTACCATGACCTACTTGATGTTTTCAGTAAGGCACATGCAACTTCCCTACCCCCGCACAGTCCTTATGATTGTGCCATTGATCTTCTCCCAGGCACCACACCACCTCGGGGTCGGCTATATTCTCTATCCGGGCCGGAGACCAAGGCCATGGAGGAGTACATAGAGGAGTTTCTCGCTACTGGGGCCGTCCATCCGTCTGCATCTCCTGCCGGCACAGGGGTTTTCTTTGTGGAGAAGAAGGACAAGACCCTGCATCCATGCATTGACTACCGGGGACTGAATGCCATTAACATAAAACATCTGTTACAGGACCTGGAACGGCTTTGTTCTCTGACAGAATGCCACGACCAAGGGTTTAAGGCTACTATGGAGCTAATTAAGGAGTTAACTCATAGGCTGTCTGCCATCCCTGAGAGACCCCAACCTCCCAGTGCATTTTTTACTTTTAGTGGTGAGTTGGTACAGCCTACCCCGGTTTCCCGAGAACCCCGCTTACCTCCTCCGGAGCGATATTCTGGAGATTCTGGTACCCGTCGGGGCTTTCTTTCTCAGTGCTCACTTATTTTTGAGCTAGCTGCTCGGGAATTGCCGGTAGATCTCGACTCCCTCATCGCCCTAACCATTAAGATTTATGGACGCTTAAGGGAATGCAGGAGTGAGAGGTCTGGCCTCGGGCACACTGGTTCACCCGCTATGGCTCGCTCATCTTCGAATGAATCCGGAAGTTCACAAAGCTAGTTTTCTCGACAGGATTCGAAGCCACCTGAGCTCCCTCGTGAATTATCAACAACGGGTGAGTTGGATTCTCCTGAGCCTATGCATTTAGGAAGAGCTAGTTTATTGATTGGGGAACGCTCACGTAGGCTCAATTCCAACTGTTGTCTGTACTGTGGTGGGGCAGGATATTACACAGCTACCTGCCCTGTTAGGAAACCCTTGTCTCTGGTGGGTACTTTGATCAGTCATACTGGGAGTTCCCTAATTCGCATCACCCTCACACCTTTCTTTGTGCTTGTGCTGTGGGGAGACCAATCTAAGTCTCTCTGAGTGCTTATTGACTCTGGGGCGGATGAAAGTTTTATGGATGCTACTATTGCTTCTGATCTAGGTATACCCATTCAACCTCTCTCGGTTCCCATGGATGCCAGGGCACTGGATGGCCGCTCAATAGGTGGAGTCACCCATTGTACTGTGCCCATTCAACTACGGATTTCCGGTGACCACAGTGAGACCATACAGTTCCTCCTCATTGCATCTCCACATGTTCCTGTTGCCATATGGTTTTCCTGGCTCCAAAAACATAACCCTGTTATTGACTGGACCACGAGCTCCATCATGGGTTGGAGCCCATTTTGCCATTCCCACTGTCTTCAAGCAGCACAGCCTTCCCTCCAGATGTCTTCCTCAGGACGTCAGCAAGGATTTGGATGTTTGCCATTCCCACTGAGTACCATGACCTACTTGATGTTTTCAGTAAGGCACATGCAACTTCCCTACCCCCACACAGTCCTTATGATTGTGCCATTGATCTTCTCCCAGGCACCACACCACCTCGGGGTCGGCTATATTCTCTATCCGGGCCGGAGACCAAGGCCATGGAGGAGTACATAGAGGAGTTTCTCGCTACTGGGGCTGTCCATCCGTCTGCATCTCCTGCCGGCACAGGGGTTTTCTTTGTGGAGAAGAAGGACAAGACCCTGCATCCATGCATTGACTACCGGGGACTGAATGCCATTAACATAAAACATCATTACCCCTTACCACTCCTCTCCTTTGCTTTTGAACCTGTCCAGGGGCCACCATTTTTCTAAGTTGGACCTTCGGAATGCCTACCACCTGGTTCGGATACGTGTAGGTGATGAGTGGAAGACAGCCTTCAACACAGCCAGAGGGCATTATGAGTATCAGGTCATGCCGTTTGTACTCACCTACGCCCCTGCTGTCTTTCAGGCTTTGGTAAACAATGTGCTCCGGGACATGCTCAACCGTTTTGTGTTCATCTACTTTGATGACATCCTGTTTTTTATTTTTTCCCGGTCTGCCCAAGAACATGTTCTTCACGTCAGGCAGGTCCTTCAGCGTCTCCTGGAGAACCAACTGTTCGTGAAAGCAGAGAAGTGTGAGTCCCACCACTCTACAATTGCTTTTCTGGGATATGTCATTGCTGAGGGTAATGTAATGTCCTCAATTCTCATCTCAGTTTTGGAAGGCGTTCTGCACCCTTATTGGGGCATCAGCCAGTCTATCCTCCGAATTCCATCCCCAATCAAACGGCCAGTCATAGCAAGCTAATCAGGACCTGGAGAACACCTTAAGATGCCTGGTCTCAACCCACCCCACTACCTGGAGCCGTCAACTGGTCTGGGTGAAGTATGCCCAGAACACCCTTCCCTGTTCTGCCATGGTTCTCTCCCCTTTCGAGTGCTCCATGGGATATCAGCCTCCACTCTTCCCTGAACAATAGCAGGAGGTCAGCGTACCTTCGGCCCAGATGTTTGTCCGCCGCTGTCGACGTACCGAGAGAAGAGCCAGGGCGGCTATTCTCAAGACCAACTCCAGGTAACGTCGACAAGCGGACCTGTCCTTGTTAGTGTCTCCTCCCTTGTTAGTGTCTCCTCCCCCTAAAGCTGTCACTTGTTTTCCCCTGTGTATTTATCCCTGTGTTTCCTATCTCTGTGCCAGTTCATCTTGTATGCTTCAAGTCAACCTGCGTTTTCTTCCATACTCCTGCCTTTGCTATTCTCCTTTTTCTAGTCCTCCCGGTTTTGACCCTTGCCTGTTCTGGACTCTGTACCTGCATGCCTGACCATTCATTCTGCCTGCCTTGACCTCGAGCCTGTCTGCCACTCTGTACCTCCTGGACTCTGAACTGGTTTTGACTTTTTGCCTGTCCACAACCTCTTGCCTACACCTTTTTGGATTATTAAACACCTTAAGCTCCCACCGTCTACCTCTTGTGTCTGCATCTGGGTCTCACCTTCTGTCGTGATACAGACCCCCTCACCTTTTACCACATTTTGTTACGTTATTATTCTAAAATTGATTACATTATTTTTGTTCCACATCAGTCTACACACAATGAGCTCAGGTGTATCCTGTTTCCATTGATAATCCTTGATGTTTCTGTAATTGATTGGGCATGCTTTGGAAAGGCACATAACTGTCTATATAAGGTCCCACAGTTGACAGTGCATGTCAGAACAAAAACCAAGCCATGAGGTCGACGGAATTGTCCGTAGAGCTCCAAGACAGGCTTGTGTCGAGGCACAGATCTGGGGAAGGGTACCAAAACATTTCTGCAGCATTGAAGATCCCCAAGAATAACGATGGAGGTCCCCAAGTGGCCTCCATCATTCTTAAATGGAAGAAGTTTGAAACTACCAAGACTCTTCCAAGAGCTGGCCGCCCGGCCAAACTGAGCAATCGGGGGAGAAGGGCCTTGGTCATGGAGGTGACCAAGTACCCGATGGTTACTCTGACAGAGCTCCAGAGTTCGTCTGTGGAGATGGGAGAATCTTCCAGAAGGACAACCATCTCTGCAGCATTCCACCAATCAGGCCTTTATGGTAGAGTGGCCAGACGATAGCCACTTCTCAGTAAAAGGCACATGACAGCCCGCTTGGAGTTTGTCAAAAGGCACCTAATGGACACTCAGACCATGTGAAACAAGATTCTCTGGTCTGAAGAAACCAATATTGAACTCTTTGGCCTGAATGCTAAGCATCACGTCTGGAGGAAATCATGGTGGTGGCAGCGTCATGCTGTGGGGATGTTTTTCAGGGACTGGGAGTCTACTCAGGATAGAGGGAAAGATAAACTGTGTAAAGTACAGAGGGATCCTTTTTCCTTTAACGAGTGTGACAAGAAGGATATACTGCTTTCCCGGGAACAGGCCCAAATCCCCGTCTTTTGCGTGAAGAAAAGATGGAGGAAAAGAGGGCACAGATCGGGCTGCCTTCCTAGAATCCGTAGGCGAGCAAAAAAAACTCCCACTGCCATCCGTTCTACTTGCTAACATGCAATCATTGGAAAATAAAATGTATGACCTACAATTACGATTATCCTACCAACAGGACATTAAAACTGCAATATCTTATGTTTCACAGATTCGTGGCTGAGCGATAGCACGGATAATATAGAGCTGGTGGGATTTTCCATGCACCGGCAGAATAGAGAAACTACGTCTGGTAAGACGAGGGGTGGGTGTGTTTGTCTTTTTGTCAATAACAGCAGGTGCGCGATGTCTAATATTAAAGTAGTCGAGGTATTGTTCGCCTGAGGTAGAGTACCTTATGATAAGCTGTAGACCACACTATCTACCAAGAGAGTTCTCATCTATATTATTCATAGCTGTCTATTTACCACCACAGACCGATGCTGGCGCTAAGACCGCACTCAACCAACTCTATAAGGTTATAAGCAAACAAGAAAATGCTCATCCAGAAGCGGCACTCCTAGTGGCCGGGGATTTTAATGCAGTCAAACTTAAATCAGTTTTACCATATTTTTACCAGCATGTCACTTGTGCAACCAAAGGAAAAAAAAACTCTAGACCACCTTTACTCCAAACACAGAGATGCATACAAAGCTCTCCCCCGCCCTCCATTTGTCAAATCTGACCATAATTCTATCCTCCTGATTCCTGTTTACAAGCAAACAGGCGCACTGCGCCTGTCCCGCCACAGAAGTCGCTGGTGCGCGATGAGACAAGGACATCCCTACCGACCAAGCCCTCCCTAACCCGGACAACGCTAGGCCAATTGTGCGTCGCCCCACGGACCTCCCGGTCGCGGCCGGTTACGACAGAACCTGGGCGCGAACCCAGGGACTCTGATGGCACAGCTGGCGCTGCAACTGAACAATTAATCAAATGGCCACCGGACTATTTACATTGACCCCCCCTCCCACCACCACCACCACCATTTGTTTTGTACACTGCTGCTACTCGCTGTTTATTATCTATGTATAGTCACTTCACCCTTACCTACATGTAGAAATTACCTCATCTAAACTGTACCCCCTGACTCGGTACCAGTATCCCCTGTATTTAGCCTCGTTATTGTTGTTATTGTGTTACTTTTGATTATTTTTAATTTTTTACTTTAATTTATTTGGTAAATCTTTTCTTAACTCTTCTTGAACTGCACTGTTGTTTAAGGGCTTGTAAGTAACTATTTCACGGTAAGGTCTACACTTGTTGTATTCAGCGCATGTGACAAATAAAGTTTGATTTGATTTGATGAAAACCTGCTCCAGAGTGCTCAGTACAACAACTCTAAGCACACAGCCAATACAACGTAGGAGTGGCTTCTGGACAAGTCTCTGAATGTCCTTGAGTGACCCAGCCAGAGCCCGGACTTGAACCCAATCGAACATCTCTGGAGAGACCTGAAAATAGCTGTGCAGTGATGCTCCCCATCCAACCTGACAGAGCTTGAGAGGATCTGCAGAGAAGAAAGGGGGAAAGTCCCTAAATACAGGTGTGCCAAGCTTGTGCCAAGAAGAGTCAACGCTGTAATTACTGCCAAAGGTGCTTCAATAAATTACTCACCTACTTTTTTAAATATAAACTTACAACAATGTCTTACAAACCAGTATTTAATACATTTTAGAATACGGTTGTAACGTAACAAAATGTGGAACAAGTCAAGGGGTCTGAATACCTTCCGAATGCACTGTACTGTAAAAACACCAAGAAATCAGTTCCAAGGGATTTAATTTTTGTAAATTTGTTCTCAATTATTCCCAGGCATAATAGAGAGACAAGTGATCGTATACAAATGTAAGCAATGTTTGAAATGATTAAGTTTTAGTCAAATATTATATCTGTTTGGGCTTCTTGGGGTTAATTTGCAATCTACAACTTATTAGTAATTATGTTCCGGCCCCCCGACCATCCGCTCAGAAAAAAATCATCCCACAGCTGAATCTAGATGATGATCTCTGATACTTCTCATAAGTTGTCATTCCCATTGACAATATTTAATGATGAAGCTACTGCCTTGACATTTGCAAAGGCGCTGAATAGCCCTGCTTACATACAAATCACAAATCAAAACAGAGCCATTGATGACCAGTATGGGAAAACATTTGGATAAGAGGAGAAACTGGGGCTCACCCATACTGGGGCTCACCCCACATGGGGAAAGTAACTCAAGTGCAGTTGACATCTTCTGGCCTTCTGTCAAGGCAAATGGACAGTTTATACACATGGTTCAGAGCTGTCCGAAGCGAATGAAACACTGAGCCCTGGCTGTCAGCTAGCCGAGGGTGTCGTGCTACAAATCTCAGTTGAGACCTACTAGGTTGTTTAGCTTCAGACACAGGCAGAGGCAGTGAAGAGGCAAGGTTCACATTCCTATCTAAGTGTGGAGGTACTGGACTTGTACAAATGACCACGTTACATCTCTGCCAGAGCAATGTATTTCATTCAATATATATTTAAGCAATAAGACACGAGGGGTGTGGTATATGGCCAATATACCACGACTAATGGCTGTTCTTGCACACGATGCAACGCGGAGTGCCAAGATACAGCCGTCAGCTGTGGTATATTGGCCATATACCACAAACCCTGAGGTTCCGTATTGCTACTATTAACTGGTTACCCACGGAATTAGAACAGTAAAAAGTAATATTTGGTCATACTCGTGGTATACGGTCTGATATACCATGGCTTTCAGCCAATCAGCATTTAGGGCTCAAGCAAATAAAGGGAACACTAAAATAACACATCCTAGATCTGAATGAATGAAATATTCTTATTAAATACTTTTTTCTTTACATAGTTGAATGTGCTGACAACAAAATCACACACAAATTATCAATGGAAATCAAATTTATCAACCCATGGAGGTCTGGATTTAGAGTCACCCTCAAAATTAAAGTGGAAAACCACACTACAGGCTGATCCAACTTTGATGTAATGTCCTTAAAACAAGTCAAAATGAGGCTCAGTAGTGTGTGTGGCCTCCACGTGCATGTATGACCTCCCTACAACGCCTGGGCATGCTCCTGATGAGGTGGCGGATGGTCTCCTGAGGGATCTCCTCCCAGACCTGGACTAAAGCATCCGCCAACTCCTGGACAGTCTGTGGTGCAACGTGGCGGATGGAGCGAGACATGATGTCCCAGATGTGCTCAATTGGATTCAGGTCTGGGGAACGGGCGGGCCAGTCCATAGCATCAATGCCTTCCTCTTGCAGGACCTGCTGACACACTCCAGCCACATGAGGTCTAGCATTGTCTTGCATTAGGAGGAACCCAGGGCCAACCGCACCAGCATATGGTCTCACAAGGGGTCTGAGGATCTCATCTCGGTACCTAATGGCAGTCAGGCTACCTCTGGCGAGCACATGGAGGGCTGTGCGGCCCCCCAAAGAAATGCCACCCCACACCATGACTGACCCACCGCCAAACCGGTCATGCTGGAGGATGTTGCAGGCAGCAGAACGTTCTCCACGGCGTCTTCAGACTATGTCACGTCTGTCACATGTGCTCAGTGTGAACCTGCTTTCGTCTGTGAAGAGCACAGGGCGCCAGTGGCGAATTTGCCAATCTTGGTGTTCTCTGGCAAATGCCAAACGTCCTGCACGGTGTTGGGCTGTAAGCACAACCCCCATCTGTGGCCGTCGGGCCCTCATACCACCCTCATGGAGTCTGTTTCTGACCTTTTGAGCAGACACATGCACATTTGTGGCCTGCTGGAGGTCATTTTGCAGGGCTCTGGCAGTGCTCCTCCTGCTCCTCCTTGCACAAAGGCGGAGGTAGCGGTCCTGCTGCTGGGTTGTTGCCCTCCTACGGCCTCCGCCACGTCTCCTGATGTACTGGCCTGTCTCCTGGTAGCGCCACCATGCTCTGGACACTACACTGACAGACACAGCAAACCTTCTTGCCACAGCTCGCATTGATGTGCCATCCTGGATGAGCTGCACTACCTGAGCCACTTGTGTGGGTTGTAGACTCCGTCTCATGCTACCACTAGAGTAAAGCACCGCCAGCATTCAAAAGTGACCAAAACATCAGCCAGGAAGCATAGGAACTGAGAAGTGGTCTGTGGTCACCACCTGCAGAACCACTCCTTTATTGGGGGTGTCTTGCCAATTGCCTATAATTTCCACCTGTTGTCAATTCCATTTGCACAACAGCATGTGACATTTATTGTCAATCCGTGTTGCTTCCTAAGTGGACAGTTTGATTTCACAGAAGTGTGATTGACTTGGAGTTACATTGTGTTGTGTTCCCTTTATTTTTTTGAGCCGTGTATATGGCTCTGATCATGGCCAATCTGTGTAGGGAGACAGAAAGTTGAATATATTGGTATCCTGTTACTTGCAATCCTTTGTTTGTTTGTTTGTTGGAGCAGCTCAATGTTGATTGTGAACCAAATGAGCAGACTGATCACGTAACTCATGAAGCTGATTTTAGTTAGCTAGTCTCTGAAGTGTAAAGAGGCCTACATCTTGGCTGTGAGAGAAAAAGGGAAAGGTCACTCAACAGAACCACTCATATAATCCGCTATACAAACAAGCACAACTGTACATGTCTCTATAAAACAATTCACATATTTGGTGGTATTGCCATCAGTACTCTATCACATCACCATCACAAGATCCTTAGCTAGTGTTATTATTAGAAAAGTCAAAAGTGCTATGCCCTCTGTTCTTCTGAGGTAAGCCCTTCAAGCTTTGACGTGAGATGGGGTTTGGACTGTTAGCGCTCAGTTCATGGCAGTGCTACTAAACATTAGTGTCAGAGTTAATTGGTGTGTTTAGTCCAGTTTAGTAGCTCTCTTGGCTCTCACTCGTGTTCAGTATGTAGGCATCAAGTGCTGTCCGGTTCAGGATCCGGTCAAGCAAGCCCCATAGTCTCACTAACACGACACACACACTTACTTACACAACACACACACTGTGACACACACACACACACACACACACACACACACACACACTGTAACATCCCGTCCTGTCCACCGCTCTCTGATCCCCAGCCATGTGACAAGGGAGATATGGGACCTTAGTTTGGCCGTCCGACATTACAGAAGCCATGGGGCTAGGCCTGCTCCACACGCTGTGTGTGCGTGCCGTGCTGCTTGGACCTCCCAGGGAGCCTCCAGCATCCCAGAATCCCACTTTAACTTGATGGCCCCTTCCTTAGACTCCTTTTAAAACACACATCTTCCTTGTCCTCTTCCTTGTCATCATTGGGCCACCACGATGCCAGAACAGCTTCAATGTGCCTTGTCATATATTATACTCGTGTCTGGAACTCTATCGGAGGGATGTGACATCATTCTTCCACCAGAAATTCCATCATTTGGTGTTTTGTTGATGGTGGTATAAAATGCTGTCTCAGGCATCGCTCCAGAATCACCCATAAGTGTTAAATTGGATTGAGATCTGGTGACTAAGAGGGCCATGGCATATGGTTTACATTGTTTTCATGCTCATCAAACCATTCAGTGACCACTCATGCCCTATGGATGGGGGCATTGTCATTCTATGGGGCCTATATAGGGAATTGGGTGTGATTTGGGACGCACCCTGCGTTTCTTTTAGTATAGTAATTGAATATGGTTTGGTTCTGGTTAGTCTTTGGATGATGGGACTACTTTCCTAACCCCTCTCTTCTTTGTGTTGCTCCAAGCTCTATATACGTGGCATAAGGGAGGTCATTTGTCATGCAACACTTAGCTGGTTCCCTCCATTTTTATTGGGTGCGATTAACTTGTCAGTGGTCATCTAAAATGTATTTCAAAAGACTTCCCGGGTACTTAAGCCTTTGTTCTCGAGGGAAGAGAAGCGTTGAGAGTCGTCGATACACAGAAACACCTGGACTAGAGGAGACAGACACTAGACAGTGAAGAAAGCAACATGGGACGCCCGCACTGTTAGCGTACTGGTGACATTGATACCCCATCAGTGTGCAGGGATGGCGTGTTGTGAGATGTGTGTGAACACGTGAATGTGCGTTTGCATGGGTGCATGTAAGTGCATGACTGCATGCAAGCTATTGAATAGAACTATGTGAGTATGTTTATGTAGTACACAATGAACCAATATCTTTTTAAACTTCTGTTGTTTTGTATATGAACCGGATTCAATCAGATAAAGCATTAACCGGTGATAGCTGACACCCGCAGAGCTGTTTTGGGGGTGTAACTGCGTTGGAGCTGTCACATTGGTGAGCAGCTGCTCTTGTGATTGTAACGAAGTAACACCAGTTCCACGTTAGAAGTTCAGAACGAGAAAGTGTTTTAGTTTTTTTTATTTCACCTTTATTTAACCAGGTAGGCCAGTTAAGAACAAGTTCTCATTTACAACTGCGACCTGGCCAAGATAAGGCGAAGCAGTGCGACACAAACAAAACAGAGTTACACATGGGATAAACAAACGTACAGTCAATAACACAATAGAAGTGTCTATATACAGTGTGTGCAAATGAGGTAAGATTAGGGAGGTAAGGGAATAAATAGGCCATAGTGGCAAAATAATTACAATTGAACAATTAAACACTGGATTGATAGATCTGCAGAATATGAATATGCAAGTAGAGATACTGGGGTGCAAAGGAGCAAAAAATAAACAAAAAACAATATGGGGATGAGGTAGTTGGGTGGGCTATTTACAGATGGGCTATGTCCAGGTGCAATGATCTGTAAGCTGCTCTGACAGCTGATGCTTAAAGTTAGTGAAAGAGATATGAGTCTCCAGCTTCAGGGATTTTTGCAATTCGTTCCAGTCATTGGCAGCAGAGAACTGGAAGGAAAGGCGGCCAAAGTAGGAATTGGCTTTGGGGGTGACCAGTGAAATGTACCTGCTGGAGCGCGTGCTACGGCTGGGTGCTGCGATGGTGACCAGTGAGCTGAGATAATGCGGGGCTTTACCTAGCAGAGACTTATAGATGACCTGGAGCCAGTGGGTTTGGCGACGGATATGAAGCAAGGGCCAGCCAGCGAGAGCATACAGGTCGCAGTGGTGGGTAGTATATGGGGCTTTGGTGACAAAATGGATGGCACTGTAATAGACTGCATCTAATTTGCTGAGTAGAGTGTTGGAGACTATTTTGTAAATGACATCGCCGAAATCAAGAATCGGTTGGATAATCAGTTTTACGAGGGTATGTTTGGCAGCATGAGTGTCAGAACCGTCCAGAATAGTGATGCTAGTCAGGCGGCCAGGTGTGGGCAGCGATCAGATGAAGAGCATGCATTTAGATTTACTTGCATTTAAAAACAGTTGGAGGCCATGGAGGGAGTATTGTATGGCATTGAAGTTCATCTGGAGGTTCACAGTATCTAAAGAAGAGCCAGAAGTATGCAGAATGGTGTCGTCTGCATAGAGGTGGATCAGGGAATCACCAGCAGCAAGAGCGACATCATTGATGTATACAGAGAAAAGAGTCGGCTCGAGAATTGAACCCTGTGGCACCCCCATAGAGACTCCCAGAGGTCCGCACAACAGGCCCTCAATTTGACACACTGAAGTCTGTCTGAGAAGTAGTTGGTGAACCAGGCGAGGCAGTCATTTGGGAACCCAAGGCTGTTGAGTCTGCCGATAAGAATGCAGTGATTGACAGAGTCGGAGAAGGTACGGTGGGATTCGAAATGGTCGGTGATCTTTTTGTTAACTTAACTTTCGAAGATCTTGGAAGGAAGGGTAGGATAGACATAGGTCTGTAACAGTTTGGGTCTAGAGTGTCTCCCCCTTTGAAGAGGGGGATGACCGCGGCAGCTTTCCAGTCTTTGGGGATCTCAAACAATACGAAAGAGAGGTTGAACAGGCTAGTAATAGGGGTTGCAACAATTGCGACAGATAATTTTAGAAAGTGAGGGTCCAGATTGTCTAGCCCAGCTGATTTGTAGGGGTCCAGATTTTCCAGCTCTTTCAGAACATCAGCTGTCTTGATTTGGGAGAAGGGGAAATGGGGAGGCTGGGCAAGTTGCTGTGCGGGGTGCAGAGCTGTTGACAGGGGTACAGAAAAATGCTTATTGAAATTCTCAATTATCGTGGATTTATCGTGGTGAGGCCTAGGCTATATTTATAGTGTAGTCTATATATAAATAATATGTATAAGTAATAGGCCTAGGCTATATATAAATAATTATGCTCTAATTGAAAATCATTAAACAAAATAATGAGGATTTCTATCAACCTAATCAAGGTGTAGGCCTAGATTATATCCCACATTCCAGTGTTCGAACTTATAAACACAGCTGCATGGAATTCCAACACTTTGGAAAAGGTCAGTGGTGTAAAGTACTAAAAATACTTTAATGTACTTCTTAGTTTTTTGGGGTATTTGTACTTTACTATATGTTTTTGACAACTTTTACTTTTACTTTACAACATTCCTAAAGAAAATACTGTACTTTTACACAATACATTTTCCCTGACACCCAAAAACTTGTTACATTTTGAGTGCTTAGCAGGACAGGAAAATGGTCCAATTCACACACTTATCAAGAGAACATCCCTGGTCCTCCCTACTGCTTCTGATCTGGCGGACTCACTAAGCATAAATGCTTAATTCGTAAATGATGTCTGAGTCTTGGAGTGTGCTCCTGGCTGTCCATAGATTTGCTTAATATAAGGAATTATAAATTATTTATACTTTTACTTTTGATATTTAAGTATATTTTAGCAATTACATGTATTTTTATACTTAAGTATATTTAAAACCAAATACTGTTAGACTTATTCTCAAGTAGTATTTTATTGGATGACTTTAACTTATACTAAAGTAATTTTCTAGTATGACAATTGGGTACTTTTTCAACCTCTGAAAAAAGGGTTCCAAAAGGGTTCTTTGACGGTCCCCATAGGAGAACCTTTTTTAGTTCCAGGTAGAACCCTTTTGGTTCCAGGTAGAAGTCATTTAAGTTCCATGTAGAACCCATTGGTGAAATTGAACCCAAAAGAGTTCTTTAAAGGGTTCTCAAAATGGGAACAGCCAAAGAATCCTTTTAGGTTCTAGATAGCACCTTTTGTTCTAAGGGTATACTAATATGACCGTGCAGCCAACGTCCACGATAGCTATGCCGGGAGCCGCTTGTGGATTTGACAGCTCTAACGCGGTTCCACCTCTATCCCGTCAAAACACCATCTATGTGGGTGTCGGCTAGCGTGAATCTGATTGAATCAAGCCCTATGTCTGTGTCTGTGTGTGCACAATCTCCCTGTCAGCCGTTGTGACTGTTTCTCTCTTTGCTTAACCCGGGGTTGTGTGAGAGGATTGTATGTTTTTAGAAGAGCTGTCTGGTTTAGTCAGCTAGGCCCTGCGCTCCCTCCGTTCATCATGACAAACTCTGTTAGTCTAAATGAATCTCCTATGTTCATCTTTGCGTCAAAACCAGGGGCGCTGCGTGCTAGGAGCAAATGATTTCTCCCGGGTCAGGTCTGAAAATCCCTCAACCCTCCTCTGCAGTGTTTTATGTCTTATTAAACATGTCCTCAAGGACCCAGGAGATCAAAAGATGCTTTGGACGTCTACTCTGTCTACTCTACAGGTCCTACAGGATGCATGGAGCATGTGTCTGAGAGTTCGGACTGTTTCCCAAGTAGCACCCTATTCCCTATATAGTGCACTTCTTTTAATCATGGACCATAGTCACAATGTAGGGAATAGGGTGCCATCTGGGACACAACCTTGGGTTCAAAAGCTCACATATCTTTAGTATAATATTGTTTGGTTTATTGTTGATTTACTGGTTTCCCTATTGTAATATTTTAGTTTATACACATCTTTTTCCAGTGGTGTAAAATACCTAAGTAAAAATACTTTAAAGTATTACTTAAGTTGTTTGTTTGGTTCCTGTACTTTAGTTTACTGTTTTACTTTTACTCCACTACACTCCTAAAGACAATATGTACTTTTTACTCCCATATATTTTCCCTGACACCAAAAAGCACTTGTTACATTTTGAATGCTGAGACAGGACAGAATTACGGTCCAGTTCACACACCTATCAATATAAAGCATTGGCATCCCTACTGCTTCTTATCTGGCGGACTCACTAAACACAAATACTGTGTTTGTAAATTATGTGAGTGTTGGGATGTGCCCCTCTCTGTCCGTAAAAAAAAATATTGTGAGGTATGGTTTGTTTAATATAAGGAATTGTATAGCATTTACTTTTACTTTGTACTTTTACTCAACTTTGAACATTTAGTACTTTTTACTACATTAATACCAGATACTTTTAGACTTTTACTCAGGTAGTACTATACTGTGTGACTTTTACTTTTAGTCAAGTATGACAGTTGAGTACTTTTTTCACCACTGTCCTTTTCAAGTATAGTTGTCTGTACATTAACAATGTAGCATGCGTTACATAACAAGACATGGTAGGTAGTCTTTGCTCAGGGCCTCCTTACGGCATCCTTCTCAATAAGTATGGCTATACATACTGCTGGTGCATACACACACACACATTTTACATTTGAAACCACCAATTAAATTGACAAAAAAAGGATCCAAACATTTCAAAGGTCCCTGTATGCACGGCACTCAAGGAAAGCACCTCCTCCAAACAGATAGGCTGCCCACGACAGCTGAAACAGAGTACTACCTAGCCAATTGCTTTTCCTTAGTTTTTGTCTTCTTTTATTTCAAGGCTTTAACTCTCAGCACTGGAGAAGTTTAAATGAATTGGACCCATCACTAATGTGTTAGAATTCATACCTTTTGATTAGTATTTATAACATGTACCTAAGATGCTTATTTTTGTTTTCTTTTGTTGTTGTTTTTTCAGCTTTTGTGACATATCACGGAAGAATGCTTCACTAGGAGGTAAAATAATTATTTGATCTCATACTGATATTTCCCTAAAAAACTGGTTGTTTTTCAAAAGTAAGTAGTTGTGACATCTAGTGGTGAATAATGGTACTTCAAAACTGTTTTGCGCAGGTACACTCAGAAGGGCAAGAACAAGCAGAAAGTCCGAGCCAGAGGCAGCTCCAGCGCACATTATGTGTATGCAGGTGATAATAATGAAGTGTATAGGACATTTATGTTCATATTAAGATGTGATTATATTTTATGCCAATAAACATAGTGGTAATGGTGTAAAAATTACAGGGGACCTACAAAGGACAAAAATATAGCAAATTCCATTTTGAAGTTGCTGTGGAATTTACTTAATTTCATAAACCTGTGGCCAGGAGGGGGAGACGGCTTGCGAATGCACTCTCCACTGGGCCTTATTACCTTTCTATTCAACTGTGAAGCCCTAGAAGCAGAAATTAAACAGTTGCTGTAACTTAGAGACAGACAGGCACCTTTCTATTGTGAAACAGTGTCTGTCAAACATTGACCAGTAGAGTAAACAAACAATTCTACTTCCCTCGTTCTCTACAAACTTTACTGACAGTGATGCAAGAACGTTGAAATCCAAGCATTTGTGCCAGGCTTAAAAAGTATTTGCCTTGCGTAAAATAGCATGTGTTCCATGCGTAAATAAGAGGCATATATGCAATTATCAATTAGAGAAAAAAATATACAGTACCAGTCAAAATGTTAGACACACCTACTCATTCAAGGGTTTTTCTTTATTCTTACTATTTTCTACATTGTATAATAGCAGTGAAGATGACATCAAAACTATGAAATAACACATATGGAATCATGTAGTAACCAAAAAAGTGTTAAACAAATCAAAATATATTTGAGATTTTTCAAAGTAGCCATCCTTTGCATTGATGACAGCCTTGCACACCCTTGGCATTCTCTAAACCAGCTTCATGAGGACTGCTTTTCCAACAGTCTTGAATGAGTTCCCGCATATGCTGAGCACTTGTTGGCTGCTTTTCCTTAATTCTGCGGTCCAACTCATCCCAAGCCATCTCAGTTGGGCTGAGGTCGGGTGATTGTGGAGGCCAGGTCATCTGACACAGCACTCCATCACTCTCCTTGGTCAAATAGCCCTTGTCTATTGTCCTGTTGAAAAACAAGTTATAGTCCCACTAAGTGCAAACCAGATGGGATTGTG
Source organism: Oncorhynchus masou masou (assembly GCF_036934945.1). Classification (NCBI taxonomy): domain Eukaryota; kingdom Metazoa; phylum Chordata; class Actinopteri; order Salmoniformes; family Salmonidae; genus Oncorhynchus; species Oncorhynchus masou. Next base: position 60,718,083 of record NC_088220.1, read on the forward strand.
TATCGTTTCAGAATTCTAAATAAATCACAGACAGTGTCACTACCTCACACCATCACACCTGCTCCTCCATGCTTCACGGTTGGGACAACAAATGTGGAGATCATCCGTTCACCTACTCTGCGTCTCACAAAGACACTGCTGTCAGAACCAAAAATAAAACAAAAGGTCAGATTTCCACCAGTCTAATATCCATTGCTCGTGTTTCTTGGCCCAAGCAAGTCTCTATTTCTTATTGGTGTTCATTAGTAGTGGTTTCTTTGCAGCAATTTGACCATGAAGGACTGATACACGCAGTCTCCTTTGAACAGTTGATGTTGAGATGTGTCTGTTTCTTGAACTCTGTGAAGCAATTATTTGGGCTGCAATCAGAGGTGCAGTTAACTTTAATAAACTTATACTCTGCAGCAGAGGTAACTCTGGGTCTTCCTTTCCTGTGGTGGTCCTCGTGAGAGCCAGTTTCATCATAGCGCTTGATGGTTTTTGTGACTGCACTTGAAGAAAATGTCAATGTTCTTGAAATTTTCCGGATTGACTGACATTCATTTCTTAAAGTAATGATGGAATGTCATTTGTCTTTGCTCATTTGAGCTGTCCCTGGTCAATACAAAATACCACATCCCATGAGTCAGAATGGGAATTACACCTCTGCCATGAGGTGCTACTTCAGTCTCCTGACCGGAGAGAGGTCCTAATATGGACTTGGTATTTTACCAAATAGGGCTATCTTCTGTATACCACCCCTACCTTGTCACAACACAACTGATTGACTCAAACACATTATTATGGTAAGAAAGTCCACAAATTAACTTTTAACAAGGCCACACATTTAACAACAACTGAAATGCATTCCAGGTGACTACCTCATGAAGCTGGTTGAGAGAATGCCAAGAGTGTGAATGCCGTCATCAAGGCAAAGGGTGGCTACTTTGAAGAATCTCAAAAATAAAATATATTTTGATTTGTTAAAACACTTTTTTAGTTACTACATGAGTCCATGTGTTATTTCATAGTTTTGATTTCTTCACCATTATTCTACAATGTAGAAAATAGCAAAAATAAAGAAAAACCCTTGAATGAGTAGGTGTGTCCCAAATGTTGACTGGTACTGTGTATATATATATATATATATATATATATATATAGTATATATATATATATATACAGTATATATATATATATACAGTATATATATCTTGCCCCCAAGATAATTACCAGCTTGTGTACTTCATTTAATATATATATATATATATATATATATATGGAGTGAAAGGTCATGGCATGTGTCTTTTCAGACCGCAGAGCAGGTGAGAGCTTCCAAGGAAATGTTTAGTAGCTTACATCTCCCTCCCTCCTTGCCGGTCTATTCTGGGCTGATATCTGCTTCCTTGCTTTTTATCTGCGCCAGGAGATCTGTCTCCACTCCTCCAGTGGTGGGTTGTCCATGTTCTCACCCAGCTCACGTTCTGAGATAGCCATGGCATGGGGCACGAGATAGGATGGAGGAGGGACTCCTCTTGCCCCCAAGATAATTACCAGCTTGTGTACTTCATTTAAACTGATTGGAATCTCGATAAGATTGTTAAAATAAAGTTTTTAAGTTTACTTTTGCAAGTTAATCAATAACTTGTCTGTTGTCTGTGTAACAGACCGCTAATCACCAGAAAATCATCAGCTAATCATCAGTGGCTATAAGTGAATAGGCTACTAGTTCTGTAACATAATATAATTCAGATTATATCAGTTGTGGAAAGTTGAGTTGGGAGCAATCAGCAAAAGAAGATGTATTACTTTAAAATGGTGCTGTCCATGCTGTCGATAATGGCACAGATACAAAGATTAGTCCTCTATATCTATGGCCTGTTGTTTACACATGCACCTTGTGGTTACAGTTGTTTGTATAAAAATGTTATTAATCTAACTCAAACAATCTTTTCATAATTATTCAAAAGCCTGAACATGTTACTTTGTGACTAGTCTCCCCTAAAAACATGGAAACCATGTGTTTGATGTGTTGGATACCATTCAATTTATTCTGTTCCAGCCATTACTATGAGCCTGTCCTCCCCAATTAAGGTGCCACCAGCCGCCTGTGGGTAAACATCAGTGAATCTACAGAAGCACACAGAACACATATCTCAACTGTGATGGACAAATAGATTAGCATCATCATGTCATTGTCTGGCCCTGATTTTAGTGAAAGGAGTCTGTAGCCTACTCATCATGAGTCATGCTGGGTTGGTTGGTTGAGATCAGGAAGAATGACCATTTTTCATACCAATGTGAATGCATGTGAAAATGTGGTCAAAACAGAATATTCAATTACTGTAGCTGGTTGTTTTTTTTTTTACAAAACAAAAACATTACATGAATAACCGTATATAACCATATAGATAATTGTAACCTAATTAAGATGCGCAAGAGATTTTGAGTTATCTGGTTTAGGCTTCTCTTGCGCTCTTTTGAATCATGCACACACTTTTAATTAACTCGTGCACACATATTACTTAATTTTGTTCCACCAGGCCCGGTAGAGATTCCGTTCATGTATTTTGTAGAAACACTAGAAAATAGTAGCCTACACTGATCAGTGAACAAAGTTGTGAATAGTCTTGGCCTTTTTACCTCGAACTGTCACCAATCATTAGTTGCGATCCATGAGTCTGCTAAAGGAGCCTATTGATCAGTCATTGACTGATTGCTTTAGACAAATAGTTTGTTATCCGAGAGTGCGAGGTCGAGTAGCTCACTCTTTTAATTGAAGATAACAGAGTGGGCAACAATGGCCCCATAATAGAATGAGAGTTTTGTGATTATTGCTGCAGAAAGAAAAGAAAAGAAACAAGAAGGGGTGCTCTAATGAGAAGAACCGTGGCTGGCGGGATCTCCCCCTGCTCCCCCTGCCATTGTGCGCGGGTGTGGGGAGGCTGTGTGGCCGGTAGGCAGGCGACAGGCGCCGGTTGCTGGACAAAGGGCTGTCTGCTGCCAAAGGGACTAGGCGTCCAAGCACCCATCCTCCCAAACTTCCCAGCCTAAGCTGTGGTGCTTAATTAACCCTTTCACGGTGATACGGGACAATTTGTCCCCAACCAAGGCATCTCTCTCACGCATAAAATATGTCCATACAATAACAAAGTGTTCATCTGTACTAGCTCATGTGAACACAATATTTGCGTATTTTTTGGAAAGTTATGCCTTCAGTTTCTGTAAGTCATTCGTCAACAACAAAAAAAGCTTATAAGTCCTATGACATGTTGGGTGCTACTGTTTAATTTAATTTGTGGCAAATTTCTTAAGGAAAATTATTATTCATTTGACCCTTCTTAAAAGTCCATTCCTGTTGATTTGAGTAGGCCTATGGACTACCCTGTGTGTCATACAGTTTTTCCCATTCACTCAAACAGTTAACTGCGTCTATAGGCCAAGTGCTATTGAACGTGCAGAGGATATGTGCGGTTGAAGTGGAGAGGGGGAGACGGAAGTTCAGTGTCTCGCCCTCCTTAAAATACTCCTATATTACTATTCTGTTCTATTAATAGTAGAATACAGACAATACTACAGGAAACACTTATATAAACACTAGCAGTAGCTCCGTTTAAAAAGAGATGCCTTGCATGTCATCACTCACGCTCCTCTATTCAACGGCATCGCAATGTAAATATGACAATTATAGGCCTTATAGGCCTAATAGTTATGAGAATAAAATGATTTGGAACTAATGACAGTTATACATTCTACATTGCTCTTATGAACAGAAATATACAATGCATCGATTTGCCTTTTCAAGATGATATAATGTAATATTTCGTTTGAATTTGTTACACAATCATCACTGATAAAGAACTAGAGAAATACTGGGCTGAAAAACTTTAATTTTATCCTCAAATATACTGCCGACAGGGGGCACCATACACTAAGAAAACTACTTAGGTCTTATTTTAATTTGTAAGGGGTATTATCATTCATTTAGAAGCCTATTTCATCTGATGTTGGGAGATAATAATAATCATAATTAAGCTATAATTATAAAAAAATATGTAGCATATATACATTATTAATAATTAATTTCAATTATTATTATTATTATGAATTTAAAAAGATAATTTAACTGTGTCCAATAGGTACAAAATATGAGTGAACACAACTTTAACACATTGTTTGTTTTTTAATTGAAATTGTGAGATAATTCAACAAAAAATCACAACCAGCATAAGCAAGATACGCTTTCAATTTTAAATATATTTATATATATATAGATATGCATTATGCCCCATTTAAAGAGAACTGTTATCATTCTCTCCTGTGTTGGAGTGAAATGACCTGAGGTTTTCCTACATCTCTGCCTCTCCTGCAGATAATAGTCAGGTAATGTGGCAAATAGGCAGCTTTCTCTCTATCTATCTCTCTTTCTCTCTTTGCTGATATTAGTTTTTGAAGACAGAGATAAACATGGCACACATGTTAGTTTCCTTCATGTGTCACAGGCAGATAATCAGCTATGCATTACAGATAAAAACTTTCTGGTTCAAACCAACAAGCGCCTAATAGCTTTCATTTTCAGAATACGTTCATGTAAAATAAAAAAAGAATAAAAAGCAACGAGTTAAACTCTAAATATTATATACACGTCAATGTACAGTCTTAAATAAATTAATACCAATTGCATATTCTTGGATTCCTTTATAGCTTATTTACAGAATTTATTTTATTTACATAAATAATTCAAACAAAAAAATCTGACAGAAACGATAGGCCTAAGCGTTCTTCTATCAATTATTTTTCACGGAACGTTCATTTTATCCAACCCTTTTGAAATAATAGCCTATGTTTTAAAAACTTTTGGGATGTAGCTTGTTTTCCTGTCGTTTTACAGGTTGCACCTTCTCCATAATGCGGGCAAAACGCACACTAGTGTTCATTCAGTACTTATGCTGCTGTAGTGCTCTCATCATTAAAAAAAGCACGTCTATTGATTATAGTTTAAAACTGTTCTCTCTTCAGTCCCTAAAAACAATGCCACGACGTTGCCACTGTCGTTTAACATCAATATGCTCTACATGAAGAATGTTGTTAGTAGGGTTTCCTCCTTGCGGTATCCTCTTAGTGTGCTCAAGTTTTAGCCAGACGCCTAAAAATTCAGTGCCCACTTTTGGTTTTCATATTATTTCGATGCTTCAGTTTCCTATAATATTGAAAGCGTACCCCACACAGAAACAGTAAGTGACGACGCTGGTTCTCTCTCCTTCATTCCATGCCTCTTTTCTCAGTCCAGGCGCGCGAAAAGGTAGGCCTGTATTGACATTTCCTCGCATAATGTGCTGTACAAAATGTCTCATAAAGTCCTCTGATATTTCAAGCCAAGTCGTGGTGGAATATATTATTCCATTAGTGAGATCACTTAGGAGAGTCTCTCGGGGGGTACGTCTCTCTCTGGCTCTCCAGGCCGCTCACTAGTCTCTGGATGTTTTGGAGCTCATTGATAGAGTCCTTCATCGATTTGGGGGAGCTGGTCCTATGACTCGACCCCGCTTTGTGGTTGTGGAGCTCAGGCACGGGACTCGTCTCCCTGCTGCCCGATTTGGACGACTCGGAGCTGGGGTTTAGGCCGCCTGGCAGGCCGGTGGTGAATAGACTTGTGCTCTGGGCCATAGACACGGGGAGCTGATAAGGGTTGAACCGGAGCCGGGGGCGGGAGCTGGTGAGGAAGGGATTTCTCGAGAGCGAACTGGCAGTAGTGCTCGTGGGCATAGCGGAGGCCGCGGCGGCAGCGGCAGCCATGTAGGTGTACGGGTACGGGAACAGGCCTCCAAAGGTCGGCATGGAAATGCCCTGAAATCAGACAGGAGAAAATGGCAGTTAGTACCGGGACCGTGATAGTGGTATATTCAGACCACGATGTAGCCTACTCAAATGACTAGGCTTACTGAACCTTGGGGAGTCAGCTCAACGACCAAATTACGCACGGCCTGAATAGCTAGTTCACTTCAATAATTAAACCTACAAGGAATTCGTCTTCTACGACGTTAAAGAACCCTTTAGAATAATGAAGGTTATATGGATGGGATGTTAAAAAGGAGAATACTTATTCGCATTCCAAAGGGAGGTAAATAAAAGCCAGGCCTCTCGTTTTTCCTCCCACACATTCCCTATGAGTGGTTGATTTATGGGCGGTCTTCTAAAGCATGTTCTTTTAAAACAAATATCAGACTGCTTTGAAAAACCATTAACAGAACTGTTGTTCAAAATTATAATAATAATAATATAGGCCAAGACATGTATTGGTCGCTCTTCTGGCAGCATGTATCCTCTCACTGCGGTAAGTGTGCAAGAGCCCCAGGACTCCCTAATCCTAGTGGCAGTGACCTGATAACTCAACAACATGCTGCGCATTTTTAGTTATGCCGAGATTGGGCCTGCTAAATATGTCCAGTCACATGTACAATACAAGGCGTCTACAGTGGACATACTTTAGTTTACTTGTAAGAGTTGTGCTTTGTTAGTCAACGTCTATTCTAGTCCCTAAATAATAATGTCCCCAACGGTGTTGGCGCCATCAAACGAGCATAAAGGGCTATGAGTGATCACTGAGTTCAAACAAACCATTTGTTACCGTGTAGAATTAAAGTCGCCCTTACCTGAGAGGCGAGCATGTGCTGCGATAGATGGAAGGGGAAAGGGTTCGGCGCGCCCCCGGTGCCCTGTGCGGAGAGGCTGCCGTTTTCCATACCACTTGCCCCGGATACCGAGGCCAATAGATGTCCCATGCTCATGGCAGAAAACGCACCTGGGCCCATAGCGAACTGTCCAGGGTGAAATAGCATTTGTCCGGCGTTCATTGGATTAAAAAACTGCTGGCTGTGCAAGCCAGACAGGGCCAAACTCTGCAGGTGGCTCGCGCTGAAGTGTGAGGGGCTGTCTGTTTGAACCATGAGCGGGGAGAAACTTTCTTTGGTTGCGCTTATCGCGCCGCTGTCTGCGGTGTCCTTTTTTGACGAATCTGTAGTGTCTTTCCTGTGCCTGTTCTCCGTTTTGTCTCCTTTCTCAATGTTCCTTATACTGAATATGGAGTCGCTCGACTTTCTTGAGTCCGGATAGTCTTTCTTTTCCAGACTCGGCTTTTCCTTCACCCGGTCCTCGCACCTCGGGCTGAAGGGAGAGGGCGGCTCCGGTTCAGGGCTGTTCGATGCGGTACAGCCCTCATCCTGATGATCAAGTTCTTGCTCACTGTCAGTACAAGCTTTATCATCTGTAATAAAATAAAAAGTTGTAGTCAGAATTGGCTGTACATTTTGTATGCTTAAATGTAAAATAACTGACAAAATGCCATGTCATGCTCAGACTTAATTGAAACAATTTTTTAAATAATGGAAAGTAAAATATCAGTTGAAACGGCAGTGGTTAAAACATTCACAAGCACACCCACACGTGATGATTTTAATTGTACAGTCATGATTTAGTGTCAACATGCCTTGTTAACCGTTTCCTTCCTACATGTCAGCCCAAGAGTTTGACTCGGAGCGTTAACATGGGGCTTTATGTTGTATTTTTAGGAGGCCAACTCTCTTTGTTTCCTCAGAGTAAATAGACTTCAGTTATGAATCGAAAGTTGAGCGGACAGCAGTTGCTGTTTTTCGATGGTCAAATAGCCTGATAAGTCTATGCATTACAAGACGAAACAGTTTTTAATATTTCTATAATATTTCTATAATAAGTGAGTTGAACAAATAGCCTGTCAAATAATAACACTTTAAATCTGAAGAACAGGAGCTGCTGGAAACATTCAAAGTACATTTTGTAATTAGAAAATGTACTATAACACTGTTTTTTCCTGGTAAATTGCACATATATTTGGACATAATACATTAAATGAAGTGGACACAAACCGTATACTGTTGCAATGCACAATGTGGGTATAGGCCTATAGCCTATTCTCTTTAATAGGCTATATTACTAGAGGATTTGGCCTATTGTCGACTTATGTCAGCCACCGTAAGTCTAAATGCCATTGGCCACAATGGCATTATTATGTTTAAGCCTATCGAACGAATTGAGATTTAGGTTAAATATAATTTATCTTACCTGGGCTGATTCGACTGAACCTAAGCGGGCTGGATCCAGGTCCGATTGGAGAGTGTGCACCATCTCTGCCGGTTGTTGGTTCACTAGACGAGGCATCAGAGTCGCCCCCGTCTCGGTCTGCTTTGCATTGGTCTTCATACATCCGCAGAGAGGGAAGGGTCAACTGTTTCCTAGAGTTGAACGGTTCCCTTTTAATAATAGTGGGTACATGTATTCAAGTAAGGCATCCATACACCATTAACATGACATCAGGGCAGCTGTGGGCCGACCTACATTCAATGATAAGCCTATATTCAGAGTTGAGAAAAGCATGCATTTTGTCATTTTTATTTTGTTAACTAATAAAGACATAACATATGTCCTATGCATATGATCGTATTATGATAAATATAATTGATATAGAAGTAGGCTAGACTACACAATGTGATGGGCGAATCGACATAGCCTATGCTTACCTTTTCTCTCTTCTTCCATTTCCGGTGTCTCTGAATCCTTTGGCAAAAGGGTTATTATCAATCTTCAGCTGTGTTATCTGAGGACAGGAAATTGAGAAAATAAACCATGAAAAATAGACCTAACCAAGACGTTAGAATGAACTACTACTAGTAGTAGTAGTAGGAGTAGTAGGCCTTAACTCGACCTATAGGTACAGGCCTAATAATGAATTGACCTATATATATGGTCACGTGTTTTTCTCAACATTATTTATTCTGATATATTTCTCCCACACACATAGTGTCCCGTTAAACACACCGAACAGAACTCACTCTGTTGAAAGGAAGCCCCGGTAGATGTTGCATTATTAATGGAGGATTAATGACGAGGCGTTATTCTCACGACCCCCATGAGAAACATTGTTTCTCCATCCATTTTTTTCGGATTGCTGAGTGGGGGTGACTTGAACAGATGACTGACTATCTTATCCATAATTAATTATGTGGTTTGGATCATTGCTACTTCATGCAAGGTTTGTATGGAACAAATACTGCATGGGCTTTGGAGCCACCCCCGTCACTGGAACCGCTGTGCACGCTGCTTGGTTTGTCCTGTTTCCCCCCTGCTCATCTTGTATGGAACTCTTGAGGAATTCGCGAATCGACCAATCAGGGAATCGCAGTTCCTCGTCTGTCACGCTTTGATTGCGCAGGCAGCTTCTGACACTGTGTAGCTCGCGGACAAACTGGCGAGGGTAGTGCCTTCTAATCGATTGTGATTTTTTGCCATAAACTTTACGATAGCAAATAGACCACCACAGGCCCCTCTGACACGGACTCCAATTAGACTCAAGGAGGGGGAGAAGAGAGGGGGTAGCAGGGAGCTAGATAATTTTAGACTGCAACTAAAATAAATACTCAATACATCAAATCTAGGAATTACTGACACCCCGAAGAACCATGAGATATCCGTCTTTAACCAAATGGTGTCCGTGTCCAAAGATGCGCCATCTAATTAGATTTGAATGGAATTGTAGCCTTTAGTCAACAGTAGCAACTCGTCCATAGTCCATAGCCCATAGACGGAAAGACAACAGCAAGACAACTTTTTCAAATACGTATTTCACTAGGCAAATATATGCCTGCAATTGTAGGCTAAACTGGTTACGTAAGGTTAACCATAACATTTGACAATGACGACCAACATGCGGTTTGATTGGGCAGCTGCATTTAGTCCTACAGATTAAAAACCCTGCAGAAACGGTTTCACTGTAAAACTTCGGACTAAATTCGTCAACAAAGATCATTAAATGAAACAAGTTTGTACAAATGAGTGAGGCCATCGAATTCCACAAATGAGACAACTTTTCACAGCATAAAAACAAACGAAACAAAAACGAAATTGAACCTCAGATTAACATTTTGCTGATAGAAAATCGTGGCATGTATGTGAATCCAGGCCCAACCTCACATGACAAGGTTATTTCATGGTCTCTAACATTAATGTAGCCTGTGTTAAATTCCACTTTATTGTACTGTATTGTGTAGGCTACTGTATTGCTTACCTTGTCGTTTTGATAAGCTGTGACAGCGATGAAGTCTGTCTCTGGGAACACGTATGTCCTAAACGTGCTGTAGGGGAGCTTCAGGATGTCGTTGGCCCTCACGATATGAAACCTGGGTTGGTATTTGTGCATGGAATTAAGAATCGTCTGTGGAGGGAAGGGAAAAAAAATATTATTATCATTTCATCGCCACCATCTGATGCTAGGCCTATCTCAAAGTCACTCTTAGGCCCATACGTGAGTAATACAATACAATCATGTACATCACATCACATTAAATTAATATATGTTATTATTATTTCTTATAAAGATTATCATTCATAACAATAAGTAGGTCTATTCAGAATTGGGCCTACTGCGTATTCTTAGAATGCAAGAGAACACACCTTTGGTCAACACAGATCGAGATAAACATTGCATTATCACATATGCTGGCTAACCTACTGGGTATCTGATAACATTTATAACACATGTATATACATGAATCTATACATTCATTAAATGGGGCAGCAGGGTAGCCTAGTGGTTAGAGCGTTGGTTGCTGAAAGGTTGCAAGTTCGAATCCCTGAGCTGACAAGGTACAACTCTGTCGTTCTGCCCCTGAACAGGCAGTTAACCCACTGTTCCTAGGCCGTCATTGAAAATAAGAATTTGTTCTTAACTGACTTGCCTAGTAAAATAAAGGTAAAATAAAAAATAAAAATACTACAACATGTCGGCCTGTACACACTGACTGGATAATTAAAGATACAGGTTGGATAGCATATGGTAAAATGTAGGCCTAGATCTATTAAAACACGGTCTGCAACATTTTGCAGATGCGTCTGGCATGTAAATGTTCAATTTGTTTACAGTCGGTTTGTTTGCACATAGGTTTATGAGCATTGAACAAACACACGCTGTAACACTGCAGCTTCTCTCTAGCCGACTTTCTGAGGCATCCATAATTCTCCTCTTCTCCGCGGTTTATTTTTTACAGTAGGCTACAAACAGCACTTCAGGGACCAACGGCGAAACATGATCGGTCTTCGAGTTCGAGCACAGGCTACATCCACACATTGTTTTTATTCCAAGCTGCTCAAGCTGGCTCAAGGCAGTGAGGCTAGGTCAGAATAAAGCAATCAAACCCTATTTCCACTCTACCCAGTTCCCTTGACCAGATTCCTGACTCTCATAATCCCCATTTCTCAAGAATCCCCCCTTTGCTTATATGATTTAAAAAAAATAGCACATCTAATGCTTGAATCGTGATTTCAATCCTCTTCCTCAATAGTGTAAAACTTAGTTTTATAAATGTGTAAATACGTTATATTATTAACCTACTATATCTACCAACAACAAGAGCATTCGTGATATTAGATTTATAGTCTACTTTTATGAAGCTTTAGACAATAATATATTGGGAGATCATATTTGGAAACAGGCCTATGTCGACATTGAACAGTGGGGGCATGTCCTTCCTGCATGTCGACAGTGGCAACAGCATGGCAATACTAAGCCATACATATTGGGGAAAATGCAGTTCCAATACAATAGGCCCACTAAAATAATGTTGCAAATAGAATAAGAGTATCCAAGAAATATAGACACATCTCACTCATAAAATCCAACAGTATCTGTCTTTAAATACACTGTGTTACTCCATAACCTAAAACATATGCTGTATAAAATGTGTGTCATGTATTATTATTAATCACAAATACAATTGCGTGTTTAAATGTGAATAAAAGTCAACATACAGTACTTACAAATCCATGCTTGTCCGATATATTGTTGGTCAGCTTCAGTTTATGAAAAGCAACAGGCTTGGCCATCCACTGCTCTCCCGTAGCTGGGCTATCCGGGTGAATGTACATTCTTTTGGGCATCTCCGGATCGGCCTTTCCCGCTACCATCCATCGAGAATTGTGGAACTTGTAGCGGCAGTCGTCGGCAGCGACTATATCCATCAATAGAATATACTTGGCTTTTTTATCAAGCCCATTTATTCTGACTTTAAACGGAGGAAACATTCTCCTGGAAGACAGACAAATATGCGTGGAATTAATTGCATGTTGGCTTATTCATAAACATATGACATTTAATGTTGTCAGACAAGACACAAAAATCTGGCAATAACATTGTATTAAGATGTCATTAGGCGAGTCGCTCTCTTTGTGTCCAGTGAAAATGCAACACTATTTAATCGATATAGGCAAATTATAAAGTAATATTAATTGACAGAACTGTTCTTTATAATAAAATCATTCAATCAAATTATGTACATGCAACTTTGAAAATACCATGATAGTTGTATGAAATAAAACGAATAAGTTATCAGCCTAATAACCTACTTAAAAGTATTCTGTATTTATTTGATGATTATAATATTTATATTATAATATAATATTTTAGGAATTCGTCTGTAATCAGTCAAGTGAAATATATTTATGACATGACACTATCACTTAGGTTAAATCACAATCCTCTTTTTCCAGTCTGTCAGTCTGTTTACAAAATCCAGAAGCTCAACTGTCATGACAGAATGCAGTTTGATCCATATGCTGGTATCGTTTTGCTGACTAAAGCCAGGGGAGGGTTTTTTCCCTCTCTGGCAAGACTACTAACCTAAACTAAACTCAAAACGGCTCGTCTTTAATGCATTCAACATTTTCTAAATATAGCAAATATTGATCCTTTACGGTCTCTGATAGCGTCTGGAGGAGACGCTGTCAAAGACGCTCCGAACTTGATTATAACAATCGTACCATCGAAACTAAATAAAATGCTATAAATCAGGTCACAATAGTACGCTGTGATTGTATTTATCACGTTTAAGTTAAATAATTAACTTATTTCGATAATAAACTAGGCCTATACGTTAAAGAACAGACAATAATCTACAAAGAATAACAGCATCACATAGCGCCAGTCTAGCCTACAGCAGGCCCTGTAATATTGTTTCGCTGTAATCCTAAATGTAACTACCTCTTTCGAACCCACTTGCTTTCGCCATTATCTTTCTGAAGCGTTACAGAATAAATCTGAACACAAGGCACATCTGAACACAAAGCCTATACAGTATGGACAATATTTGTCCCACCAAGATTTACATGCTATAATCGCCATTGATGGACAGAGAACAACCATGACGCTGTCGTCAGCCTCGCTAGCAATAATTATCAGAGCGCACTCTCACCTTCCAGATTTGGTAATAACCATCTCAGTTCCTATTTTGTGAAACTGGTCCCATAGGTCCTTGGCCTCCAGTGTGACTTTAGGGTCGTCCTCCACCTCTTCCTCGGGCTCCAGGCTCTTCAGGCTGCGGAGATGAGCCGCCTGGTGGTGGTGGCTGAGAGCCGGGTGGAGCCCTGCCTCCGCGGCTCCAACGAGGTGGTCCGACATGGGCTTAGTAAGAGCCGCGTGAGGCAGAGTGAGCGTCGGGAAGAAGGAAGGCTGCGCGGCCGCTAGGAAAGCTGACATGGAGAAGTCGGTCGGCCGGTGAGCGTGAAAAGGGTGATAAGCCATGGCAGTCCCTGTGAAAACTGGATCTCTCATCGGTGCATCCAAAATATCGAAGTGAAATTATGATATACAGTGCGATTCTCCCCCCTCGGCAAAAAACAGTAGGACACTTTCCAGAATAATGTATTGTTATTTCTGTAAGAAGTATACAGAAGTAATGTCGAATACTGTGCCAGATAGGCTATGAATAGACGGGTTATAGACGGTTATTAGCAGAAAAACCTGAATTGATAGGAACTAGCCTATACTACACGTAAACCCGTTGCTGGTACCTCCACGAAGTGCAGTAACAATATCAGTCAAAGATAGTGAAGCAGCTACGCTTTGAGAGCAGAATCGGGGTTTCCTTCTTTCTCTCGACCAGTCGCTTTGAGAAAAATAAGATGTGCCTCTCTGAAGGCTGAAGCAATCATTCCACACGGACACGGAGTTGAAATGGTCTTGCCCTGTTCACTGAAGAACTGTGACTATCTCACATGTTCTTCCTGCCTCGATCCCAACACTAATGAACCAAGCCCCTTTGATTGCTGATTTTACGCTTTCTGGACCAATTGTGGGCCTCTATAGGCGTGGTTTTGACAGCTCCTGCCAGACTCGAAGAGAGGGGGGTGGACAATAAGGTGTCGGAAGCATTAGCAGTAAGAAAACATGTCAACAGAATAAAATATTAACCAATGACAGGAAAGCTCGGAAAATCCCACCCCCATCTCCAAGCCAAACACCGGGTCAGCCCTCAATTCTTGACCGGTGGAGGCATCACCTCGGTCGGTTAGCGCTTTATACTGTCGATGAGGTGCATAACTCCAGCCCAGAACCTGTGTCCGAATAGATAGCCTTTATTGCTCTGTAGTCGCTTTCATGATAGCCTATAGGTAGGCTAAATAATGTTAGTAGGCTGTACCGGTGATTGATTTTTTAATGTATGAAGAAGATTCCAAATAGATTCGTTGTGGTTCCATTCCATGTTAAGATTATATTATCAGTTTAGGTCCTCGTCATTGTTTTACCTCATAGCCATTCTATCTAGTTTCGTTTGTTTAGAAATCCGCGTGCAGTTTTATCTGTTTAAGTGTTTATCTTGGTTTGGCCATAATAACATACAGTTCCATCACTGCTTGTGCGTAATGATAGATTTAGATAGACAACGCTGAGACGGTAAGAGAGTCCACAGCCTCCCGTACCTGAATGGTAGGCTATCGGACTCGATTTAGTGATTATATTCTAGGGCTGTCGATTTCCGTGACTCGCTGCTGTTTTGTGAACGCTTCACCGCAAGGACAGCGACTAATAAACCGGACATTGCCACTTTAAAAACAGCCCCGGGTCATTCGAAAAGCGCAGGACCAGATGCTGCATCGAAGCATGAAGAAAAGAAAACAGATGAATGAATGAATTTCGAGAGCAAAATTGACAGATAAAACGCGGTAAGTGCTTGCTTATAGCCTTACAGAAAGTAAATATATATTGTTTTTCTGACGTGTAACCTATGTCCCCTTCACAAAATAAATAATTCCTGCACACGTTATAACCTACGCAAAGTGAATTATTGTACATTCACTTTATTTGATTGCCTTATATCCTAAATAGTGAAAATAATAAAACCAGTTCTCCGATACTATACTGTATTCCTTTAATTCTAATATGATCTTATTCACTCTCATTTTCAGCATAAACTGACACAGCAATGATATGATTTATAATACATTGTCACGGGCAGGCTCTCTTCTGAGCGTGAGGGAACAACAGTGTCCGGACTCGCCTGGGCTGTTTGTTGGTATGTGTCAAACCACATACACGTACATTACACACTTCAGACCTTTGCAACGAACCCTACGGCGACCCGACCAGAAACTCGGTCTCGGTACTGCTCTGTTGTACCTTTAAGAAATGTATTATGTGGACCCTAGGCTTGATTAACATGGATTCGGTTGGTTAAAGAGCCGTTTGGCGCCAGTCGGCTGACGCACCACAATAAGAGCAGACTCTTGTCACTTCATATTTACCCTAAAATCCTAACAGCGAGCGCCGTCCAATCCCCCTTGCCATCCACACCAAAGCTGCGGTTTGTGCTTTGCGTTTAGGGGCTGAGAATGCACTTTCGGAATGATTATTACTTTTCATCAAAATGTGAAAATGTGGATATACACGGAACAGTCTGCCCAGAAGTTGATCCGACGCATACAAGTAGAACCGGTTTCGCGCTAGCTCAATCCAGAACATCGTCACTTCGACATAAAAACTGAAACAAAAACGAATAATCCTTCCGAATAAATTCGTCAGATACAAACCACACATTTCCGATTAACCATTATATTACCGGTTGAATCGGTGTTTTGTGTAGGTCTTACATTTCTTCCTTAATTAACGGTGTTCGCACATCTCCATTGACATTAGTGTCAATAGAATATTACACATTCCTTTCCAAGTGCAAGTTGAGAGCTTGAAGGATTTACATTAGATAAAAAAACGGAATGAAATTAAACGTAATCTATGCTTAAAAGTAGCCTACTTTTGAGAGTTTCACACATTTTGAATGGTATAAAGTGCAATAGCTATTGACCTTGTTTGGTGCTCTGTTCTAGTGCATCTTACTATCTTATTCCAGCCTTTATTCATATGATGTGATTAGTCATGTATCACTAATGGGAAAATAAAATATTACCCACCCTGTAGCATGTTCCTTGGTGGTTAGAGGTGAGACACTTGTTGCTTATATCTATCTGAACGTCATAATCCAGAGTCAGTGGAATATTTTCGGAACATTGATCACTTGTTTTTGCAGACCTACTCTATTAAAACCCGACTGACGTCTCTGTGCACTATGCAAACGAATGTCTATTTATTACAAAACTCACTTTGCTTCAAATACCATTTTTTAAGATCTGAGAGACATTCTATAAATGGTTTTATAAACGTATCACACCAACCGTGCTCAAAATTGTAGTGAATTTATTTAGGCCTTGTTGTCAATACATTTTGTGATCACAGCGAGCAGAATAAAACGTGTAGGCAGGCCTTCATCAGTCTTGATCTGAATAAATTATTCTGCATAACCTAATTGGAATCTTTATGTTGTGGCCTAAACTTAAAGCAATCAGGTAAATTGTGATTCTTTATTTCGTTTCAATTATGAAGAATATAATCAGAATAATGAAAGTTGTTGAAACCCTGTAGAATTATTGTTGTTATAATAGGTTAAGGGTGGTCAATTATGCATAATGGATAAGGATATAACATTTGGCTACTAATTTTCTAGCTCATTAGGCCCAGCATGTTTCATCATTTAGTTTTGTGAATATAATGTTCTTATTAAACATTTGAAATTGCAGATAGGGAATCTATTATGTATAGGGCTACAGTTTCAGTGGTATTTATCATTAAGCCTATTTTAGATCTATTTGATTTAGTTTGAATTAAGGATAATTTATTTTTATCAATCTCACATCTTTAAAGCGCTATACTTCCTTTTTCAAAAAACCTGGTCAGTCTTTGTACTTGTCTGTCATGGTTTTCGTCCTTTATAGGCTATACATTCAACTCGTGGTCGACTGAGTCAGTCAGTAGCCTAGTCAGTGAAATTAAGTGCATTCTAACAGACGCTAACTGCTGCTAGACTGTGTAGAAGACTCGTCGTTAAAGCTTAGCCTACTTACTCAGGTTCAAGTTAGGGAGAAGAAACATTCTGAGTGGGAAAAGATCAGCACCACATGGAGAATGTTAATGGTTTTCTATGAATATACTTAAACAACTAATTACATCAACAACGGGTTTGCAATTACGCTGCATGTATTTGCTTTGTGTACATACCCTCCATGTAGTGCCTTCAGAAAGTCACCCCTACGTTTTCAATATATCGTTGTGTTACAACCTGAATAAAAAAAATATTAAATTGAGATTTGGTATCACTGATCTACACACAATACCCCATAAAGTGAAAGTGGAATTAAGTTGTTTGAAGAAAATGTTCGAAATTAACAAAAAATGAAAAGCTGAAATGTCTTGAGTCAGTAAGTATTCAACCCCTTCGTTGTTGGAAGCCTACATAAATTCAGGAGTAAAAATGTGCTTAACAAATCACAAGATATGTGGACTCATTATGTGTTCAATAATAGTGGTTACAGAATTGTTGAATGACTGTCTGTTAGGTCCCTCAATCTGAGTGAATTTCCAGCACAGATTCAACCACAAAGACCAGGGAGGTTTTTCAATGTCTCACAAAGAAGGGCACTGATTGGTAAATGGGTAAAAGTTTTTAAAAAAGCAGACATTGAATATCCCTTTGAGCATCATGAAGTTATTAATTACACTTTGGATGGTGTATCAATACACACAGTTACTACAAAGATACAGGCGTTGCTTCCTAACTCAGTTGCCTGAGAGGAAGGAAACTGCTCAGGGATTTCACCATAATATAAAACTGAGGATGGATCAACAACATTGTAGTTACTCCACAATGACAGAGTGTAAAGAAGGAAGCCTGTACAGAATAAAACATTTGAAAAACATGCATCCTGTTTGCATCAGGGCACAGAAGTAATATTGCAAAAAATGTGGCAAAGAAATAAACTTTTTTCCCTGAATACAAAATGTTATGTTTGGGGAAAATTCAACAACACATCACTGAGTACCAGTCTTCATATTTTCAACCATGGTGGTGGCTGAATCATGTTATGGGTATGCTTTTCATCGGCAGGACTAGGGAGTTTTTTATACAGCTAAGCACAAGCAAAATGCTAGAGGAAAACCTGGTTCAGTCTTCTTTCCAACAGACACAGAGACAAAATCACATTTCAACAGGACAATGATGGTGGCAGGTAGCCAAGTGGTTAAGAGTGTTGGACTAATAACCAAAAGGTCGCTGGTTTGAATCCCTGAGCTGGCAAGGTGGAAAAATCTGCTGTCCTGCCCTTGAGCAAGGAAGTTAACCCCTAACAACAACGTATCCCCGGGTGATGACATGGACATCGATAAGGCAGTCCCCGCACTTCTCTGATTCAGAGGGGTTGAGTTAAATGCAGAAGGCACACTTCAGTTGAATGTATTCAGTTGTGCAACAGACTAAGTATCCCTAATCACAAGGCCAAATCTACACTGGAGTTGCTTACTAAGACGACATTGAATGTTCCTGAGTGGCCTAGTTCCAGTTTAGACTTAAATCGGCTTGAAAATCTTTGGCAAGACTTAAAAATGGCTTTCTAGCAATGATCAACAACCAATTTGACAGAGCTTGAAGAATTATAAAAATAATAATTAATGGGCAAATATTGTACAATCCAGGTGTGCAAAGCTCTTAGAGACTAACCCAAGAAGCATCAAAGCTGTAATCACTGCCAAAGGTGATTCTAACATGTATTTTCTCAGGGGGTGAATACTTATCTAATCAAGGCATATTAGAGTTATAATTTGTATGAATATTTTATAAATGTTAGAATTATACAGATTATGTTGTGTAGGGCACTGACCAAAATTGACAATTAAATCAATTTTAATCCCACTCTTAACACAACAATGTGGAAAAAGGCAAGGGTGTGAATACATTCTAATGGAAAAAAGCAATCATCAAGTGATATGGTGTTATTACTGATGACTTTTAATCTCGTTCATACCAGAAGCGTTCCCCATTATATCCTACTACCTGTTAAAGCAGAGATGAGAGATGTGGCCATAACGAAAATATTCAGCATATTTCTGTTAAATGTCGAACATAGTCCTTTAGAAATAGGCCATTTATGTATTTATGCTCGCTCCTGTGCGTGACAAGATATCTGCTCGCCACACCTTGAGATCATTTCCTATGTAAAAGGTTATAACCCCAAAGGAACATACATTATTTTGCTTTAAGCCCTAATATAATTTGTTTAAATGCAAGCTTTGGGTGAAAATGTGCAGAAAGAACAGTGCACCTTCAGGGTTTTTGTGGTGACCAGCGTGCTACTGATATGCTGCGGGAAAAGTCTAATTACGAAATAACGTGAAACTATTGTAACTATTACAGCCGTATTTGTCTGTAATTTAGTAGGGCTATTGTTATTTTTTTTAGGCTACTCTCGCTGCATTGTTACTTTTTTTCTTTAATATTTTCTTCCCATCTCTCTGCATCATCTCTCTATATTTAGCCGGTAGACTGAGGCCTTGGCGCCAGACCGTTTAAGACCTGTCAAAGTCCCTCATATTTCCCCTTGTCACATGTATACCCAGCGCCTCCTTCAGCCAGGCTACCACCAACCCCCTCACCCTCCTATTCCCCATCTCTCTTTCATTCTCGCTTACTACACTTCTCCGCCCCCTCTAGCGCGCTCTCTCACTCTCTACACACACACACACACACACACACACACACACACACACACACACACACACACACACACACACACACACACACACACACACACACACACACACACACACACACACACACACACACACACACACACACACACACACACACACACGGCCTATTTAATTTTCTCTCCATTTCTTCTTCTCCCACTCATTAAAGCCGGGTTTTAATCCCTCTTTCCCGCCCTCTGCGAACTTTGTGCAATTTGCTCGTCTTCGTGCTCGTGTTGTCTCATTGACCCGAGTCAGCAGGGCTGCCGGTGGGCTGTCCTGTCCGCTTGGACAAATTGCGTCTGATTGATGAAAAATAACAATTCTCACAATGAGCGCTGGTAGCCGAATAGGCGCTCCTCAACCCCACGCCCGCCCCTCACAACCAACAACCCAACAGGGCTCGGAGGGTTCAACGAATGGGAGCCCCTGATGCTCTTCTCGACCCTTGGCACCACCAAAACAGTCCCACTAACACTTTGGCAGACAACCCCCCCCCCCATCCGTTTAACACTTATTGTTCATAATACACGGTTTGTAAAAGTGGAGGGCAAAAAGACTGTTGTGACAAAATCCAAAACTGGTAATTGCTTATTGATCAACAATTGTGATTCCACTTATGTTATTTTCACGTGCAGCTATCACCTTGAAAGTCGGCTTTAGTAATAATAGGTTAAAATTAGGTTATTTGTAAAATAGTAGCCCAGAACTTGTGATTATGCCAGGTCCGTGAATTGGAAATATGTTTTATGCTTGAAAATCTACGTTAAATTCTTATATAGCGAATTGTATAGCCTTTTGTCTCTGACGCACAACTTGAATGCTTGAAGCGATTGTCTGGAGAAATTGACAGCTAATATAGCTAATTCTAGTTCCTAATTCTGTGGTGACAGCCTACCTTTTGCAGGTAGCAACAGGTGGGGGCGCTAAAATGACCCCACGGAACACCCTTAATGCTGCTCTCCAGTCTCCTTGTTACTCCACTAAACCAAAACACTCCATGTTCTCTGTGTTGTTCACTGTTTCCCTCTGTCCAAGTTCATTTGACTGTGATTCAAAGATGTGTGTGTGTGTATGTGCGGGCGCGTGTTTACACATATTACGTCGTTTGCTACCCTTGGACATTACGTTCTACGTAGCCTGCAGTAAAACATGTATTATTTATTTTAATATACAAAAACATGTATGCATTTAGAAAGGCTTGAATGATCATACTATGTAATGACAACGGGTCTATAGTTTTTGACAAAACAATCTTCCCAACAACATTTACCTGCATTGTCATTGTCTGTGGTTGCAGGGTTGGGTAGGTTACTTTCTAAATGTAATATGTTACAGTTACTAGTTACCTGTCCAAAATTGTAATCAGTAACGTAACTTTTGGAATACCCAAACTCAGTAATCTGATTACATTGAGTTACTTTTATATTACTCTCCCCTGAAGAGGCATTAGAAGAAGACAAAAATGTATGTTACCAATTGAACGACATCTATGGCCGGATAAATCAATGTTAAAGTTTACATAGCTGGCCATATATGGATGTCAAATTACACTTTCTGGGTTGGTTATGTAGGCTTCTAACCCATCGCTTTCTACTGCATATAATAATAGGATTAAATTATATCTTTGCATTAAAAACCAAAGTCTATCAGAATTCCAGTCATTCCAATAAATGTTATACCCCTTGATCTTCAGGATTGGGACTTGGAAATATTTAAATATAGATTAGCCAATTTGTTTTACCTGAGCACAACCCCAAAACTAAGGACTTATTAGCCAGCCCTACTCTGTTGTTTATGATTTTGTTGTCGTGGAGGACTGATTGGGCTCATTGATTCGGGGTAAAAAAAATAAATGCTGCGCTCATGGAATGGCATGATGTACATGTGAAAAATGAACATTGCTATATGCCTATTGTTTTCCTTTTTGTAGTCAACACTTTGATATCTTAATAATATGCAACTCTTTAAAGTGCAAATCCACAGAGGAAACAATAACAAAATGGAATCCCCGCCTCTGTTTTGGTAAAAAGCTGAGGGATGGGCCTGAGAAATGTAACCACTCTCAGATTAATAGAAAAGAGCTATGGATGGATTTACAAACATTGGAGAAAAACAAGCTTTTTTGGGATTCTTATGGAGTGTGAAAGTTGAACTAAGCTCATGAAACATTTATAAGTTATATTCTTCAATAATCAATGGATATATATATATATATATATATTTATTTATTTATTTATAAGTCCACAAATGGATGAAGCAACTACAAACATATATTTATTTATAAGTCCACAAATGGATGAAGCAACTACAAACTTCCCCTGTAAGTCTACCAGAAGTGTGTGAGTTTGAGCATGTGTCTATTAGGCTTATGGATATAAAAAAAATATCAGCATGAATTAGATTTTGCAATAGGCTGGGATCCTCACTATGCAGCTGTTGCAAGAGCGCATTTTTCACTGGCTGTCCACTGGTTTCAAAAACAATGATTGATAGGCAGCTTAAACTGATTTGAATTCAACCATTATTGGGTTCAAATACACATTTAGATTTGTGAACAGCCATCCACAATACGTAAGGCGCAAATAGCCAAATGAGAGAGCATCAATGTGATTCACATCAATGCGCTATGAAAATATCAATAATAAGTGATATCCGTATCGTCGTAGACTACACTACTGCTGTCATCCTTACCAAGCGTTTATTCAAATTGGTTAATCTTTGGATGCCGACAGCAATCGCACCATTGGAAGACATAGCTTGGACTGTAGCCTACAAAAGCCTATTCCTGCTCCTTTCCCGCTATCCATCAAACACATTTGGTGTGTCGTCATAGTGGTCTGATTCGCTCAGGTGGAACAAATTTAAACCTCCGCCCCTTTTCAACGCTGATTTTAATGTCACTGAGAAAACACAGAAGTGTCAAAGTTTTTTCGCTTACAATATTTTAGCTGGTAACGTAACGGATTAGTTACCGTTTTTTGTAATCCCTTACATATAACGGATTACATGTAATCCGTTACTCCCCAACCCTATGTGGTTGAGAGTGAATTAAGTTTTTGTTTCTTTTCTGCTTCTGGCAACACAGGTTGAAAGCACAGGTTGAAAGCACACATTACTCCATGCAGCTTCGGGAATTTCCCTTCCCGCTGCCGGCCCTCTCGTCCCCGGATTCCCTACCTTTGATCAGCGAGGCCTGGCCCCAGAGCCACCGGAGCGGTGCAGCATTTGGGATGCTTATTCAATTACAACCCCGTCCGTGACCCTGGCATATATCATTAACCCCCTTACCTTCAATGCAGCGCGCTTTACACATGCGTAATGGGCCAGGTCACAAGTGAACACGTTTTTGCGCTAGCAGGATCTTACTTGAGTGCAAAATAGCATAAAGACGTATTTGTTTTGCCTTCATTTATTTCTGAAAAGATATAGACCAAAATCACTAAATTACTTACCATCTTTAAGCATATCATGCAATTGTACACACAATTACTTGTAACTTTTATTTCTTATTCTTATCAGTATTTTTTTTAAACTGCAAAGTTGGTTAGGGGCTCGTAAGTAAGCATTTCACTCTAAGGTCTACTACACCTGTTGTATTCGGCGCATGTGACTAATACAATTTGATTTGATTTGATTCAATGAAACTTCCATATCATGGTTTCGGTCGAGTGACCTTGAATGGACCTTAATTGATAGTTTAACTGATAACAGTGACTTACATTTAAAAAAATATTTTTTAAATACCCTCAACATACCTCAGAGATGGCAGTTTTAGGATGCTGCTGATAGCAACCTGATAGAATAACATGGCTACCAAATCCATCAAGTATTTACACCACGCATTATAGCCTAATTATTTTAATTAAATTATGCGGGTTAAACCGTAGGCTATTTTGTGTGAGTGACCTATCCAACTGAAAGAGATCTGATTCTGTGAGTAGGCCTAGAATAAATTTAAAAAGCATTAGCCTATGGAGAAAGGAGAATAGCCTGAAGATTTTTACAATCTTTTATAGGCCTGTTTACATCTTTTGAATACTGACAATAAAGGTAACACGAAGAAATGATCCACCAGTTCGTTCGTGTTAAACTTTGACAATAGTGTTATAACAGTGATTTATTTGACAATAGTGTTATAACAGTGATTTATTTGACAATAGTGTTATAACAGTGATTTATTTGACAATAGTGTTATAACAGTGATTTATTTGACAATAGTGTTATAACAGTGATTTATTTGACAATAGAGCTAACAGTGATTTGCACGCACCTTTGAATTTGTGGTGCAATGCTTTTTCTTTGTGTCGATAAACTGATGTAATGGAAGTCTTTACTAGATATATGTTATAACCGAGTTAAGGTCATAATGCTACTGATTCACAACTTGTAAACAAAGCTGCTGTACTCGAACATTGTTAGAGTTAGAGATATAGGACACATGCAAGTTACCTGTAAAGTGTATTTTATGTATCTAAGAAAATGACGAAAAAATGTAAATCCATGTGGGTCGATACTGATGTAGGCTACAAGTAGGTCTACCTACTAGACAGGGAAAGGTATATCACTCACTTCAGTAGCAAGCTTCATGTAATTGTTGCATCTGCAGTTAAAATAAACCGGAAAATAGTCCACAACAGAAATAAATTGGAGATTATAGCCTAGGTGTTAGAAGTTCTCTGACCGATTTTAGACGTGGAAGGTAGACAATATAGCCTAGCCCTATAAACCAGTGGTGCCCAGATTTTTTTAGGTTACTGTACCACCAACTGAATTTAGCTCTCCCCGGAGTACCCCTGAAGTACCCCCTCGTGCATTTACCAGTAGGCTTCTCAAGTACCCCATGTGGATCAACCTTGTGTATAGGCCAAGTAGCCCCAGGGGCCTTAGTACCGCTGGTTGGGAACCACTGCTATAGACTAACCATTTTGGTTTGTTCAAATGTCGTAGCTCAAATAGCTATGAGAGAAACGATAAGCTAATGTCGTATTGATGGAATAACAACCCAATTGACAACATAAATGCGTATATAGCAGATCAAGTTCTGTTTAGGATCGTAACTCTACAACAGCCTTGATCAATTTGATGTGATAGGCTATTATGTTTCACATGCATTCAGTTCCCTTGAAAATAACCTCATTTTCCGGCTTATTGCTCTCTACTATAGGCTACAGTCCTGTCAAATTCGCGTTCACTTAATTAACAGAGTTGAACATGTTGACAGTGCATCAAAATTACATGTTCAATTCATGCAACAGAAAACATTGAATCGTAATATATACAGAGGCGATATGAAATTACCTGAGGTTAGGGGGAAACTACTTATTTCAGTCATACTTTAATTTATCGACAAGAAAAGCACTTTCCCGTACTACATTTCGAACGTAACCTCTCACACGATGGTCTCTATCATTGGATTAGAAATAAATGTACACATACTATAATCTTGTTCAGAATAAGGCGATTAGGATCCTCAAAAGTAAGTGTTTTTCGTTTGAATAAAGTGTAGAAGTAAGTGTTTTTCGTTTGAATAAACCCATTGATGCGTAACATTTTTTTCCATGGACATTTTGGCACTGTAAACAATACAGAACTGTTAGGTTATATCAAATAATATTCGCCTCCGGTTAGACGATTGAAAAGCATGACCTGAAAAGTGACAAGATTACATTTGTATATTAAATTAACAAAAATAATAGCCCTATGTGAAGTCTAATTGGTCTTTGGGTTGTTGTATTTGTTGTATTCACTAAAAGATCATAACATGTCATCAACATACCTGCAATAACCACGGTATTTCCCACTATACTTTGTCTGCCATATTCATATGAAAATAGGATATAATGAAATGGATGCCACTATAAATTCATTCGCAAGTATGACTATTTGATACCCATTGACATTCTTACATTTATCATTTAACAGACGTTCTTATCCAGAGCGATTTACAGTAGTGAGTGTATACATTTAACTTGTTTCATTCCTATTTGATATCCAGTGCACTGAGGAGAGGAAAATAATTGAGTGATACAAAAAATAGGTAATTTTACTTGCCATAACAGAACTATTTGCTAACAATATAACAGTTTTATACTCTATTTAGTTGTGGATGACAACAATTAAATGCAATCAAAATAAATAAGATCTGATATTGTACACACAATATAATGCTATTAGTCTGTTGAGAAATTATTGAATGTAAGTGAATAACAACTTTCATCACATTTCAAGACAGATAAGTACACTAATAAATCACTCGAAGTTAAAGAAATATACACGTTTGGATAGAGATAATTCAATTTTTCTACAGTGGATGTTGTGTTTTTTTTTAGCAAAACAATGTTAGCAAAAACATAGCAAACCTGTCCATAAGTGGTTGTAGCTAGCTATGTATTAATGATGCTTCTCTCCTGGTGCCAACCTCTCTCTCCTCTCTCTGCTCCTATTCACAGATTTTGCTGGCAGAGGAGGATGGGTATTCATGGAGACTGTCACAGGAGAGGAGGGTAACGACCAGGGCCTGTTAAGGAGGCAAACAACGTTTTGAAACAGGGAGGTACGATTTGTACTTGATCAATAAGAACACAGGTACAGTTTTTCAGATGTGAAATGATTAGTTAAGGTGTGCCCTCCTTATCAGGCCCCTGCCCCTGGTAGAGGTGCCAGCTGGGGCACTGGCCTGGGCATGGTCCCCTCAGACTTAGAGAAACATTGCAAGGCACCATGTCACAGCACCAGGGGAGCGTCAGTGGGCAAACCATAGAAATATAACGGAAAGAACAGGCATCCCCATTCAAGTCTATTATGCCATAATAGAGCCTCACAGTGGAAGTGTCATAACTCTCATAAAACCTAGCGGTCAAACAGGGAAATGGTTCCAATCGTTTTTCCACCATTCATTTTTATCATAGGGGATTTTAGAAATACTTAATAATAAGGGCTGTGTTTTGTGTAGGTTTACCCTGGCGTGATGTTTTGATAACCATGTAAATCTCTCTCGGACAAGGTGACTTTTATCAATATATTCAGCTCTATTTACTCTCAGAATCGAAAGTGCTAATTAGCATCAAACTAGACATCATGCAAAACTACAAATCCCTGCAAGCTCCTGCACATCATCTCCCGCTGACACCTTTGCTAACAGGTATTGTGTCAATTTAAAAGGACAGTTCACAGAATTGTCTATTTAAATAAATGTAGCCAATTTATTAATTACTAGATTTAGCTAACATTAGATAGTTAATTCAGAGATTCTTACCTTTGCCTCAATTCGGCAGTCTCGCCCAGATCATCATGGCATTTGTAGTTCTTCATGATAGCCATATTAGCAGCTAATTAGCATTTCATTGTTGGGGGGTAAATAAAGGTGAATATATTAATATATCCTACAGAGATTTACATGGTTATTAAAACTTCACCCCAGGGTAAGCCCACATGAAACACAACCTTTTTCTTAAGGTTTTCTAAAATTCCCTACGGGAAAATGGTGGGAAACAATTGGGACCATCTCCCTGTTTGACCGCTAGGTTTAATGGGTATTATGACTCATAGGGTGTGCTTGTAAATTCCCTCTGGTGTGCCTGAGTGTGCTCAGAGAGCCCTCTGGCCGTTCGGAAATTCAGAGCATTTTGCTCTCGGAGCGTTCAGAGCGTACACTGGACGCTCTAGCAGAGGAGTAGGGTTGATCTGAGCGTTCTGACCTCACAGCGGCAGTCAAGCACCCAAGCTAACTGGCCAACGTTGGCTAGCTTGCTAGCTACTTCCAGAAAACAAATGAGAGAACACCTCACGCTGACCATTTTACTCACCCTAGCAGAGTTGATTAGGCTGTTTTCATGTTATCCAGAGCGTTGGTGACTGTTACTGTGCTGCTGGCAACTATTTAATTACGCTTTTTTTGCCGACATCAGCCATATTCAACGGGTGTTGTTGAGCGTTTGTAAATTCAGCAGTTATTCTGCGTTCTGGCACACTCAGACAAGAGTGCTCTGAAATTGTGATAGCCAGAGTGAATTTATGAACGCACCCATAATTGGCTACTCTATCGGTGGACCAGCAGGGTTAGGGGTTCCAAGCCCGTTCTATTGATTATTTTTGTATGGCGAAAACAACCTGAAGAAGAGAGCAGAGCATGCCTGAGTATGCCTGCTCAAACACATTCACATGGCCATTGTTTCAGTCTCAGGCTCAGTTTTGGTCCCGTCTAAGGTAAGTGAATTGCATTTAAATAAGACAGTTGCACAAGACAGTTCACATAATTGTCGATTTAAAGAAATTCAGCCAATACAATACAAGCCTTACATCAATTAGTCTTGTACTGATATTTGAACATTTTGAAGTTCATTTGACTCTTGATCTGAGTGATACGTTTTAGAGTGTTGTATTCACGGTCTGCTTTTCCACAATAAACTGGCAGAAAATGTGCACTGGCTTTGGTGTGGTTTATTTATTTTCATTAAATTAAACGAGAAGTCACTTTACATTTACAAAAGCACTTGCTGATAACTTTTGTTCACGTGATTGAAACGATGACTCTGCAGGTGTAATATTTATTTAGCATATATGAAATCATTGAGTATCCAGAGGTAATAATAACACATCAATACATTTCATTAACATGAATGTATAGCAAATAACGATTTGGTATTTTACAAAACCAATATTAGTAAAAATGTATTTAATAAACATGTGTTCTGCATTAAAATGAATAAATTCATCATGCCTCTTTTATGTTACATTGTCCAGTGACCAAGCAGCAGTAGCCATCGACTCATTCAACATGCAGAATTACGGGAATATGGCTGTGTTCAGTAGGGTGAAACATTCCCGAACATTGCAGATAAATATGTAATATATAGATCTGTAATGACTCCTTTTCCTACAGGACAGAGAGGAGTCACATGTTCTATAAAATGTATTTCTACCTGAAAGTCCTGTAACGTAGCATTTTTCTGAACAGACCCGTGTAGTCAACCAGACATCCATTCCCCAGACAAAGGACTAGGATTGTATTGTGTTATAAAATTAAAATGTTGACAAACACTAAATACAAAATCAGTGACCAAATATTTAGAACTTGTTTTAAGTCTCAAAGGTGAGTCTATCTTTCTGTTCTCACTAGTGCATCAGATCACACTTCATTTCAAGTCCTATGTGGTCTGGTCAAGTCTAGCAATGACCCATTCACTAAGAAAAGCAAGCTGGCAAAGTAGTTATTCAGCATACAAGCGCGTATTTGTGTTTGGGGTGTGTTTGAGGTGTGTGTGTGTGTGTACGCAAGTAAGGAACAAGCCTTTTCTTTTGTTAAAGCACAAACCTGTTTTTTGTTGCAAAAAATAAAAATAAAATCATAATCAAAGCAAGATGAAATCATCAGAAGACACTCGACTCAACAAACTAAAAAGATACCCACCAAAACCATCAATGTTACCAAATGAAGAGAAAAGCATACATGGAAGTGATTTGGTCTTAATAAGCAAAGCTAATATACATTACAGCGTGCATGCTGAGCAAGGTCGTTATCTTCAGAAGTAAAACAACTACAGCTACATTAGGTCCATCACCATTTACAAGCTTGTGAAAAAGTCAAAGTGACACGTAGTTCATCAATTCCATAAAAACATGTCTAGCTAAATAACAAACTTCAGCTATTTCACACACCCAAAATGAAACACACGCCATGTGACACATCGACAGACAGACAGACACACATCGGTAGGTGGGAGTAACACTGGACAGTTCCTGGATTTGGAAAGAGAGAGGAGGGAACATGAAAAGGGAACCACTGCTCACAATAACATCCTAATGAACATCAACATGGCGAGAGACCGGAAGACATCAGGACTGTCTGGCTGTGCTGTGTGAAGCGGTAGGATGGATGGTAGGTTGCAGACCTGGGTTCAAATACTTTATCTGGGCTTTATTGAGCTTGTCTCTCTCAATAGAACCAATAGAATAGTTGGAACCAATAGAATACTTGTAAAATGTAGTCCCCTCCCATCAGGCACCCCAGGCAGACTAAAGCAAACACTCAAAGCATTTGAAAGACTTAAAATAGTATTTGACCCCAGGTCTTGTAGGGTGGTAGGCAGGCTGTCTCCTGGTCTCCTCTAGGGGAATCCGGAGGGGAAGAGGCTGAGGGGCTGGCTCTCGTTGGTGGGCAGTGGAGAGCGGTAGCCCTCAAAGTTACGGGGGATGGAGCCGCTGGTGGAACCAGAGCTGTTGCTGAGAGTCTCAATGCTGCCCTCCCTCTGGAGCTCTGTGGGGGTGAGACACACACACACACACACACACACACACACACACACACACACACACACACACACACACACACACACACACACACACACACACACACACACACACACACACACACACACACACACACACACAATGAAAATTCCAATCTTCTATGAGCTGTACATTGAAAGTGTTGTAACGATGTAAGTAGATTATGTAGTGCTGAGTGGAATTTTGTCTTGTTTCTGTCTGTGTACCAAACCAATAAAAATGTACATTCACATATAAAGCTGCCAGATGTTGTCTTTATCAGAGGCCAAGGCGGAGCTACAACCATTTCGCGTCTCCCTATCCAACTCTACAACAGATGAAGTGTCTATAGGGGACAAGGGCTAGGGGCTGTTTCTGGACAGGGCCCAAAACGCCACTCCCTCCACTACCATGTCTCTGGGTTGGTTGGTCTGCTCGGTCAAACACACTGACTCTCAACCTGATTCATTATCCATCCCAGTAGTAACAGTACGGTACGCCAGCTAGCAGTCTGCTCCTGTGTAGACTGACACACTGTCTGACAGGCTGCTTCAAAACCATTCACAGGGAACGGTTACATGTCAGTCTATGGCCATACGGAACATATTAAAGAGAAGACATGTTGTAAAACATATCCGTCAAGATGGG
The DNA here is from genome assembly GCF_036934945.1 of Oncorhynchus masou masou. Classification (NCBI taxonomy): domain Eukaryota; kingdom Metazoa; phylum Chordata; class Actinopteri; order Salmoniformes; family Salmonidae; genus Oncorhynchus; species Oncorhynchus masou. Next base: position 60,748,909 of record NC_088220.1, read on the forward strand.
TGCAGACTGGCATGGTGTGAGGAAGGAATGAAGGCAGTGATCTACGTGATGCATTTTGACACAGATCAGACATATACACCAGTCCTATTGATGATGGTATATATGACGACGATGGGGGGGTGTGTGTGTGGGTGGGGTCAGTAGCGTGTGCGTGCTAACCCCTAGCCCCTCTACTAACCACTAGCCCCTCTACTTACTCTAGCCCCTGTCTCCATATCCCAGCCCAGATCATGATGGCATTTGTAGTTCTTTAAGATAGCCACATTAGATGGCATTTTTTGGGGGTAAATACAGGCGAATATATTCATAAAAGTTACCTGGTCTTAGAGAGATTTACTTGGTTATTAAACCGTCACCCCAGGGTAAGCCCATATGAAACACAGCCCTTATTTTAAGTGTTACTAAATCCCCTATGGGACAAATTAATGGTAAAAAAATGATTGGAACCATTTCCCTGTTTGACCGTGTGTTCATAAATTCCCTCTGGAGTGTCTGAGTGTGCTCAGAGAACTCTCGGAAATTCAGAGCATTTTGCTCTCGGAGCATTCAGAATGTCCAGTGTACACTCTAGTCGAGGAGTGGGGTTGATCCGAGCGTTCTGACCTCCTGGAAGGATATCGACCTCATCCCGTCAGCACAGGATGCATGGTTATTCTTTAAAAGTGCCTTCCTCACCATCTTAAATAAGCATGCCCCATTAAAAAAATGTAGAAGCAGGAACAGATATAGCCCTTGGTTCACTCCAGACCTGACTGCCCTTGACCAGCACAAAAACAATCTGTGGTGTATTGCAATATCATCGAATAGCCCCCGTGATATGCAACGTTTCAGGGAAGTTAGGAACCAATATACACAAGCAGTTAGGAAAGCTAACGCTAGCTTTTTCAAACAGAAATTTGCATCCTGTAGCAAAAACTCAAAAAAGGTTTGGGACACTAAAGTCCATGGAGAATAAGAGCACCTCCTCCCAGCTGCCCACTGCACTGAGGCTAGGAAACACTGTCACCACCGATAAATCCATTTCTCCATCACCCAAATCCAGATAGCTGATGTTCTTAAAGAGCAGCAAAATCTGGACCCCAACAATTCAGCCGGGCTAGACAATCTGGACACTCTCTTTCTAAAATGATCTGCTGAAATTGTTACAACCCCTATTACTAACGTGTTCAACCTCTGTTTTGTATCATCTGAGATCCCCAAAGATTGGAAAGCTGCCACAGTCATATCCCTCTTCAAAGGGGGAGACACTCTGGACCCAAACTGTTACAGACCTATCTCTATCCTACCCTTCCTTTCTGTCTTCGAAAGCCATGTTAACAAAAAGATCACTGACCATTTTGAATCCCACCGTACCTTCTCCGCTATGCAATCTGGCTTCAGAGCTGGTCATGGGTGCATCTCAGCCATGCTCAAGGTCCTAAACGATATCATAACTGCCATCGATACAGTACTGTGCAGCCGTATTCATCGACCTGGCAAAGGCTTTCGACTCTGACAATCACCACATTCTTATCGGCAGACTCAACATCCTTGGGTTCTCAAATGACTGCCTCGCCTGGTTCACCAACTACTTCTCTGATAGAGTTCAGTGTGTCAAATCGGAGGGCCTGTTGTCCGGACCCCTGGCAGTCTCTATGGGGGTGCCACAGGGTTAAATTCTCGGGTCGACTTTCTTTATATACATCAATGATGTCGCTCTTGCTGCTGGTGACTCTCTGATCCACTTCTACGCAGACGACACCATTCTGTATACTTCTGGCCCTTCTTTAGACACTGTGCTAACTAACCTCTAGACAAGCTTCACTGCCATACAACACCCCTTCCGTGGCTTCCAACTGCTCTTAAATGCAAGTAAAACTAAATGCATGCTCTTCAAACTGTCGCTGCCCGCACCTGCCCGCCCGTCCAGCATCACTACTCTGGACGATTCTGACTATGTGGACAACTACAAATACCTAGGTGTCTGGTTAGACTGTAAACTCTCCTTCCAGACTCACATTAAGCATCTCCAATCCAAAATGAGATCTAGAATTGGCTTCCTATTTCGCAACAAAGCATCCTTCACTCATGCTGCCAAACATACCTTCCTAAAACTGACTATCCTACCAATCCTCGACTTCGGCAATGTCAAAATAGCCTCCAACACTCTACTCAACAAATTCGATGCAGTCTATCACAGTGCCATCCGTTTTGTCACCAAAGCCCCATATACTACCCACCACTGCGACCTGTACGCTCTCGTTGGCTGGCCCTCGCTTCATAATAGTTGACAAACCCACTGGCTCCAGGTCATCTACAAGTCTTTGCTAGGTATAGCACCGCCTTATCTCAGTTCACTGTTCACATTTACATTACATTTACATTTAAGTCATTTAGCATTTAAGTCACCATTAGCAGCACCCAGCCGCAGCACGAGCTCAGCCCCAAAGCCAATTCCTCCTTTGGCCGCCTTTCCTTCCAGTTCTCTGCTGCCAATGACTGGAATGAACTGCAAAAATCGCTGAAGCTGGAGACTTATCTCTCCCTTACTAACTTCAAGCACCAGCTGTCAGAGCAGCTACCAGATCATTGCACCTGTACATAGCCCATCCAACGACCATTCCATGTTTTATCTAACGGGTGGCATCCATAAGTCTAAATATGTCTGTTACATTGCACAACCTTCAATGTTATGTCATAATTACGTAAAATTCTGGCAAATTAGTTTGCAACGAGCCAGGTGACCCAAACTGTTGCATATACTCTGACTCTGCGTGCAATGAACGCAAGAGAAGTGACACAACTTCCCTAGTTTAATATTGCCTGCTAACATGAATTTCTTTTAACTAAATATGCAGGTTTAAAAATATATACTTCTGCTGTGTATTGATTTTAACCTGTTGCGACGAGCAATCCCGTATCCGGGAGCGTAATTATAGCCTCAAGCTCATTACCATAACGCAAAGTTAACTATTCATGAAAATTGCAAATTAAATGAAATAAATATATTGGCTCACAAGCTTAGCCTTTTGTTAACAACACTGTCATCTCAGATTTTCAAAATATGTTTTTCAACCATAGCTACACAAGCATTTGTGTAAGAGTATTGATAGCTAGCATAGCATTAAGCCTAGCATTCGGCAGGCAACATTTTCACAAAAACAAGAAAAGCATTCAAATAAAATAATTTACCTTTGAAGAACTTCGGATGTTTTCAATGAGGAGACTCTCAGTTAGATAGCAAATGTTCAATTTTTCCAAAAATATTATTTGTGTGGGAGAAATCGCTCCATTTTGTTCATCACGCTTGGCTAAGAAAAAACCCTGAAAATTCAGTCATTACAACTTAAACTCTTTTCCAAATTAACTCCATAATATCAACAGAAACATGACAAACGTTGTTTAGAATCAATCCTCAAGGTGTTTTTCACATATCACGGGGCAGTTGACTTTCTCTTCTGAACCAAATGGAACGTGCATGCACCTGGAGATTACGCAATAGTTTTGACGGAGGACACCGAGCGGACACCTGGTAAATGTAGTCTCTTATGGTCAATTTTCCAATGATATGCCTACAAATACGTCACAATGCTGCAAACACCTTGGGGAAACGACAGAAAGTGTAGGCTCATTCCTTGCGCATTCACAGCCATATAAGGAGACATTGGAACACAGCGCCTCTAAAATCTGGCTCACTTCCTGTATGAAATTTCATCTTGGTTTCGCCTGTAGCATTAGTTCTGGGGCACTCACAGACAATATCTTTGCAGTATGGAAACGTCAGAGTGTTTTCTTTCCAAAGCTGTCAATTATATGCATAGTCGAGCATCTTTTCGTGACAAAATATCTTGTTTAAAATGGGAACGTTTTTCATCTAACAATGAAATACTGCCCCCAGAGGTTCAAGAGGTTAAGAAAGGCATTGCGCCTCCAACTCAATCATCAAGTTTGCGGACGACACAACAGTGGTAGGCTTGATTACCAACAACGACGAGACGGCCTACAGGGAGGAGGTGAGGGCCCTTGGAGTGTAGTGTCAGGAAAGTAACCTCACACTAAACGTCAACAAAACAAAGGAGATGATTGTAGACTTCAGGAAACAGCAGAGGGAGCACCCCCCTATCCACATCGACGGGACAGTAGTGGAGAGGGTAGTAAGTTTTAAGTTCCTCGGCGAATACATCACGGACAAACTGAATTCGTCCACCCACACAGACAGCGTTGTGAAGAAGGCGCAGCAGCGCCTCTTCAACTTCAGGAGGCTGAAGTAATTGGGCTTGTCACCAAAAGCACTCACAAACTTCTACAGATGCACAATCGAGAGCATCCTGTCGGGCTGTATCACCGCCTGGTACGGCAACTGCTCCGCCCACAACTGTAAGGCTCTCCAGAGGGTAGTGAGGTCTGCACAACGCATCACTGGGGGCAAACTACCTGCCCTCCAGGACACCTACACCACCCGATGTCACAGGAAGGCCATAAAGATCATCAAGGACAACAACCATCTGAGCCACTGCCTGTTCACCGCACTATCATCCAGAAGGCGAGGTCAGTACAGGTTAGAGGTCGACTGATAAATCGGAATGGCCGATTAATTAAGGCCGATTTCAAGTTTTCATAACAATCGGAAATCTGTATTTTTGGGCGCCAATTTGCAGATGTACATTTTTTTTTAGACCATTATTTAACTAGGCAAGTCAGTTAAGAACACATTATTTTTAATGACGGCCTAGGAACGGTGGGTTAACTGCCTTGTTCAGGGACAGAACGACAGATTTTCACCATGTCAGCTCGGGGGATCCAATCTTGCAACCTTACAGTTAACTAGTCCAACGCAATAACGTCCTGCCTCTCTCTTGTTGCACTCCACAAGGACACTGACTGTTACGCGAATGCAGTAAACCAAGGTAAGTTGCTAGCTAGCGTTAAACTTATCTTATAAAAACAATCAATCATAATCACTAGTTAACTACACATGGTTGATGATATGACTAGATATTATCTAGCGTGTCCTGAGTTGCACTTAATCTGACTGAGCATACAAGGATACAAGTATCTGACTGAGCAGTGGTAGGCAGAAGCTGGCGCGTAAACATGAATTCAAACAGCACTTTTGTGCATTTTGCCAGCAGCTCTTCATTGTGCGTCAAGCATTGCGCTGTTTATGACTTCAAGCCTATCAACTCCCAAGATGAGGCTGGTGTAACAGAAGTGAAATGGCTAGCTAGTTAGCGCGCGCTAATAGCATTTCAAACGTCACTCGCTCTGAGCCTTCTAGTAGTTGTTCCCCTTGCTCTGCATGGGTAACGCTGCTTCGATGATGGCTGTTGTCGTTGTGTTACTGGTTCGAGCCCAGGGAGGAGCGAGGAGAGGGACGGAAGCTATACTGTTACACTGGCAATACTAAAGTGCCTATAAGAACATCCAATAGTAAAAGGTTAATGAAATACAAATGGTATAGAGGGAAATAGTCCTATAATTCCTATAATAACTACAACCTAAAACTTCTTACCTGGGAATATTGAAGACTCATGTTAAAAGGAACCACCAGCTTTCATATGTTCTCATGTTCTGAGAAAGGAACTGAAACGTTAGCTTTCTTACATAGCACATATTGCACTTTTAATTTCTTCTCCAACACTTTGTTTTTGTATTATTTAAACCAAATGTAACATGTTTCATTATTTACTTGAAGCTAAATTGATTTTATTGATGTATTATATTAAGTTAAAATTCAGTATTGTTGTAATTGTCATTATTACAAATAAATAAATAAAAATCGGCCGATTAATCGGTATCGGCTTTTTTGGTCCTCCAATAATCGGTATCGGCGTTGAAAAATCATAATCGGTCGACCTCTAGTACAGGTGCATCAAAGGTGGGACTGAGAGTCTGAAAAACAGCTTCTATCAAGGCCATCAGACTGTTAAACAGCCACCACTAACATTGAGTGGCTGCTGCCAACATACTGACTCAACTCCAGCTCACTTTAATAATGGAAATTGATGTAAAAAATGTATCACTAGCCACTTTAAACAATGCCACTTAATACACTGCTCAAAAAAATAAAGGGAACACTAAAATAACACATCCTTGAGCTGAATGAATGAAATATTCTTATTAAATACTTATTTCTTTACATAGTTGAATGTGCTGACAACAAAATCACACACAAATTATCAATGGAAATCAAATTTCTCAACCCATGTAGGTCTGGATTTGGAGTCACCCTCAAAATTAAAGTGGAAAACCACACTACAGGCTTTGATGCAATGTCCTTAAAACAAGTCCAAATGAGGCTCAGTAGTGTGTGTGGCCTCCACGTGCCTGTATGACCTCCCTACAACACCTGGGCATGCTCCTGATGAGGTGGCGGATGGTCTCCTGAGGGATCTCCTCCCAGACCTGGACTAAAGCATTTGCCAACTCCTGGACAGTCTGTGGTGCAACGTGGCATTGGTGGATGGAGAGAGACATGATGTCCCAGATGTGCTCAATTAGATTCAGGTCTGGGGAACGGGCGGGCCAGTCCATAGCATCAATGCCTTCATCTTGCAGGAACTGCTGACACACTCCAGCCACAGGTCTAGCATTGTCTTGCATTAGGAGGAACCCAGGGCTAACCGCACCAGCATATGGTCTCACAGGGGGTCTGAGGATCTCATCTCGGTACCTAATGGCAGTCAGGCTACCTCTGGCAAGCACATGGAGGTCTGTGCGGCCCCTCAAAGAAATGCCACCCCACACCATGACTGACCCGCCGCCAAACCGGTCATGCTGGAGGATGTTGCAGGCAGCAGAACGTTCTCCACGGCGTCTCCAGACTCTGTTAAGTCTGTCACATGTGCTCAGTGTGAACCTGCTTTCATCTGTGAAGAGCACTGGGCGCCAGTGGCGAATTTGCCAATCTTGGTGTTCTCTGGCAAATGCCAAATGTCCTGCATGGTGTTGGGCTGTAAGCACAACCCCCACCTGTGGACGTCGGGCCCTCATACCACCCTCATGGAGTCTGTTTCTGACCGTTTGAGCAGACACATGCACATTTGTGGCCTGCTGGAGGTCATTTTGCAGGGCTCTGGCAGTGCTCCTCCTGCTCCTCCTTCCACACAGGCGGAGGTAGCGGTACTGCTGCTGGGTTGTTGCCCTCCTACGGCCTCCTCCACGTCTCCTGATGTACTGGCCTGTCTCCTGGTAGCGCCTCCATGCTCTGGACACTACGCTGACAGACACAGCAAACCTTCTTGCCACAGCTCACATTGATGTGCCATCCTGGATGAGCTGTACTACCTGAGCCACTTGTGTGGGTTGTAGACTCCGTCTCATGCTACCACTAGAGTGAAAGCACCGCCAGCATTCAAAAGTGACCAAAACATCAGCCAGGAAGCATAGGAACAGAGAAGTGGTCTGTTGTCACCACCAGCAGAACCTTTATTGGGGTATCTTGCTAATTGCCTATAATTTCCACCTGTTGTCAATTCCATTTGCACAACAGCATGTGACATTTATTGTCAATCCGTGTTGCTTCCTAAGTGGACAGTTTGATTTCACAGAAGTGTGATTGACTTGGAGTTACATTGTGTTGTGTTCCCTTTATTTTTTTGAGCCGTGTATATGGCTCTGATCATGGCCAATCTGTGTAGGGAGACAGAAAGTTGAATATATTGGTATCCTGTTACTTGCAAATTTAAACAGGGTGACTGGGCTAAAGATGGACCAGCACATCTGGCATTTGCAGAACTGTCCTATGGCCACTCCGTCTCTGTCCGAATATGTTGAAGCCGTGAAGCGAGACAGAATGGACTATATTTGGCCTCATGGTACAATCCAGCAAGGAGGGAGTTAAGCTTTGTGGCAAAACGCAATAACAGTTCTACAGGGCTCAGTAAATACATCATTACCAAGTGGACTGACTGTGGAAATAATGCCCAGAAATGATCCAGCATCCTGTCAATGGCCTAATCCTCTTAAACTCTCCTCTTCTCACTTAAGTCTGGTGCAAGCCCCCTCACACACACACACACACACACACACACACACACACACACACACACACACACACACACACACACACACACACACACACACACACACACACACACACACACACACACACACACACACGTACACACACGTACACACACGTACACACACGTACAATTACAAATTCCTGCACATATACACACACAGACCCAAATAAATAAATACATGTAAAGAACAGACATACATGCACTCACACACTGAATCAACTTACAAACATACAAGCCTCCTCACTGAGAGCATGTTTTGTGTCTTTGTGCTGTGTGTGTTTGCCGTCTGTGTGTGTATGTATGTGTGTGTTTGTGGAGTGTGTAGGATGTGGTGTGGGGGCCATATTAAGTTGAGAGGAGTGGAGAGAGGGGTCAAAGAGAAAACACAGCGTCTCTTAATCAGTGGGTCTGAGCTGAGGAGAGGAGAGAGGGAGAGAGGAGAAGGGAGAGGAGAGAGGGAGAGAGGAGAAGGGAGAGGAGAGAGGAGAAGGGAGAGAGGAGGAGAGGACAGGAGAGGTGGAGAGGAGAAGGGAGAGAAGAGAGGAGGAGAGAGCAGGAGAGGGAAGAGAAGAGAGGAAAGTATAGAAGAGCGAGGAGAGGGGAAAAGAGGAGAGAAGAGGAGATGACAGGAGAGAAGAGGACAGGAGAGAAGCGAGGAGAAGAGGACAGGAGAGGAGCGAGGAGGGGAGACAGGAGGTGAGGTCAGGAGAGGAGTGAGGAGAGAACAGGAGAGGAGCGTGGAGGAGAACACAGGAGAGAGAAAGAAAGGACACACGAGGAGAGAGGAGGAGTGGACAGGAGAGGAGCGAGAAGCAAGGAGAAGAGAAGGAGGACAGGAGAGGAGTGAGGAGGAGAGGACAGGAGAGGAGTGAGGAGGAGAGGAGCGAGGACAGGAGAGTTGGAGAGGAGTGAGGAGGAGAGGACAGGAGAGGAGTGAGGAGGAGAGGACAGGAGAGGAGTGAGGAGGAGAGGACAGGAAAGCTGGAGAGGAGTGAGAAGGAGACAGGAGAGGAGTGAGGAGGAGAGGACAGGAGAGGAGTGAGGAGGAGAGGACAGGAGAGAAGTGAGGAGGACAGGAGAGGAGCGAGGACAGGAGAGCTGGAGAGGAGTGAGGAGGAGAGGACAGGAGAGGAGTGAGGAGGACAGGAGAGGAGCGAGGACAGGAGAGCTGGAGAGGAGTGAGGAGGAGAGGACAGGAGAGGAGTGAGGAGGAGAGGACAGGAGAGGAGCGAGGACAGGACAGCTGGAGAGGACAGGATAGGAGGACAGGGAGGAGCGAGGAGGAGAGGACAGGAGAGGAGCGAGGACAGGAGAGGTGGAGATGACAGGAGAGGAGGACAGGGAGGAGCGAGGAGGAGAGGACAGGGAGGAGCGAGGAGGAGAGGACAGGAGAGGAGGAGATGAGAGAGGTGATGCCACTTTCTCGTCGCTCTTTCCTCTCCATCTTTCCCTCCTCTATCTCTCTCGTCTCAGAGAGTCTGGGAGTGAGGCAGTAACACACACCGATACTAGACTTATCCCAACTGAATGTTTTTGAGTTTTAAATTTAATCTCACAATTGGCCCCAGCTGGCTCTGGGGCCACATACACACTCTCATGGGTCAGCAGATAAACGGTGGACTGCTTCATCTCCAATCAGACCTCATTACACCAGGCCTGCTGCATGAAGATACAATCACTCCTCTCTATACATCCCTCTCTATCTCCCTCTCTTCTCCTCATTACTTCCACTCATCTCTCCAGTAAAGAGCTTGTACTGGTTTTAAAGCCCTGCTATACATCAGGATGCTGTGAAACGCTATACCACACACACTGATTGTCCCTCATCATTACCCCCTCGCTGGGTGTGTGGAAGAGAGAAAGTGTATGTGTGTGTGTGCCAAGCTGTCAGTCTATGTTTATATTTAAGCCACATTGGATTTAGAGGAGACTTCCTCATCAGTTGCTCACACAGATGATTTGGCTGCTGTTGAAAATCCACCACACCATCCTCTCTAAATACACACACACAAACAGACTACCACCCAAATAATACCCTATCCACCCATAAGACTCAACTGATCAGTACATTATAGGGAATGGGGTGCCATTTAGGACAGAACCACACACACAAACATACCTCTGGACCTCTGAACCAAAACCCAAAAACAGGATGTTATTACCACAACATAAACCCCAGACAAGTCCTCTCTGCTCTGTGTTGAGACAGAGGGATCAGCTGAGCAGACTGGTGGTTGTGTGTGTATGGTGCTATTCTGCTGTGAAGGGGACTTTCATTACAATCAGGCCACATCACGTCAGGCCACTCACTCGCTACCTTTCTACTGGAGTTGAGGTGCTGCAGTGTGTGTAGGTGGGTGCCAGTGTGTGGGTCGGTGGGTGCCAGTGTGTGTGGCTGCCAGTGTGTGGGTCGGTGGGTGCCAGTGTGTGTGGGTGCGTGGGTGCCAGTGTGTGTGGGTGCGTGGGTGCCAGTGTGTGTGTGTGGGTGGGTGCCAGTGTGTGTGTGTGGGTGGGTGCCAGTGTGTGTGGGTGGGTGCTAGTGTGTGTGGGTGGGTGCCAGTGTGGGTGGGTGGGTGCCAGTGTGTGTAGGTGGGTGGGTGCCAGTGTGTGTGGGTGGGTGGGTGCCAGTGTGTGTGGGTGGGTGGGTGCCAGTGTGTGTGGGTGGGTGGGTGCCAGTGTGGGTGGGTGGGTGCCAGCATGTGTGTTGACATACACATATGAAACATACACACATCTGACAGAAGACAAAGACATGAGATACATCCAACATACTCCTATGGAACATTCTATGATCCAGCTGATACCCAACACCACAGTACCCCTCATATTACCCTGGCTGTCCCTTAACTTCAGGGGACACAACTACAGGACACAGCTACACATTCTCTCTGGCCTGGGACACCCTACCACCCCCACCTCTTCTTTCCCTTTACACCCCCCAATAGCCCAGCCAGCCCTGTCTGTGTGGTACGGGTGCTTAGCGGAACCGGGAGGAGAATGAAAGCAAACCTGTGTTCCTTGGTCGGGGGACAGAGCTGTGCAAGAGGAAGGAGGAGGCTCGGACGGCTGTCCATTAGCAGCAGGCTAAACGGGCCATGTCAGCCTCCCTATTGGCTGGAGGCTGACAGTATCAACCTCGGAATTGGCTAGAACTGAGAGACACCCGGGTTGAAGCAGGGGTCAAGAGAGAGGACACACAGAGGTCACGGAGAGAGAAAGAGTCAGAGTTAAAAAAACATAAAGGGGTCCAAGACAAAGAGAACAGAGGAGACTCACAGCAACAGCAGAGGCTAAATACTGAATGCATACAAGAGCATCTTGTCCTATAGACTGCCATTATGTACATTATAATGTACAGTGTAATAGCTTTCATTAATATGAGCTGATTCTTGTCCATCTACAGTACAGTTCATGCTGAATGTGGAGCCAATCAAAACTAACTTCCCTGTTCCCTTCAGAAAAGCACTGCTGATATTGACCTCTTGACCTGGGACACGGCCCTTGAGAGCAAGACATTGTGTTCATCCAAAATGGCACCCTTACCCATTCCCTATGTAGTGAACTACTTTAGACCAGAACCCTATGAGCCATGGTCAATAGTAGTGCACTATAAAGAGAATATGGTGCTGTTTGGCACGCAACCTTGGTCCGTTTGTCCTTTTGACCCAAGAAATGCAGAGAAAAGAAACAACATGATATGGTAATGGAGGTATGAATACACTCTCATGGACTTCTGAGAAAACACACAGGGAAGAAAGGTTAACACATCAACAACAACACTATTAACCCAGAGTGGGCAAACAGCAGCAGGCAAAAGACTGGGAGGACACAACAAGGCTGTCTGCAGGCCATATAAACTATTATATATAGCCCGTAAAGTAGCTACAACCATTCAGAGACTGCTCCCCAAATGGCATCCCATTCCCCAAAGAGCTCTGGTCAAAAGGAGTGCACTATGTAGGGAATAGGGTGCCATTTGGGAAGAAAAGGGAAGCTGGAGATAGGGCTATCTTCAAATGGTTAAAAGGGCTCTTACCATAGCAGGTAAGCTGCTTAAGCCTTAGGGCACAACCTCTCTAAGTACAGACCAGGGTTCAATGGATCATACCACTTAACGTTACAGTCCATTTCTACTAATCAACTCCTTATTCAATTAACTGACCAACTCCGTATTCCATTATTTAGTCTTCACTGACGGCGGCTGCGTGATACCCTATTGCCTCTATCGTGCACTTCTTTTGACTACAGCCCCATGGGCCCTGGTCAAAAGTAGTGCACTATATAGGGATAGTGTGCCATTTAAGACACAGCCTGGTTCTAAATGCCCGGGAGGAGGGAGAAACAGCATCCTGTACCATTGTCTCTGAATCAGCTTCTAGGTAATAATACAGCAGCTATTTAAACAGAAGTGGAACATGGTATATAGAAGGTTTATCCTAATATCACTAGCCACACCCTGAACGAGTCCATTTCGAGAAGAGGGGAAAAACAACATTAGAGCCTGTGTATGAAAATTACACTGAAACGAAGGGGCTCCATCATAGCTGGTTGTCTGAATGTAGCCATTTAGAGTGATTCTGGTTTGGCTTCGATCTTGGACACTCAAGTAGGGCCATGACATTAGATATGATGACATGTTATAATTAGTGGGTAGCTGTATCTGTGGGACATGCGCTACGGTGGTCTACAACAGGGGTGTCCAACTCATTTTGCCTCGGGGGCCGCATTTGGTCTACAACAGGGGTGTCCAACTAATTTTGCCTCGGGGGCCGCATTTGGTCTGCAACGAGGGCCGCCCTGAAAATTCCTTGCAGTCAAAATTTTGAAAAAATGGTCCTCTATCCATCGTTTTTGGAATTTTCGATGCTCCCTACTGTCTAATGATTATCAGCGAGCTGGACAGTCAATAAACTTATGAATATATGTCAATTATCATTTATACACAGTTTTGATTTGGTTTTAAAGTATATTGAGTCCGGTTCCCTTCCCTACATAAAAATAATAAAAATAAAAATGTGTTTTACTCAAAACACCTATGTTTGACACTTCTGGACTAATAGTTGAACTCCTCTGAGAAAGATGGAAGGGAGGAGAGGAGCAGAGTGGAGAAGAAAGGGAGGTAGAGCATGGCGCTTGATTCCTGCGACCAGCCACACATACTGTAAAGTGTATTCAAGCATGACCAAGTCACTTTGGATAATGACATATACTTCTTTCTCATCTTAACACTCCACACTTTCTCCTCCCATCCACCCCTTTTCCTCTCTCCCCTCCCCTCCTCTCCTCTCCAAAAGCGTATGAGTGTTTGCTGGGTACAGATGTGATATGTGAAGACAGCCCTGACTGGGCCTGCTGTTACACCCCTGGAACAGCAGCTCCACTCCGCAACGCAACCTGTCCATTATGTACCCCATCACTAATTCATAGCACATCTTTTATTGATACACAGACACACCCTTATGCGCAGATATGTGTGTGTGAGAATGTGAGTCACACTCTGACTATGTCTGTGTGTGTCAGAGTGTGAAAGAATGTTTAGGAGAGCCTCTATGTGCATATGCAGTGAATATATACAGTACCAGTCAAAAGTTTGGACACACCTACACATTCAAGGGTTTTTCTTTATTTTTACTATTTTCTACATTGTAGAATAATAGTGAAGAAATCAAAACTATGAAATAACACATATGGAATCATGTAGTAACCAAAAAAGTGTTCAACAAATCAAAATATATTTCATATTTGAGATTCTTCATAGTAGTCACCCTTTGCCAGCTTTGCACACTCCTGGCATTATCTCAACCAGCTTCATGAGGTAGTCACCTGGAATGCATTTCAATAAACAGGTGTGCATTGTTAAAAGTTAATTTGTGGAATTTCTTTCCTTCTTAATGCGTTTGAGCCAATCAGTTGTGTTGTGACAAGGTAGGGATGGTATACAGAAGATAACCCTATTTAGTAAAATACAAAGTCCATATTATGGCAGGAACAGCTCAAATAAGCAAAGAGAAATGACAGTCCATCATTACTTTAAGACATGACTGTCAGTCCACGCAGAACATTTCAAGAACTTTCTTCAAGTGCAGTCGCAAAAACCATGAAACTGGCTCTCATGAGGACCGCCACAGGAAAGTAAGACCCAGTTACCTCTGCTGCAGATGATAAGTTCATTAGAGTTACAAGCCTCAGAAATTGCAGCCCAAATAAATGCGTCACAGAGTTCAAGTAACAGACACATCTCAACATCAGCTGTTCAGAGGCATCAGTGAATCATAGTTGAATTGCTGCAAAGAAATCACTACTAAAGGACACCAATAAGAAGAAGACACTTGCTTGGGCCAAGGAACACAAGCAATGGACATTAGACCAATGGAAATCTGTCCTTTGGTCTGATGAGTCCAAATGTGAGAATTTTTGTTCCAACCACTGTGAAGCATGGATGAGGAAGTGTGATGGTGTGGGGGCACTTTGCTGGTGAGACTGTCAGCGATTTATTTAGAATTCAAGGCACACTTAACCAGCATGGCTACCATAGCATTCTGCAGCAATACGTCATCCCATCTGGTTTGCGTAGTGGGACTATAACAGGACAATGACCCAACACACCTCAAGGCTGTGTAAGGGCTATTTGACCAAGAAGGAGTGATGGAGTGCTGCATCAGATGACCTGGTCTCCACAATCACCGACCACAACCCAATTGAGAATGTTTGGGATGAGTTGGACCGCAGAGTGAAGGAAAAGCAGCCAACAAGTGCTCAGTATATGTGGGAAGACCTTCAAGACTGTTGGAAAAGCATTCCAGGTGAAGCTGTTTGAGAGAATACAAAGCTGTCAACAAGGCAAAGGGTGGCTAATTTGAAGATTATATTTTTATTTGTTCAACACTTTTTTGGTTACTACATGATTCCATATGTGTTATTTCATAGTTTCAATGTCTTCACTATTATTCTACAATGTAGAAAATAGTCCAAATAAAGAAAAACCCTGGAATGAGTAGGTGTGTCCAACATTTTGACTGGTACTGTACATATGCACATATAGGTGTATGCATGTGTTTGAGTGTGCAGGCATAAACGACTGCTTTAGTAAATATACAGATGTATGTAGTACAATCAGTGCATTTATTAGTCATCTACTCATGCTACAGGAGAAAGGCTGTATGGCTCCAGATGGATGCGAGTCGTAGGTCAAAATAGTGGAGTCAGAGTTAAAGGATACAAGTAGTAATCATACAACAGACTAAAGTGGAGCGTAACTCGGAGACACCTCAGATACAGAGTCCTTTCCCTTAATTCCACTCCTCTAAAATGCCTCCTGGTTTGAAAGTGTTTCACTGCTGTCTTGTCTAGACAACCCAAAACAGACCTTGAACATCACACAGACATTTGTAAGATGTGCTTCCGACTCTCCCGGTCTCACTCTCTTCTCTCCCAAGCCCTGTTTCTCTTTCCTTCTCTCTTTCTTCATGTCTCACTCTCTTTCTTCATGAACTCTTACAGCGTCTCTCCCCAAAGCAAGCTGTTAAGTGCAGTCTACAAAAACCGCCACAGAAAGACCATTTGAGAAAGGCTAGGACACTCTGCGCCCCCCTTCTCATAACCCTAACCATAAACCTAACCCCAACCCTAATTTTAACTCTAATCCCCTACGCCTAAAATAGCCTTCTTCCTTGTGGGACCGGCACATTTTCCTTGTTTTACTATCCTTGTGAGTACTTCTGGTCCACACATGATAGTAAAACTAAACACACACCTCTAGGCTAGCAGGGCAGAGTGGCACGATAAATGCTACAATGACATCCAGGCCTAACGTATCAGTGGAGGAGAGCAAAAGAAAGGGGGAGAGGAGAAGAGAAAAGGAAGAGGGGGGTAAGCGGTGATGGCTCTGAATACAGGAATTATTCTTCCTCGTCTCACACTGTCACCACGGATTACTCTCACGCTATCGGCTGGCTGCAGAGAAAGGGAGGGAGAGGTAGAGAGAGAGAGAGAGAGAGAGGGAGAGAGAGAGAGAGGAAGAGGAAGAGAACGAAAGGAAAAGAGAGAGGGAGAGAGAGAGAGGAAGAGAGAGAGGGAGAGAGACAGAGAGGAAGAGGGAGAGAGAGAGAGAGAGAGAGAGGGAGAGAGACAGAGAGGAAGAGGGAGAGAGAGAGAGAGAGAGAGGGAGCGACCCACCAGTGAATGGAGGAGTGCTTGGGGGCAGAAATAATGACATTGCTCTTCTTTCCCTCTCCCTTGTTTTTCCTCAGCACCATACTCTTCAGCCTCAACTCACGTCACTTTCTCTTTTCTTTCACAGGGTTCCCTTTTTTTTTTCTCTTTTCTTTTCGCAGCTCAGCTAAGTGTGTTTCAGTGGTACAGAGAATGCACTCAGTGTCTTTCTCTGTCTCCAGTGAAGCAAGGTAGAACAGGACCCTGGGTTTCTCTGTCTCCTGTGAAGCAGGTTAGAACAGGACCCTGGGTTTCTCTGTCTCCTGTGAAGCAGGTTAGAACAGGACCCTGGGTTTCTCTGTCTCCTGTGAAGCAGGTTAGAACAGGACCCTGGGTTTCTCTGTCTCCAGTGAAGCAGGTCAGAAGAGGACCCTGGGTTTCTCTGTCTCCAATGAAGCAGGTTAGAACAGGACCCTGGGTTTCTCTGTCTCGAGTGAAGCAGGTTAGAACAGGACCCTGGGTTTCTCTGTCTCCTGTGAAGCAGGTTAGAACAGGACCCTGGGTTTCTCTGTCTCCAGTGAAGCAGGTTAGAACAGGACCCTGGGTTTCTCTGTCTCCTGTGAACAGGACCCTGGGTTTCTCTGTCTCCTGTGAAGCAGGTTAGAACAGGACCCTGGGTTTCTCTGTCTCCAGTGAAGCAGGTCAGAACAGGACACCGGGGGCAGGTGCCAAAATGAACAACTGATCTTTTTCAGTGAAGTATACCCAACAAGTGTGAGGAGGACGGAGGGGTGCCCCTCCTGCTCATTAACCCAACAAGTGTGAGGAGGACAGAGGGGTGCCCCCCCCTGCTCATTAACCCAACAAGTGTGAGGAGGACAGAGGGGTGCCCCCCCTGCTCATTAACCCAACCAGTCTGTATTCTCAATGGTCTAAAGCCATGTCCCCAAAGTGCAAAAAGAGGTGAAGTGAGAAGTGCGTTGATGTGGTGTACGTGTGTGAGCGTCCGCTACAGCGTGTTTGTATATAACCCTGCATGTGTGTGTGTGTGTGTGTTTGAGTGGTGTGCTGTGTGTGTCTGCGTCCGCTACAGCGTGTGTGCATATAACCCTGCATGTGTGTGTGTGTGTGTGTTTGTGTGGTGTACGTGTGTGAGCGTCCGCTACAGCGTGTTTGTATATAACCCTGCATGTGTGTGTGTGTGTTTGTGTGGTGTGCTGTGTGTGTCTGCGTCCGCTACAGCGTGTGTGCATATAACCCTGCATGTGTGTGTGTGTGTGTATTTGTGTGGTGTACGTGTGTGAGCGTCCGCTACAGCGTGTTTGTATATAACCCTGCATGTGTGTGTGTGTGTGTGTGTTTGTGTGGTGTGCTGTGTGTGTCTGCGTCCGCTACAGCGTGTGTGCATATAACCCTGCATGTGTGTGTGTGTGTGTATTTGTGTGGTGTACGTGTGTGAGCGTCCGCTACAGCGTGTTTGTATATAACCCTGCATGTGTGTGTGTGTGTATGTGTGTGTGTTTGTGTGGTGTGCTGTGTGTGTCTGCGTCCGCTACAGCGTGTGTGCATATAACCCTGCATGTGTGTGTGTATACTGGAACCAGAAGGGAGTAATGATTGATTGGGGAAGTGGGACCTCCTACCCCATCGTGATAATGCGGAGGTCTGCTGTGTGTGTGTGTGTTTGTGTGGTGTGCTGTGTGTGTGTGTGTGTTTGTGTGGTGGTCTGCTGTGGTGTGTGTGTGTGTGTTTGTGTGGTGGTCTGCTGTGGTGTGTGTTTGTGTGGTGGTCTGCTGTGGCGTGTGTGTGTGTTTGTGTGGTGGTCTGCTGTGGCGTGTGTGTGTGTTTGTGTGGTGGTCTGCTGTGGCGTGTGTGTGTGTTTGTGTGGTGGTCTGCTGTGGCGTGTGTGTGTGTTTGTGTGGTGGTCTGCTGTGGCGTGTTTTGTTGGTCTTGTGATGGATATCTGTGTGTTAAAACAAGACTTGGTAGAAAGGAACTCAGTCAGTCACATAAACGACCTGGTAGTTTCTGCAAATGGCTACAAGAGGCTGTCCAAGTCAAACAGGAGATAGGAGCGTCATCACCAGACTACAGTAGGGAACAATAGAGGTTTTCACAGTGCTAACAGGAGGGTTGGAGTCTAGATTCTTGCCACGTGCCTTAATATACCCAATTTATCAAACATTATGAAACTGACTTCATGAAATGACTCACATATACTGGCCCCAAGAGGAATATTCACATTCACATGCAATAAGTGAACTCTTTCTAGATATTCAGGGAGTAAAGAGTATTACTGTAAGATCAGATTGAAAAGCAGAATGCAAAAGTAAGAGGTGTTTATGTGTGTGGCAAAAATGTGCATAGATAGAAAGGCCCTCTGCCCTTCTAACACGCTCTGTCTGTTCCTAAGTGGGACCCATAGACCTAACTTCATGGGTACCCTGACAGGTCCCCAAACACACTGGAACGTACCACTCTCTTTGGTAGGGAGGAAATCCTCACTCCACACCAACAGATTACATCAACCGCTTGCTTTCTTCCAAACCACACAGTGAGACACACAGTAAGACACACACTGACACACACACAGTGAGACACACAGTGAGACACACAGTGAGACAGACAGTGAGACACACAGTGAGACAAACAGTAAGACACACAGTGAGACACACACTGAGACACACAGTGAGACAAACAGTAAGACACACAGTGAGACAGACAGTGAGACACACACTGAGAAACACAGTGAGACACACACACAGTGAGACACACAGTGAGACACACACTGAGACAAACAGTAAGACACACACTGACACACACATAGTGAGACACACAGTGAGACAGACAGTGAGACAGACAGTGAGACAGACAGTAAGACACACAGTGAGACACACAGTGAGACACACTGACACACACACAGTGAGACAAACAGTAAGACACACACTGACACACACATAGTGAGACAGACAGTGAGACAGACAGTGAGACAGACAGTGAGACACACACACAGTGAGACAGACAGTGAGACAGACAGTGAGACACACAGTGAGACAGACAGTGAGACACACAGTGAGACACACAGTGAGACACACAGTGAGACACACTGACACACACACAGTGAGACACACAGTGAGACACACAGTGAGACAAACAGTAAGACACACACTGACACACACATAGTGAGACAGACAGTGAGACAGACAGTGAGACACACACACAGTGAGACAGATAGTGAGACAGACAGTGAGACACACAGTGAGACAGACAGTGAGACACACACAGTGAGACATATAGTGGGACAGACAGTGAGACAGACAGTGAGACACACAGTGAGACACACAGTAAGACACACAGTAAGACACACACACAGTGAGACACCCACTGAGACAAACAGTAAGACACACACAGTGAGGCACACAGTGAGACACACAGTGAGACAGACAGTGAGACACACAGTGAGACAGACAGTGAGACACACAGTGAGACACGCACACGGTGAGACAGACAGTGAGACAGCCAGTGAGACACACAGTGAGACAGACAGTGAGACACACACTGAGACACACAGTGAGACAGACAGTGAGACACACAGTAAGACACACACTGACACACACACAGTGAGACACACAGTGAGACACACACACAGTGAGACACACAGTGAGACACACACTGAGACAAACAGTAAGACACACACTGACACACACACAGTGAGACACACAGTGAGACACACAGTGAGACAGACAGTAAGACACACACTGACACACACACAGTGAGACACAGTGAGACAGACAGTGAGACACACAGTGAGACATACAGTGAGACAGACAGTGAGACACACAGTGAGACACACAGTGAGACAGTGTGACAGACAGTGAGACAGACACACACACGGTAATGTACATATAGACAAAAACCCAGTGCTCCATGTGATGGCAGAGGCAATGTTTTCTGTACCACGATAACATCAGATGGGAGGTGGAGCTCCTCCAAAACCAACACGCAAGAAGGTGGAATCAACCGGCCAAATCCCTCCAAAAGCACACGGCAGTAGACCTAATTAATTCAATCATAAACTTATGTGGACTGCCATCCAACAATGTGATAAATGACTTAGAACACAAGGACCTGGTATACACAGGGCCTGGAGGCGAGTCACATACTTCCTGGGTTTGGAGGGTCACACACACTGTTATGAACACAGAGCACACGCAGACTGAGTGTACAAAACATTAAGAACACCGTACCTTTATTGAGTTGCACCCCCTTTGCCCTCAGAACGGTCTCAAATCATTGGGGCCTGGACTCTGCAAGGTGTTGAAAGCGTTCCACAGGGATGCTGGCCCATGTTGACTCCAATGTTTCCCACAGTTGTGTCAAGTTGGCTGGATGTCCTTTGGGTGGTGGACCATTCTTGATACACACAGGAAACTGTTGAGTGTGAAAAACCCAGCAGCATTGCAGTTCTTGACACACTCAAACCGGTGCGCCTGGCAACTACTACCATACCCTGTTCAAAGGCAGATACATGTTTTGTCTTGCCCATTCACCCTCTGAATGGCACACACACACAATCCATGTCTCAATTGTCTCAAGGCTTAAAAATCCTTCTTCAACCTGTCTCCTCCCGTTTACCTACACTGACTGAAGTGGATTTAACAAGTGACATCAATAAGGGATCATAGCTTTCACCTGGTCCGTCCGTCATGGAAAGAGCAGGTGTTCCTAATGTTTTGTAACCTCAGTGTATACACACGCACACATACACATGCTTGTGCGCTCACACACGCACAGTGTGTGTCCATTATTTTTGGATGCTGATAATGCTATACTGTAAATATTAGCGTTAACATGTGACGGCTGGTTGACACACAGTAGATACCAGTTCCATTACAATGGCTCATAGGTCAGGGCTGGATCCTGAACGTGGCCTCCAGAAACACTGGCCTGACACTGTCTGAGGACAAAGGCTGGGTTATGTTATACTGGGGTTGGGCTAAGAGTAGACTAGGGCTGGAATATATTAAACTGCGCTGGGCTAAGAGAGGGGTCCTCCACACGGCTTCAATGGAATTCATGTTGGGTTGGCAGCATTAAGCAAAATCACATCTGCAACATTATGTTACTTGGACAAAACTAATTCCTGGAAGAGTATGTTCAGGAGTCAGGGCTTCTTGCCTTGTCTCCTTATCTCCTTCTCTCTCTCCATCTATCCACCTCTCTATCTGTGTCACCTGCCCCTGGCTGTGGCGACAGTAGGTCTCTGGCTCTGCGTGAGAACTCAATCTGTGTGACTGCAGGCTTTGTTCTGAGCGTGAGCCTGAGTGTGTGTGTGTGTGGTTGTGTGTTGAGGGAGAAATGTCAAAGAGGGTGATTTGTTACATCATCCAGCATTCCAATTCTCTCTCTCTCTCTCTCTGTGTGTGTGTGTGTGTGTGTGTGTGTGTGTGTGTGTGTGTGTGTGTGTGTGTGTGTGTGTGTGTGTGTGTGTGTGTGTGCGCGTGTGTGTGTGTGAGTGCGTGTGCGTGTGTGAGTGAGAGAAAAGCCGGACAGAGAGATAATGTGTGTATGAGTGAATCCTTCAGGTCTTTGCCAATGGGGTGTGTGTGTGTGTGTGTGTGTGTGTGTGTGTGTGTGTGTGTGTGTGTGTGTGTGTGTGTGTGTGTGTGAGTGAGTGAGTGAGAGAAAGCCAGACAGAGAGATAATGTGTGTATGAGTGAATCCTTCAGGTCTTTGCCAATGGGGCCTGTGTGTGTGTGTGTGTGTGTGTTTGTGTGTGTGTGAGTGAGTGAGTGAGTGAGTGAGTGAGTGAGTGAGTGAGTGAGTGAGTGAGTGAGTGAGAGAGAGAAAGCCGGACAGAGAGATAATGTGTGTATGAGTGAATCCTTCAGGTCTTTGCCAATGGGGCCTGTGTGTGTGTGTGTGTGTGTGTGGGTGAGAGAAAGCCGGACAGAGAGATAATGTGTGTATGAGTGAATCCTTCAGGTCTTTGCCAATGGGGCCTGTGTGTGTGTGTGTGTGTGTGTGGGTGAGAGAAAGCCGGACAGAGAGATAATGTGTGTATGAGTGAATCCTTCATGTATTTGCCAATGGGGCCTGTGTGTGTGTGTGTGTGTGTGTGTGTGTGTGTGTGAGTGAGTGAGTGAGTGAGAGAAAGCCAGACAGAGAGATAATGTGTGTATGAGTGAATCCTTCAGGTCTTTGCCAATGGGGCCTGTGTGTGTGTGTGTGTGTGTGTGTTTGTGTGTGTGTGAGTGAGTGAGTGAGTGAGAGAGAGAAAGCCGGACAGAGAGATAATGTGTGTATGAGTGAATCCTTCAGGTCTTTGCCAATGGGGCCTGTGTGTGTGTGTGTGTGTGTGTGGGTGAGAGAAAGCCGGACAGAGAGATAATGTGTGTATGAGTGAATCCTTCATGTCTTTGCCAATGGGGCCTGTGTGTGTGTGTGTGTGTGTGTGTGTGTGTGTGTGTGTGTGTGTGTGTGTGTGTGTGTGTGTGTGTGTGTGTGTGAGTGAGTGAGTGGGCGAGAGAAAGCCGGACAGAGAGATAATGTGTGTATGAGTGAATCCTTCATGTCTTTGCCAATGGGGCCTGTGTGTGTGTGTGTGTGTGTGTGTGAGTGAATCCTTCAGGTCTATGTCAATGGGGCATACAGTATGTCTAAGGATGGGAAAGGGGAACTGGGCCCTGCACGTGAAGACACTCTCTAAGCTATACACCATCTGGCCCTGCCCATCAAAGGCCTCTCTCTCTATGAACATAACACACATACACTTTCTCTACATTACAGTCAGCCATCAACCAGACGTCCCTATTAGATTAGCCTCCATTACGTCCCAGTTATTCCCTGCTTGAAGCTTGGTGCCACTGTCACACAAAGACACAGGCCACATCCCAAATGGTACCCTATTCCATATAGTAGGGCCCATAGGCCTCTGGTCAAAAGTAGTGCGCCACATAAGGAATAGGGTGTCGTTTGGGACGCATTCACAGTCAGACAGAATGGATGTGCATGTCTCAGACCCGGCTCCAGTTGACCCCCTCCAAACAATATTTAGCCCATTCCTCTATGTCTCCCTCATGAAAGGGTTTTAAGTTCCTGTTTATAGGAGGACCCAAGGCAGCAAAAAATGGGGGTAGATTGGATGCAATGTGATCAGTAATGAATTTTGCGTTGCATTAGAGGGGGCTGTAGCCGTAAAGATGGAGGGATAAGCGCCGACTACAAGTGTCCAGGAGTCAGCCCTTAATCGAATGACGAGCAGAGTCATAGACACAAGCAATTATAGCTTGTGTCTATGAATGAGCGAGAGAGGGGGGGGGAGCGAGAGAACGAGCGAGAGAGGGAGAGAGCAAGAGAGGGAGAGAGAGAGGGGGGGAGCGAGAGAACGAGCGAGAGAGGGAGAGAGCGAGAGAACGAGCGAGAGAGGGGGGAGCGAGAGAGGGAGAAAGCGAGAGAACAAGCGAGAGAGGGGGAGCGAGAGAACGAGCGAGAGAGAGGGGGAGCGAGAGAACGAGCGAGAGAGGGGGAGCGAGAGAAGGAGCGAGAGAGGGGGGGCGAGAGAGGGGGGGAGCGAGAGAACGAGCGAGAGAGGGGGAGCGAGAGAACGAGCGAGAGAGGGGGAGCGAGAGAGCGAGCGAGAGAGAGAGAGAGGGGGGAGCGAGAGAGGGGGAGCGAGAGAGAGGGGGGGAGGGGGCGAGAGAGGGGGGGGGGAGCGAGAGAGCGAGCGAGAGAGAGAGAGGGGGGGAGCGAGAGAGTCCCAAAGAGTGTCCATTCCATGTGACTGCTGGTGCTGCTGCAGGGGCCTTTGTAAATGAATAGGTCCAAACAGCATTACGTTGTAATAGACGGGAAATGAGAGCGAGAGAAAGACAGGGATTGCAGAGAGAGGGATGAGAACAGGGAGAGAGAGATGGAGATGAGAGGAGGGGGGTATTTGTGCTAACACACATTAGGGCCTTGACTCTTTGCTGCTCCTAGTGGCAGTCTCCTCTCCCTAAGAGAAACCCCTCCACCCCTCCACTCCCCCCATAAAAATTGAAGGACCTCTTGTTCAGGAGAGGAAGAGTATCGCCACTTTAAAAATGAGTTCAACATTTGGATTGTCCGAATGGCTGACACACACACATGCAGACCCACACACTTTTTGCAAAACCAAACAAGCGTGATTAAGAGTAGCAGTTGAAGGAGAGTAAATTAAAGTTCACACAAAGCTAAGTAAATGAAGTTGACCACTATCACATTTCACTTGAGAGAATAAACGGTCAGTAAATTGGTGGAAAGATTGAAACCATGAAATTATTAATGATGACAAATGATTAATGAGTGTTTGTGTGCACACGCGCATGTACACAACCATTCAAAAGCTTGGGGTCACTTAGAAATGACCTTGTTTTTGAAAGAAAAGCACATTTTTTGTCCATTAAAATAACATCAAATTGATCAGAAATACAGTGTAGACATTGTTAACGTTTAAATGACTATTGTAGCTGGAAAGGGCAGATTTTATATGAAATATCTACATAGGAGTACAGAGGCCCATTATCAGCAACCATCACTCCTGTGTTCCAGTGGCACATAGTGTTAGCTAATCCAAGTTGATCATTTTAAAAGGCTAATTGATCATTAGAAAACCCTTTCGCAATTATGTTAGCAAAGCTGAAAACTGTTGTGCTGATTTAAAGAAGCAATAAAACTTTTGAACGGTAGTGTATGTGTGCAAATGAGCATGTACAGTGCCTTCGAAAAGTATTCAGAGCCCTTGACTTTTTACACATTTTGCTTGTTTACAGACTTATTCTAAAATGTATCCCAAAAATGTTTTCTCCTCATCAATTTTCACACAATACCCCATAATGACAAAGCAAAAAAAACATTTTTTAAATTATTTTAATTTAATTTTTATATATATATATATATATATATATATATATATATATATATATATATATATATATATATATAAAAAACGGATATATCACATTAACATAAGTGTTCAGACCCTTTGTTGAATCACCTTTGGCAGCGATTACAGCGTCAAGTCTTCTTGGGTATGATGCTACAAGCTTGGCACACCTGTATTTGGGGAGTTTCTCCCATTCTTCTCTGCAGATCCTTTCAAGCTCTGTCAGGTTGGATGGGTAGCGTTGCTGCACAGCTATTTTCAGGTCTCTCCAGAGACGTTAGATTGGCTTCAAGTCCGGACTTTGGCTGGGCCACTCAAGGACATTCAGAGACTTGTCCCGAAGCCACTCCTGAGTTGTTTTGGCTGTGTGCTTAGGGTTGTTGTCCTGTTGGAAGCTGAACCTTTGCCCCAGTCAGGTCCTGAGCGCTCTGGAACAGATTTTCATCAAAGATCTCTCTGTACTCTCCTCTGTTTATCTTTCCCTCAATCCTGACTAGTCTCCCAGTCCCTGCTGCTGAAAAACATCCTCACAGCATGATGCTGCTACCACCATGCTTCACTGTAGGGATGGTGCCAGGTTTCCTCCGGCATTCAGGCCAAAGAGTTGAATCTTGGTTTCATCAGACCAGAGAATCTTGTTTCTCATGGTCTGAGAGTCTTTAGATGTCTTTTGGCAAACTCAAAGCGGGCCGTCGTGTCTTTTACTGAGGAGTGGCGTCCGTCTGGCCACGCTACCATAAAGGCCTGATTGGTCAACTGCTGCAGAGATGGCTGTCCTTCTGGAAGGTTCTCCCATCTCCACAGAGGAACTCTAGAGCTCTGTCAGAGTGACCATTGGGCTCTTGGTCACCTCCCTGACCAAGAGCCTTCTCCACCGATTGCTCACTTTGGCCGAGCGGCCAGCTCTAGGAAGTCTTGGTGATTCCAAACTTCTTCCATTTAAGAATGATGGAGGTCACTGAGTGGGGACCTTCAATGCTGCATAAATGTTTTGGTACCCTTCCCCAGATCTGTGCCTTGACACAATCCTGCCTCGGAGCTCTACGGACAATTCATTCAACCTTATGGCTTGGTTTTTTGCTCTGACATGCACTAACTGTGGGACCTTATATAGACAGTAGTTACCTTTCCAAATCATGTCCAATCAATTGAATTTTCCACAGGTGGACTCACTGCATGTGTGAGATTATGTGTGTGTCTGTGTATGGGTTAGTGTATGTTTATGACTGACCGGTAGCCGAGCCCACTATGTCTCTGGATGGTGACTCTGACATGGCGTCTGCCAGCCTCTCTCTCAGCCCCTCCTCGGTGGACTCCACAGAGCTCATGTGACGCAGGCCAAAGCTCTCTGGCCAGCTGCCACACACCTCCAGCAGGGTCACACTGCGGTCAAACGTGCCTGGAACACAGACACCACCATTTAGAGACGGTCAGCACAACACAACCACATACACAGTCAGTAGAAACCCAAAACATAGTCAGTTAAGGTACACAAAGTAGAAATATTTCATATATGATCTGTTAAAGTGCACACTGATCAGTTTAACCATACACACTGTCAAAATACAAGCAAGAACCTTCTAATAGTCAGTAGAACCGCATGCTCGCAATTGCACACTTAGTCAGTCCAACCACATACACCACAGTCAGTCCAAATACACAACCACATTCACAACCACACACTAAATCCATATAACCACACAGATGGTAAAGTGGAGTACTGCCATCAAACACCTAAGCTGTGTTTGAATACTCATACTAACCGCACTAACTGTACTATTTGTGATGTACATTGAGTATATAGTATGCTTATTGGTTTTAGTATGGATATAGTTATTATGCCAAATCTTCCCGGATGTTGTGCTACATTCCCCGAAAATTCGAAGAACACATGCAGTGGACACAATTCCCATGCTTTTAGGGTCCATAATGCAATTCTCCAGAAAATGGGCCACAACATTTTCAGATTTGAAGAAAATGGCAGAATATATGCAGTCAAAGTCCGACGAGAGTGGATACAAATGTATTGCTTTAACCTCTTACACTTATGGTGGCGCTATTTCATTTTTGGAAGAAAAACGTTCCCGTTTTAAACAAGATATTTTGTCACAAAAAGATGCTCGACTATGCATATAATTGCTACTGTTCGAAAGAAAACACTCTGACGTGTCCAGAAATACAAATATCTTCTCTGTGCGTGCCCTAGAACGTGAGCTTCAGGCAAAACCAAGATGACTTGGCATCCAGGAAATGACAAGGATTTTTGAGGCTCTGTCTTTCATGATCTCCTTATATGGCTGTGAACGCAAGAGGAATGAGTCTGCCCTTTCTGTCGTTTCCCCAAGGTGTCTGCAGCATTGTGACGTATTTGTAGGCAGATTGTTGGAAGATTGACCATAAGAGACCACATTTACCACGTGTCCGCCCGGTGTCCTGCGCCGAAATTGGTGCGCAAAAGTCACCTGCCAGTATTTTTCCATGGGGCAGAGAGAGAAGCAAGCTTCCAAGAACTGCATGTCAATGAAGAGATATGTGAAAAAACACCTTGAGGATTGATTCCAAACAACGTTTGCCATGTTTCGGTCGATATTATGTAGTTAATCCGGAAAAAGTTTCACGTTGTAGGTGACTGCATTTTCGGTTCGTTTCGGTAGCCAGGCGCAATGTAGAAAACGGAACGATTTCTCCTACACACAGACGCTTTCAGGAAACACTGCGCATTTGGTATGTGGCTGGGAGTCTCCTCATTGAAAACATCAGAAGCTCTTCAAAGGTAAATGATTTTATTTATTTGGTTATCTGGCTTTTGTGAAAATGTTGCGTGCTACATGCTACACAAAATGCTATGCTAGCTTTGCATACTCTTACACAAATTAGTCCATTTCTATGGTTCAAAAGCATATTTTGAAAATCTGAGATGACAGTGTTGTTAAGAAAAGGCTAAGCTTGAGAGCAAACACATTATTTTAATTTTATTTGCGATTTTCAGAAATCGTTAACGTTGCGTTATGCTAATGAGCCTGAGGCTTAGTCACAATCCCGGATCCGGGATGGGGAGTTTCAAGAGTTAACTAATTATGACAAATTTTAAGAGAATGTTGAGCAATGTAATAAAAAAGTAATGACTTTTCAAATAAGTTACACGTTATGCTGGCTGACAGTTAGCAACGCTAGCCTTACGAACTGCATAGCATTATAGCAGTTGCTTGTATGTACCGGTATGTTAGCTAGCTACCTAACGTTAGTTGGCTACTAGTACATCGAACTTGCCAGTATATTAACTATGTGCTATCCAACTAACTACCCAACATTTATTAACTTGATTATTCACTTTATTCTTATCTAAGTGGTATAGTCGCTGTGTGTTCTCAATGGACATTGTTAAAGATGTCTAGTTAATTATTTGTTATTCTAACAAGCTAGCAAGAAGTTGCATAGCAACAGCATCAACTTCCAGTAGACAGGCGAAGTGCTAGTACACTCAACTGAAAGAATACAATTTGTTTACAGTACACTAACATGAACAAATAGTATGTACAGTTGAAGTTGGAAGTTTACATACACTTAGGTTGGAGTCATTAAAACTAGTTTTTAAACCACTCCACAAATTTCTTGTTAATTAACAAATATAGTTTTGGCAAGTCGGTTAGGACATCTACTTTGTGCATGTGTAGCAGTGTGATGTTGTTCCCCTAGATTATGCACCAAGTTGCACACAAGGACCAACTCAAATAAGCGGTCAAGAGGGGATGTTAATAATTTGATAATAATTCAGTGTGTTTTTTAAAATGTAATTACAGCTGCATAGCTAATGTTAGTTTTTGGTGTCAAACCCTTTTTCATATCTATATTGTACATACACGTGATTGCAAAAGCTTTGTATATTTTGGTTTGGCCCATCGCGGGTTATCTGTATTTCCCTACCCCCTTATTGTTCTCTTTTGCCTGACGTTCGGCTAGAAAGGTATGTTGTCCTTGGCTCCGAAATGGTTCAATATAAAACCGTGAAAATGTTACACAATGTGCTGTTGTGCAACCATAAGTTTTGTTACAATGTGAACAATATAAAAGATTTATGTTAACAAGTTTCACCAAGCTCGCTAACTAGGGTACCTATTGTAACTTGTGAGTACTTGGGACAGTGTTTGAGTGAGTTTCTATGTGCTCGCACAGGTGCCTGAGAACTGTGATTGCGCCAAGGGCTAAAATATTGTGTGTTGTCTCTTCGCGTGCAGGTATGTCTTTTATTTTGTCCGAATGATGTTCTATATCATTTTACTTGTATTGTATGGTGTGCTCTTGTGCACTGAATGTGTGCATGCAGCAAGGTGCTTGAGAGCTGTGACTGAGCCAAGGGCTAAAATATGGTGTTGTCTCTTTGTGTGCAGGGCAAATAAAAAGAATCCAACCAGCAGACCTCCAGTTGTGGCAGTGTCCTACATACATACACTAAGTTGACTGTGCCTTTAAACAGCTTGGAAAATTCCAGATAATGATGTCATGGCTTTAGAAGCTTCTGATAGGTTAATTGACATCATTTGAGTCAATTGGATGTGTACCTGTGGATGTATTTCAAGGCCTACCTTCAAACTCGGTGCCTCTTTGCTTGACATCATGGGACAATAAAAATAAATCAGCCAAGACCTCAGAAAAAAAATGTAGCCTTCCACAAGTCTGGTTAATCCTTGGCAGCAATTTCCAAATGCCTGAAGGTACCACGTTCATCTGTACAAACAATAGTACGCAAGTATAAACACCATGGGACCACGCAGCCATTATACCCCTCAGGAAGGAGACCCATTCTGTCTCCTAGATATGAACATACTTTGGTGCGAAAATGCAAATCAATCCCAGAACAACAGCAAAGGACCTGCTGGAGGAAACAGCCGGAAGAGGACTGGCCACCCCTCATAGCCTGGTTCCTCTCTAGGTTTCTTCCTGGGTTCTGGCCTTTCTAGGGAGTTTTTTTTCTACATCTGCATTGCTTGCTGTTTGGGGTTTTAGTCTAGGTTTCTGTACAGCACTTTGTGACATCAGTTGATGTAATAAGGGCTTTATAAAGACATTTGATTGATTGATTGATTGATTGAAGATGCTGGAGGAAACGGGTACAACATTATCTATATCCACAGTAAAATTAGTCCTATATCGACATAACCTGAAAGGCCGCTCAGCAAGGAAGAAACCACTGCTCCAAAACCGCCATAAAAAAGCCAGATTACGGTTTGCAACTGCACATGGGGACAAAGATCGTACTTTTTGGAGAAATGACCTCTGGTCTGATGAAACAAAAATAGAACTGTTTGGCCATAATGACCATCGTTATGTTTGGAGGAAAAAGGGGGAGGCTTGCAAGCCGAAGAACACCATCCCAACCATAAAGCACGGGGGTGGCAGCATCATGTTGTGGGAGCAGTTAGCTGCAGGAGGGACTGGTGCACTTCACAAAATAGATGGCATCATGATGTAGGAAAATTATATGGATATATTGAAGCAACATCTCAAGACACCTGTCAGGAAGTTAAAGCTTGGTAGCAAATTGGTCTTCCAAATAGACAATGACCCCAAGCATACTTCCAAAGTTGTGGCAAAATGGCTTAAGGACAACAAAGTCAAGATATCGGAGTGGCCATCACAAAGCCCTGGCCTCAATCCTATAGAAATTTGTGGGCAGAACTGAAAAAGCATGTGCGAGCAAGGAGGCCTATAAACCTGACTCAGTTACACCAGCTCTGTCAGGAGGAATGGGCCAAAATTCACCCAACTTATTGTGGGAAGCTTGTGGAAGGCTACCCGAAATGTTAGACCCAAGTTAAACAATTAAAAGGCAATGCTACCAAATACTAATTGAGTGTATGTAAACTTTTGACGCACTGGGAATGTGATGAAAGAGATAAAAGCTGAAATAAATCATTCTCTCGACTACTTTTCTGACATTTCACATTCTTAAAATAAAGTGGTGATCCTAACTAGCCTAAGACAGGGAATTTTTACTAGGATTAAATGTCAGGAATTGTGAAAAACTGAGTTTAAATGTATTTGGCTCAGGTGTATGTAACTTCAACTGTACACTCATTAAGTATGTAGTATACATACACACTGAATTAAGTCAAGAGATTTAGTAGCTGGGACAAAGGCTGCAGCTACTGACTATGGCCCTGGTTAAAGAGATACTTTGGGATTTTGGCAATGAGGCCCGGTCACTGCGCTAATGCTAGAAAACACTGCTAGCAGGTCGAGTGGATGGGAGGGATGGCATCAAACTAGGGAAAGTTAAGAGCCACTGGACTGATAAACAGAGTGGAAAGAGAGAGAGAGAGGCAGATGTTGAGAAAGACAATGAGTGACAGAAAAGGAGGCATGATAGAGCAGAGGAAAGAAAAAGGCAAAACAGAGAAGGAAATAGAGAGAAAAAAAAACAGAACAAGACTGGAATGATCTTTATCATAGAAGAGCTGCTATTGTTTGGTTGTCTGGTGGTTGTTTGCTGGTTGTTATTTGGGGGTTGTTATTTGGTTCTCTCTACCTTACACCTTGTCCCCTGGCCCAGACTGGGTCTGTGTTATCAGAAGGAGCAGCGACAGTGGACTCTTTGATCTCAGAGTTAAGTTCAGTGGCTATCTAGGCCCTAGGTGTATGGAGGTCTGGCCAGCCTCAGCCACACTCCAGCCCACTGACAAGCTCTAATGCTGGGGCGAGAGCCTGCACGGGCTGCCCTGACTGGCCTGGTTTTACACACAGATAGGAAGGACCAGGTCTCCACTTGGCTATCTGCTGTTAAGGCACACACTACACCGGGCCAGGCAGGAGAAGCTGATAACTTTGCACCACTTCATAAAGAATCTGTGTGTGTGACTCCTCAAAAGATCCCCCCTTGCCAGCAGGCCCACAATCAAAGCCATGGCCAAGAGCCTGCATGCAGGGTGTTGTGGTGTGTGTGTGAGAGAGAACAGTGGCCCTGTGTGCCACAATAGCGCTCTTGAAGGTGACATGATGTTATTATGGTTACCAAGCGGTTGATTTGATGTTTTACCACAGTGTGGAATTGAATTTTCCACCGTTAAAACAACCCTCCGGCAATCCTGTGAAATGTGGCCTATCTTTCTGAGACCTCACTATGCTGGTATGTAAACCGTGAGCTAGTTCATGGGAAATGATGTAAAATGTATCACTAGCCACTTTAAACAATGCTACCTAATATAATGTTTACATACCCTACATTATTCATCTCATATGTATACGTATATACTGTACTCTATATCATCTACTGCATCTTTATGTAATACATGTATCACTAGCCACTTTAACTATGCCACTTGTTTACATACTCATCTCATATGTATATACTGTACTCGATACCATCTACTGTATCTTGCCTATGCCGCTCTGTACCATCACTCATTCATATATCTTTATGTACATATTCTTTATCCCCTTACACTTGTGTGTATAAGACAGTAGTTTTGGAATTGTTAGTTAGATTACTTGTTGGTTATTACTGCATTGTCGGAACTAGAAGCACAAGCATTTCGCTACACTCGCATTAACATCTGCTAACCATGTGTATGTGACAAATAAAATTTGATTTGTTTACATGGGCTGAGTATGTAATGAGTAAGTAATGCATGTAATTGAGGTGTGCAAGCTTGTGTTAGGCTGTGTCTGCGTGAGCGTCAGTGTGTCCTCCTGAATTCACTGTCACAGCACTTCAGACGCTCTATGGAGACTTCCTTCACAAATCTATTAACCCATCAGTCTCAATTAACATGATGTCAGGACCCTAATGGTACGACCTAATTTCTCTCTCACTCACAGTCACAATCACACCCACCCACCCCTGGGGTTCACATCAACCACTACAGAGCAAAAACATTAAACACAACACAGAAACCATTACACCAAAGTATGTTGTTTTAATTACTATTCCAAAACCACCATGACACTGGCCAAATGGACAATTTTGGACTATATAGATGTAACCCCCAGAGAATGGTGAGCCAGATATGTAGCTGTCATGGTCAGTAGTCCCCCCCCCTCTCCCTGCATCAGGGGTGATGTCTGTTTGTTTATCCCATGTATAACTCTGTGAGGTTGTTTTTGTCACACTGCTGAGCTTTATCTTGGCCAGGTCGCAGTTGTAAATGAGAACCTATTATCAACTGGCCTACCTGGTTAAATAAAGGTTAAATCAATCAAAATGTCTCCCTGCTCCAGCATGTGACAGCAAGTCCCACTCCTCCACTCCGGTCATTATCATGATGATGCTAATGAAATAACAGCCAGACTCCTCAGGGTTAGTAGGAACCGAGGGGCGTAGTGAGTGTAGAGCAGCAGGATGGGATTCTTCCTCTGCAGGGTGGGGCTTTGCTTCTCCATCCCTCTTTTCATTTTTCACTGACAATGTTCTAGGAACAACTAAAACATGAGGACATGATGTTCACAATCATTTTAGTGACAGGAGAGAGAGAGAAAAGACAGAGGGGAGAGAGAGAGTGAGAGAGAGAAGAGAGATGGGAAAGATAGCAGAGAGAAGAGAGAAAGAGACAGAGGGAGGATGTGGACAGACACATTTTTTCATCATGGTTAAACTAAAACCCAGGCTGGATTAGTTCTCTCCCAGCTGTTGGTTCACCCCCACACCGACTGAAGATCAGGTCCTACTGATCTCTCCCAACGCTAGTTTCCTTAAAGACTTAATCAGTGTGTGTGTGTTCACCTTTACAACAGGGCAGCAGCTCTGGATGGCACAGCTGGACACAAACACACACTGCACGCAACGCATAACAACCGGCCACACGCCATCATCTCTGGGCTACCTGGTTGCTAAACAGCCTAATGATGGGAGGCTAACGGTTGGCTAGCTGATAGCGGTAATTCAATTAGGCTTTACTGCAGGGGGGTGTCATTAGAGTGATGGAGCTAACGAGGCTTAGTGCTGTAAACGGAGGTTTGTGACTCTGGGACGGCAGTTATTTGTGTTGGAAAAACAAATGCCTTCTGGTAACAAACATGCCACTGCGTAAATCACGATTTGACCGGAGGGAAGGCGACAGAGGTGTACATTTGGAAAGATACAGACTAACCCTCTGAGTTGGACCTGGGCAGCCTGTACCTGGAGCAGGGAGGGCATGGCTGTCTTGGTGTGATGACTAGCTGGGATGTGAGGCGGCAGACTTGAGGTTGAGGCTGTGTTTTAATCAGTAGGCTCTGTCCTCACAGTGGTTGTGAAACACACACACACACACTTCCTCTTGCGCTGTGAACCAAGTCTGACAGAGTGTGTGTGACAGTGGCCAGGCAGGGCCATGGAGACAGGAGTCAGTGAAAGAGTGGAGAGCTGCCTGCCAGAGTAGTTTAGTGGTGGGCGACATGTTAGTGTTAATGGAGATGGATTAACAGCTGTGATAGGTAGCTAGGAGGTCTCTCTTTGCTCTTCACTAGATACCCTTTCTTTCATTACACTAGGCCCTGCTTTTAAATACATTTACCCCCCCCCCCCCCTTCCTCTCTCTCCTGGGTCGGCTGAGTACTAGTAATCCCTTCAATAGTGGGGCTTGCCCGGGGCCAAAGACTCACGCCCGCGCACACACACACACACTTATAAACACGCATGCGTGGCTGCGCTCACATAGTCATCACACAGAACACGTAAGCATGCACGCACGCACACAGACACACACACATGTAAGCGCACACACACGTAAGCACACACACACACACACACACACACACACACAGAGGCTCTTCACTTTGCAGCTCCCTGTTTAAAGCCAGTTTAAATGAGAGTCAGAGGCGCAATGATGGCTAGCTCACGATTAGCCTTAAACCTTTAATAGGTGAGACGGTCTCTGCACTGTGTGTGGTACTGTCAGACAGACTTCAAAGTCTCTGAGACACATATACACACACATACACTAACATGCCTCTGTACTGTAGTGTGATTACATACAGTTCTGACTAGGGTTGTTACCGTGACCATATTACCGCCACACCTGCGGTCACGAGTCATGAGGGCAGTCAAATTCCATGTGACTGTTTAGTCACGGTAACTAGGCTTCTCCAAGCGCTGATGATGCTGATGGTCATTACTAGCCTACCAAACGTGCTAACTGCCTGGTACTCAGCACACTATTGTCCCGCAAATCACTCTGACATCAAGGCAAATGTAATCGAAACTCGAACCAAACACTTCATGAGAGCTCATGTTTCTATAGGCAGGCTATGAAACTGCGGAGAAAACAGAGTGAAGGTCTCTATTAAAAAGAGGATATTTCTATAGGCTAGGTCTACTATATTTCCTTCTCAACTTGCCTAATATTAAGCACATTGTTCATCTTTACAACAGGAGTGTAGCCTACCTGGCTGGCATCAAAAAGAACCACATGAATAGCATCCTCCCTTCCCTATTTATGTATTTTCCACTGCTGCCCCTGTTTCGATACAGGTGCATGACAATGGTTCATTCTAAATCAAAACAAATTTCACATGTATATATTATTTAGTATATGTAAAGACAAGATTAAATGTAAATGTAAATGTAATTAAATCAAGAATAGTCTGATGGGTGACAATATTACCCTGTCACTCTGTGAATTATACATTATCACTTGTGAATGATGCCCAGCATAAGAAACTGCCTTGTTTTTTGCGACTTTTTCGAATCATAGTCGCACACCTCATGTAGCCTAGCCCATAGGCCTATATGTTTTGATAAGGGTTGTATCACACCTCATGTAGCCTAGCCCATAGGCCTATATGTTTTGATAAGGGTTGTATCACACCTCATGTAGCCTAGCCCATAGGCCTATATGTTTTGATAAGGGTTGTATCACACCTCATGTAGCCTAGCCCATAGGCCTATATGTTTTGATAAGGTTTGTATCACACCTCATGTAGCCTAGCCCATAGGCCTATATGTTTTGATAAGGGTTGTATCACACCTCATGTAGCCTAGCCCATAGGCCTATATGTTTTGATAAGGCTTGTATCACACCTCATGTAGCCTAGCCCATAGGCCTATATGTTTTGATAAGGGTTGTATCACACCTCATGTAGCCTAGCCCATAGGCCTATATGTTTTGATAAGGGTTGTATCACACCTCATGTAGCCTAGCCCATAGGCCTATAGTTTTGATAAGGTTAGTATCACACCTCATGTAGCCTAGCCCATAGGCCTATATGTTTTGATAAGGTTAGTATCACACCTCATGTAGCCTAGCCCATAGGCCTATATGTTTTCATAAGGTTTGTATGACACCTCATGTAGCCTAGCCCATAGGCCTATATGTTTTGATAAGGGTTGTATCACACCTCATGTAGCCTAGCCCATAGGCCTATATGTTTTGACAAGGTTTGTATCACAACTAAAGTGGACAAATAACTTCTTAAAAGTAAGCACACTAATCCGCTTTACAAGGCGTTTCTCTTTCTTTCTTTCTTTCTCTCTCTCTTCTCTTGGAGGACCTGAGCCCAAGGACCATGCCTCAGGACTACCTGGCCTGATGATTCCTTGCTGTCCCCAGTCTACCTGGCCGTGCTGCTGCTCCAATTTCAACTGTTCTGCCTGCGGCTATGGAACCCTGACCTGTTCACTGGACATGCTACCTGTCCCAGACCTGGTCCCGGACCTCTCTGCACCCTCTACAACCACTGTGATTATTATTATCTGACCCTGCTGGTCATCTATGAATGTTTGAACATCTTGGCCATGTTCTGTTATAATCTCCACCCGGCACAGGCAGAAGACTGGCCAGCCCTCAGAGCCTGGTTCTTCTCTCGGTTTCTTCCTAGGTTCTGGCCATTCTAGGGAGCTTTTCCTAGCCACCGTGCTTCTACACCTGCATTGCTTGCTGTTTGGGTTTTAGGGCTGGGTTTCTGTACAACACTTTCGTGAGATCGGCTGATGTAAAAAGGGCTTTATAAATACATTTGATTGAATTTGATTGATAAGCAGCGAGTGAGTTTCAAGTTTGGGGAAGATAATTTTCACCATAAAAATGCACCTTTATAATAAAAGCATTACATGCATAATTGCAATTGTGTTGACTTTGATAATGGTGTTTTCCCGCTAATGAAACATTTGCGCTTATAGACTACTGCCATGTGCACATTGATGCGCTTATAATGTGAAGGTCCAATAGTTCATCAACATTTTAAGCTAAAAATGTTTATGCAAGTTGTTGTATTAACTTGGGATTTATTGCACCCCACAACGTGCCCAGACTGTTTAGAATATTTATTTCTCGCACAGAATAGGTAAACTTTTATACTAACGGGAATAGTAGATTGATATAGGCTAGTGTTTTTGCTGTTCGTTAGGCCTACTCATCTTAT
The DNA here is from genome assembly GCF_036934945.1 of Oncorhynchus masou masou. Classification (NCBI taxonomy): domain Eukaryota; kingdom Metazoa; phylum Chordata; class Actinopteri; order Salmoniformes; family Salmonidae; genus Oncorhynchus; species Oncorhynchus masou. Next base: position 60,786,304 of record NC_088220.1, read on the forward strand.
TGGATGACGAAACTTAAATGTGGACAGTACTTCCAATATCTTCAATATGCACCTCGGAATTGGATAAGGACATGCGCAGCTGCGTCCCTGATGTGTCTATCTTCACTTGTAGCCTGTGAGAAAGACCTGATCATGTAATGGAGAGCCATGTGAGTGAGATGCGCTTCAGATTGCGCAGCACTCAGGGAGAAGGACACCACGCAGCACTCAGGGAGAAGGGCACCACGCAGCACTCTGGGAGAAGGGCACCATGCAGCACTCAGGGAGAAGGGCACCATGCAGCACTCAGGGAGAAGGGCACCACGCAGCACTCAGGGAGAAGGGCACCACGCAGCACTCTGGGAGAAGGGCACCATGCAGCACTCAGGGAGAAGGGCACCACGCAGCACTCAGGGAGAAGGGCACCACGCAGCACTCAGGGAGAAGGGCACCACGCAGCACTCAGGGAGAAGGACACCACGCAGCACTCAGGGAGAAGGGCACCACGCAGCACTCAGGGAGAAGGGTCACAAAGGGTCACACTCTGGGCCACAAAAGGCATAGATTTTTTTTAGGGTGCATTACGGCCACAAAGGGGATGTCGGCGTGAAATTTGAGACATTATGAAGTGCTTGTCAAATTGTGAATGAGAGACTGAGTGCGTACAGACTACACAAAAAACTAAGTAGAGCTCATTCCTTTCAAGCTGCTTTTTTCAAATCATTAGTTTCATCAAGCAGCCTTATAATGTACAAAAAAATCTAAACATATAGCCCAATGTTTGTAAAACAACTAAAGTTACATTAATAACTAACTTAAGCATATAGGAGTATCTATTTCTTTCTTAACCGCTCAACACCGAATAGCCACATGTGCGCACTCCCTCAAATCTATAAAATATTTCAATTTTATTCAGCTTTGTTCAATTGTATTCTTCATACTATAAAATAATATAAAATAATGCCAAGGAATTGTAAGCAAATCTTGTGTGCTAAATGAACTAATGTAGCCCACAGTCATTTGGCATAGCCACATCAGGACAACTCAGAGTATGCTTCTTTAGATCTGTCTCAAATAAATAAGTGATTGGCCTTGTTACATGGATTTATTCGACTTTTAAAACGTAGATGTTCCAAAAGTCTGCATCAGCGGCTTGTAGCCTATGTGTGGAAGACTGGAGATGCTAAATGTGTTTATGTTAATTAACGGTCAATTACCGTGAGACCGGCAGTTGTTTGCTTGACAATCACCGGCCATATATCTGACCCACATGCTCTTTCTCGGTGGGGGGACCTTGAGGGCAACAGCATGGTCTTTGAACCGTTCAATAGGGAAAGTAAAGGGTCTAAAAGTGGCGGAAGGTTCAGTCAGTGAGATCAAAGGATAGAAGGGAGATAAGACCTCATTGTCCCAACAACATAACCCCCATACCAGGACGGTGAGAGTGACAAGGACGCAGATATCCCAGCAGATAATCACTCTCTGTTCTCTCTCTGTGTGTGGGATTAGACCTGTGACTCAGCCTGTCTCCCTTCTAATCTGAAACTGGAACCTTCATCATCAAAATGGCTGATAACGGGATACCGGCAATGCTGTACAGATTGTGGCTTGGAAAAACTTCATGTGTGTGTGTCAATGTACACGTGACTGCACTGTGTAGTTCCCAAACACACCAGTGCCATATGTTCATGTGTTTTGACCCACATATGTGTCTGTGTTTGCACACGCATCATGTAAAAACACAGAGCACCATGTGATGTGTGTCTTCTTCAGTACTGATTATGCTGGCTTGTCAAATGAAGTGGTGTGCACACAGTTATGAGGGCACCTGAGAGGGGACAGATTGGCTATCGAGAGCACACACACACCTCCCGATATAAATGACTGACAGAGTACGAGAGGCCTGGCATGATGCAGGCTGGGTCTCTGGTGTAAAGAGCAGAAGAATATGGCAACATGGTTTATTCCTGGATAGGAATGTTCGCCATCTTACTAACACAATAAAATATAGATTTTTTTCACAGCTGTTTTAGGTTTAAAATATTCTCTTTGGAATCCAGTCATAGGTTAGTCAGAATATTGACTGGTTCCAGTTATTTATCATACTACAGTCTATATTCTAACTAGGCCTACCTTACCATGCCCTATGCCCTCCAACCTTACCCCCTCCTGTCCCTCATCATACCCCACCACAGGTTTTCCAGGTCCCCATATGCCACCACCAAACATGGCGCCGCCGGGTCCAGTGACCGGGCCAACCTGGAGTCCACCCTGGAGTCCACCCTGGAGGCCAACCTGGAGGCCAACCTGGAAGCCAACCCGGAGGCCAACCCGGAGGCCAACCTGGAGACCACTCTGGAGGCCAACCTGGAGGCCACCCTGGAGGCCAACCTGGAGACCACTCTGGAGGCCAACCCGGAGGCCACCCTGGAGGCCAACCTGGAGGACAACCCGGAGACCACTCTGGAGGCCAACCCGGAGGCCACCCTGGAGGCCAACCTGGAGGACAACCTGGAGACCACTCTGGAGGCCAACCCGGAGGCCACCCTGGAGGCCAACCTGGAGGACAACCTGGAGACCACTCTGGAGGCCAACCCGGAGGCCACCCTGGAGGCCAACCTGGAGGACAACCTGGAGACCACTCTGGAGGCCAACCCGGAGGCCACCCTGGAGGCCAACCCGGAGGCCACCCTGGAGGCCAACCTGGAGGACAACCTGGAGACCACTCTGGAGGCCAACCCGGAGGCCACCCTGGAGGCCAACCTGGAGGACAACCTGGAGACCACTCTGGAGGCCAACCCGGAGGCCACCCTGGAGGCCAACCTGGAGGACAACCTGGAGACCACTCTGGAGGCTACCCTGTCTTAAGGGACCTGTGGATCTGGTTTGAAGGTCTGTTCTGCCTGTGTTTTGATGTCTCTGACCATTCAACAACACAGGAGAGAGACGGGGAATAAAGGGAAGTGAATGTGCCTTGCTGGGGGACAAGACCGCTCTGTTTTCTCCTTCTCTCGTTCTTTATGCAGGACCCTGTGTTGACGGGGTGTGTGTGTTCGGGCCGTGTGGTGGTGATGATGGGTTGAGGAGGTGCCCTGGGCTTGATTAGAGGGGAGCCATGGGTTTCCTGACAAACGGCAGGCGTGGTCTGACAGTGACAACGTGTGTGTGTGTGTACTTCTACGGCCTGGTGCCGAGGGGTCACCCTCAGGGCGGAGAACCAAGCATTAACACTCCCTTGGTCAAACAGCAGGTTTCACTACAACCCAACATGGCAACACAGAGACGCAAATAGCCTTCATATCTTTCCCCAGAATCTGGCAACCCAGCAAACACAACGGATGGATCGCAAATGAGCCCTATGGGCTCCGGTCAAAAGTAGTCTACTACAGCATATAGGGAATAGGGTGCCATTTGAGACAAATACAATCCCATGCCACTTTAACTTAACCCCTCCTAATTTAACACAGACCTTTCTGGTCTATCCCATGAAAAATAATGTATATAGCATCTCCCCAACCCAATCACCTTGGGGAGACTTGTCCCTTCACCTTATTACCATAAGTGGCAAACCACACCTAAACAAAGTGTGGGTCTAGGTAAAACATGGACTGTCTTTGGAAAACAAAGGCCTATCTTTGGTAGTGCACTTCATGGTTTAGCAGTAGTTAAATGATTTCAGGAAGTATCATGATGCAGTGTAATTGAATGAGGCTAATGTGATGATGATGCGGTGACGGTCAGGAGTTACACACTGATGTTCAGGCCCATTTGTTTCCTTGACAGGACAGAAATGTGTCTCACTCTCTCTCACACGCTCTCTCCCTCCCTCTGTTGTCATAATCTCTCTCTGTCCCATGGTAACAACCCCATCCTCAATTGTTATAAGATCACAGAGGGGACCTACTTCCAGGAAGTAAAATCTGCTTTTGGAGAGAATCCTCTCTATTGGAGAGGATTCAACACCTAAAGTACCTCTAATCTCATTGTCAACACAAAACACTGATCACAACACCATGTAAGACCATCTGATTGGACAAGAAATGTGTTAGGTTGTTTATCCGGATGTGGAGTGTAGAGCTTCAGTTCAGTTCTGATGTGATGTAGAGAGCTTTAGTTCAGTTCTAATGTGATGTAGAGAGCATTAGTTCAGTTCTGATGTGATGTAGAGAGCTTTAGTTCAGTTCTGATGTGATGTAGAGTGCTTTAGTTCAGGTCTGATGTGATGTAGAGAGCTTTAGTTCAGTTCTGATGTGATGTAGAGCTTCAGTTCAGTTCTGATGTGATGTAGAGAGCTTCAGTTCAGTTCTGATGTGATGTAGAGAGCTTCATTCCATTCTGATGTGATGTAGAGAGCTTTAGTTCAGTTCTGATATGATGTAGAGAGCTTTAGTTCAGTTCTGATGTGATGTAGAGAGCTTTAGTTCAGTTCTGATGTGATGTAGAAAGCTTTAGTTCAGTTCTGATGTGATGTAGAGAGCTTCATTCCGTTCTGATGTGATGTAGAGAGCTTTAGTTCAGTTCTGATGTAGAGCGCTTTAGTTCAGTTCTGATGTAGAAAGCTTTAGTTCAGTTCTGATGTGATGTAGAGAGCTTTAGTTCAGTTCTGATGTAGAAAGCTTTAGTTCAGTTCTGATGTGATGTAGAAATCTTTAGTTCAGTTCTGATGTGATGTAGAGAGCTTTAGTTCAGTTCTGATGTAGAAAGCTTTAGTTACGTTCTGATGTGATGTAGAGAGCTTTAGTTCAGTTCTGATGTAGAAAGCTTTAGTTCAGTTCTGATGTGATGTAGAGAGCTTTAGTTCAATTCTGATGTAGAAATCTTTAGTTCAGTTCTGATGTGATGTAGAGAGCTTTAGTTCAGTTCTGATGTAGAAAGCTTTAGTTCAGTTCTGATGTGATGTAGAGAGCTTTAGTTCAGTTCTGATGTAGAAAGCTTTAGTTCAGTTCTGATGTGATGTAGAAAGCTTTAGTTCAGTTCTGATGTGATGTAGAAAGCTTTAGTTCAGTTCTGATGTGATGTAGAGTGCTTTAGTAAAGTTCTGATGTTTATGTAGAGAGCTTCAGTTCTGATGTGATGTAGAGAGCTTCAGTTTAGTTCTGATGTGATGTAGAGAGCTTCATTCCGTTCTGATGTGATGTAGAGAGCTTTAGTTCAGTTCTGATGTGATGTAGAGAGCTTCAGTTCAGTTCTGATGTGATGTAGAGAGCTTTAGTTCCGTTCTGATGTGATGTAGAGAGCTTTAGTTCAGTTCTGATGTGATGTAGAGAGCTTCAGTTCAGTTCTGATGTGATGTAGAGAGCTTTAGTTCAGTTCTGATGTGATGTAGAGCTTCAGTTCAGTTCTGATGTGATGTAGAGAGCTTCAGTTCAGTTCTGATGTGATGTAGAGAGCTTCATTCCATTCTGATGTGATGTAGAGAGCTTTAGTTCAGTTCTGATATGATGTAGAGAGCTTTAGTTCAGTTCTGATGTGATGTAGAGAGCTTTAGTTCAGTTCTGATGTGATGTAGAAAGCTTTAGTTCAGTTCTGATGTGATGTAGAGAGCTTCATTCCGTTCTGATGTGATGTAGAGAGCTTTAGTTCAGTTCTGATGTAGAGCGCTTTAGTTCAGTTCTGATGTAGAAAGCTTTAGTTCAGTTCTGATGTGATGTAGAGAGCTTTAGTTCAGTTCTGATGTAGAAAGCTTTAGTTCAGTTCTGATGTGATGTAGAAATCTTTAGTTCAGTTCTGATGTGATGTAGAGAGCTTTAGTTCAGTTCTGATGTAGAAAGCTTTAGTTACGTTCTGATGTGATGTAGAGAGCTTTAGTTCAGTTCTGATGTAGAAAGCTTTAGTTCAGTTCTGATGTGATGTAGAGAGCTTTAGTTCAATTCTGATGTAGAAATCTTTAGTTCAGTTCTGATGTGATGTAGAGAGCTTTAGTTCAGTTCTGATGTAGAAAGCTTTAGTTCAGTTCTGATGTGATGTAGAGAGCTTTAGTTCAGTTCTGATGTAGAAAGCTTTAGTTCAGTTCTGATGTGATGTAGAAAGCTTTAGTTCAGTTCTGATGTGATGTAGAAAGCTTTAGTTCAGTTCTGATGTGATGTAGAGTGCTTTAGTAAAGTTCTGATGTTTATGTAGAGAGCTTCAGTTCTGATGTGATGTAGAGAGCTTCAGTTTAGTTCTGATGTGATGTAGAGAGCTTCATTCCGTTCTGATGTGATGTAGAGAGCTTTAGTTCAGTTCTGATGTGATGTAGAGAGCTTCAGTTCAGTTCTGATGTGATGTAGAGAGCTTTAGTTCCGTTCTGATGTGATGTAGAGAGCTTTAGTTCAGTTCTGATGTGATGTAGAGAGCTTCAGTTCAGTTCTGATGTGATGTAGAGAGCTTTAGTTCAGTTCTGATGTGATGTAGAAAGCTTTAGTTCAGTTCTGATGTGATGTAGAAAGCTTTAGTTCAGTTCTGATGTGATGTAGAAAGCTTTAGTTCAGTTCTGATGTGATGTAGAAAGCTTTAGTTCAGTTCTGATGTGATGTAGAGAGCTTTAATTCAGGCTGATATGATTGTGTCCTAAACCAACTATTCACCTGGGACAAGTTATTTTCTCTCATCTTTGTCTCATTCTGTCATTTTCCGAAAGCCGCTTATCTGGCTGTCGCTGGACCCCTCTATACCCTCTATCCATGGGTATTCACAAAATCCGACCCTAGTCACCTACTCTTGGGATGGCATTACTGTCAGTAGTAGTGGACTGTAGGCGCCGGTTACTTCCGGCGCCGACAGAGATGGCCGAAGAAATTTGGCTTGTCACCAAAAGCACTCACAAACTTCTACAGATGCCCATTCGAGAGCATCCTGTCGGGCTGTATCACCGCCTGGTACGGCAACTGCTCCGCTCACAACCGTAAGGCTCTCCAGAGGGTAGTGAGGTCTGCACAACGCATCACCGGGGGCAAACTACCTGCCCTCCAGGACACCTACACCACCCGATGTCACAGGAAGACCATAAAGATCATCAAGGACAACAACCACCCGAGCCACTGCCTGTTCACCCCGCTATCATCCAGAAGGCAAGGTCAGTACAGGTGCATCAAAGCAGGGACCGAGAGACTGAAAAACAGCTTCTATCTCAAGGCCATCAGACTGCTAAACAGCCACCACTAACATTGAGTGGCTGCTGCCAACACACTGACTCAACTCCAGCCACTTCAATAATGGGAATTGATGTAAAATATATCACTAACCACTTTAAACAATGCTACTTAATATAATGTTTATATACTCTACATTACTCATCTCATATGTATATGTATATATTGTACTCTATATCATCTACTGCATCTTTATGTAATACATGTATCACTAGCCACTTTAAACTATGCCACTTTGTTTACATACCCTACATTACTCATCTCATATGTATATACTGTACTCGATACCATCTACTGCATCTTGCCTATGCCGTTCTGTACCATCACTCATTCATATATCTTTATGTACATATTCTTTATCCCTTTACACTTGTGTGTATAAGGAAGTAGTTTTGGAATTGTCTGGTTAGATTACTCGTTGGTTATTACTGCATTGTCGGAACTAGAAGCCCAAGCATTTCGCTACACTCGCATTAACATCTGCTAACTATGTGTATGTGACAAATACATTTGATTTGATGTTGGCTGTAGATTTCTCCACATACAGTACTGTACATCAATATTCTGATAACGCTTCCGTGGTTTTAGAGTCTTCACATTAATCATGTAATGGAGTTTGAGCAGAGCCACCAAATGAATACAGCACATACATATTCCATAAGAGGTTATGATCACAGCTTTCATATTGGGACATTCTGATCTTACGAGAATATTATTGTTGAGTTGTGAAGAATGTTGGGAAAAATAAAGTGTGTTCCTACATAGTAAAAGGTCCAATGCAGGTCTCAATATCAAATAATTTCTGGGTAACAATTAAGTGCCTTACTGTAATTGTTTTCACTTACAATGATCAAAAAGAAACAAAAATAGCTTCTTAGCAAAGGGAAATTTCTCAAGCAATAATTGTGCTAGGTCTCTTTGGGAGTGGTCTAAGTGGGGAAAGGAAAACTGACAATTTGCTGTTATTGGCAGAGAGGTTTCTTATTGGATATTAACTAATTTACCGCATGGTGAAGTCACCATGGAAGGCCAAAACTCCATCCAATCAAAACAGGCTGACATTTCTGGCTGTCTTTCCATACAGGTCTTACTAAAAAAGGACATTTTAGACTGCATCACATTTTAGACTGCACAGGGCCTTTAAGGTGGCCTCCCTGTCATTACTCTAGTCTGATCTATTCACCTCTCATTTATATCTCCATTCACTCATTTTGGCCGAAAACCGCTGGCTTTTGCTGAACCCCTCTGGAGGGAGGATGAGAGAACGCTCCTTCCCTCACACAATCCATCCCTAAATCAATGGTCATTCGCAGAATCCAACCCTAGTCTATTACATTTGGAATGGCATTAGCAACACTAGGAGTGGACTGCACAGGCTGTAGATTCCTCAACGTGTGTGTGTGTGTGTGCAAGTATATGTGTGACTGTGCCACTGTATCTACAGTAAATAAAGAAAAAAGTCTCATTCTAAACATGCTCTTAATAATTGAATGGATACACAACCATTGGTCAATGTATCTGCCTTAGCCCTGGGTCCAGCCCCTGCCTGGCCTCCAAACAAGCTCTGGAAATCCTCACCCCACATACCTGCAGTAAAAGTGTCAGGAGCTGCACTTTTATTACGCACACACACACACACACACACACACACACACACACACACACACACACACACACACACACACACACACACACACACACACACACACACACACACACACACACACACACACACACACACACACACACACACACACACACACACACACACACACACACACACACACACACACACAGCGTTGACGTCTCAGTAGCCCTGTCTTGATACACACACGTCCAGCCCTGCCTGTCTCTCTCCAGTCTTCCATAATGGAGATCACCAAACATTTACAGATGAATAGTCTAGATCCATATTGACATAGACAGACATGCCTTGATACAGTACTAATGACATTAACCGCACAGAGGCTGTCACAGACTCAGGCGTTATTAAGCTGTCAGTCACTGCTGCATGCCAAATGGCACCCTATTCCCTATATAGTGCACTACCTTTGACAAGAGCCTCTGATAAAAAGTATCACACTATAAAGGGTATAATGGGGCAATTTAAGATGAATAAAATTAATATTCAGTTAAGAGTAATCAACACAATGCATATGTTTTCCCTTTATATTATAGACATTATTTCCAGTGTTCTATTTGGGACACGCATTTAGGACCTTGAGCGTGGCTGAGGTGCACCCGTGACCAGCTCAGAAACCAGACTGCATACTGGAGAAGGTAAGGTGGGATTCTAAATCTGTTTGTTAACTTGGCTTTTGAAGATTTTAGAAAGGCAGGGCAGGATGGATATAGGTCTATAAGGGTTCTCATATCTGTTGATAGTGATTGATGCCAAACTGGAGGTAAAAGGAGCGAGGACACGGATCGTTATTGTATTCTGTGACCCTGTGTGGTTCTGTAGCAGCTGATGTGACTTCCTACAGGCCTCTCGGCGGGTGTTACCAGAACATTGGTTCTGTGGGATTAGAATATAAGGGCCTACTTAGAGAACACCAGTTAGACATGTTCTCTGCTTCTATGCCGGAGGTTGTCTCCCTGTTGCAACTTGTATTAAACCAGATTGAAATATATGTTTCATTTAAACAGGCAATTCAATTAAGAACAAATTCTTATTTACAATGACGGCCTGGCAATAGATGGGGAATAATAAAACATAATAATAAAACATGTAAGACAAAACAGACAACACAGACAGAAGACACTGGCAACAGCACTAATATAACAGCAAACAAACAGTGTGTGTGTGTGTGTGTGTGCACGTGTGTGGTGTTTGTGAGGTAAAACAACATGCTTCCATACATACTGCAATGCCAACTAGTGACATCAGGTGACAACTAGAACCAACTACGTCTCAACAACCAGTTCATCTATTTGTCCTTTGAACTCAAGGGACACCAGGTACTGGAGTTTGAGGTTGGCATGGAGGGAATACCAACACCAGGGGGCTGAGTAATGACCTTTTTCCATGCTCAGTTGTAATCTTCAGGAGTCTTAGCATAAAACAAGATTGAGATCTGTGCTTGTGTGCATTTTCATTAAGAGTAAACAAAAGGATAGATAAAATGACAATTTTCCAAAAATGTCCTTATAAATAAGAATGTACCAGTGTTTGAGCCTGGTGTTGCCAACTGACAGCACTGGTGAGTTAGACGTCTCTGATTGGTGACAAAATGAAGGGCTGCATGATGTACAGAGTAAAGAGCCTACAGTGTAGAGCTTGAGGCTTGCACATACATAGTCTCACCATAGTCCAATACAGAGTGAAAAGTACAACAAATCAACTATTTTCTGGCGGCAAAGGAACACTATGCTTTGGGCCGGCATTAAAAACCCAATATGCAGCTGGAGTTTCCTGACAAGGTTCTCTACAAACAATTGTACGTTTTGACTTGCTCTATAAAATGGTCTTCCAAGCCAGTAATGACATGGTTTTCAGAGTGTTTAGTGTTAGAAAATACTATGCATTTTGTTTTAGAGGAATTTAGAACAAGCTTCAAATCGTACCGATTCTGTTGAAGGATGTAAAAAGCTGTAAAGCCAAAGTCAAACTGCTGCCACTTGAAGAAAGAACAGTGTCATCCGCATAGAAATCGGCTGTCTCAATATGACTCCCAATGTTGTTGATCTAGATAATAAACAAGGGACCTAAAATTGATCCTTGAGGCACACCCGAGCACAACTCTCCAGAGTCCGACTCACAACCATCTGCCTTAACACACTGGTTTCTCTTTGACAGGCAGTTCAAACCACTCCAGAGTATGACCAGTAATCCCTGCTCCAAGACATGGACCACAGTGTCAAACGCCTTTGACAAGTCTATGAATTGAAATACACAATGCAGCTTCCTATCCAGTGCACATCATTCAAAACCTTTAAAATTGCTGTAACAGTACTGTGGCCAGACTTGAAACGCAATGGGAGGCACACATCAACGTGTGGTCTCCTTTTCTTTCACCCGGAAATTCCTATTATAGAGGTAACATGGTGCCTTTTGGAACGCAGTCATAGACATTGACCACCAGCTGCCCATACATACTGATCTGAAGTCAGTTTTGATAATGGACTAATTTTAGGATTTAAGGGTTGACTTGTAAGATGGGATGATGTCAAGATGAATTTAGAGTTATGTAGGTTAGGCTCAAACACAAGAGGGATCTGCATGGGGTGATGCATCCGTGTGTCTGGAGACGGAATAGGGGGTTACTAAAGGGATAGTATACATCCACCCCCCCACCCCCTTATACAAAGACCGGACACACACAAACACACACACACACACTTTAAAGAGAAGAGCAGTGATGTGTTAGTGTGTGACATCTGGGACTGTAATCAGTGGTTCTCTATCAAGAGCTGCCAAAGCATATCCACTTTACAGATCAATCTACACTGGCCCACGCCAACACACACACACGTTATTTACATAAATTCTTTAAACCTAACACACACACAATGGTCATTTTATATTATGAAAGCTGCTGTTAAATGTCAAAACACAGGCCTAGTTCTTATTTCAAAAATCTGAAACAGGCCAAACGCATCAGTCACCTGTTGTGATTGATCCCCTGGCATCAACATCACACACACTCACTATAAACACAGCAGGTTGAGAAACACGCCATATTATATTTCTGCATGAAGTTTCTGCATGAAGTAATTCTCTGCTTGCTTATTTAAAGTTTTCAGACAGATATTAAAAAGACAGCAACATAGAAACAAATGAACAAAGGGAATATTGTTTTTGGGGAGGAGCAACATTTTCAAAGAGCCCGAAATGGAGAGAAGTCATCGTGGATAAACTGGTTCCATATGGAGTTGAACAACAAGTCCGGTGCAACGAGGATACGTCATCCATTTTGTTTGGGTGACAGTCTTGTACAACAATGGAGACTAGACACATGAACAGCCACACACATCGTGCATGTGTACACAGCAACAACACAACAGTACGACAACACCGCGCGTTTGTTCATGTGCATGGGAGAGATGGAGTGGAAAATGAACAAGATCGGCTGTGCTGATTGGATATTTCATGAAGTCACAGCCAAGATGAAATGAAAGAAAACGTTGCATTGTGTGCTTTTGAGTGTGTGTGTGTAGCCAAGTGCAGGAGACAGCCTCCATTGAGATCTCCAATGAGCTGTGCCTCTCCTGAGACAGGAAAACACACACAAACACTATGATATCAGCTCTTCCAGCTACCTAGAATACTCTATGGCTCTGACAGTTCTGTTAAGAAACACTTATTATATAGAATATGAGGGATTCAATCTAGATTTATACTGTTAGCTTCTCCTCATGGAGAATGTAGCAGTGGTGTGTAGTTTCTGTGCGTGCGTGCACATGAATGTGTGTGTGTAGCTTTGACTAAGGGTGCTACTGGGCCTCAATGGTCGAGGGTGTCGCTGATAGAAATGGATTAAATAGACGAAAGTATATTCTGTTCCCAAGGACACACACAAACAGAGTCTAAACATCTTTCTGGACTCTCTGTATCCTTCTGAGTTATAGAGAGAAGCCAGGTCACTGGAGGAGTGATATCACAGAGAGGGAGAGACAGAGAGACAGACAGAGAGACAGAGAAAGAGAGTGAGAGAGAGAGTAACAGAGAAGGCCAGACAAGTAGGCTGAGATAACCAGACCAGTGTGTGTGTTCTAGGCAGCTGCAGGGTCCTACAGAGAAACAGCAGAGTGCCTTGTCATCCCCCGCAGCCACAAAGAGAGAGAAAGCAAAGGGATGGAAAGAGAAAGAAAGGGAGGGAGGGAGGGGTGCTGGCCCTGAGAGTCTGTGGGATGCCTCCCCCTGTCACACATACATCAAAGAGTGTTTGGCCGGGGACAGAGACAGAGTTGTGTCGGGAAAACAACGCGCGCACACACGCACACACACAAACTTAGCCTGGGCTCTCTCACAGCACTCCTCTGTCATTTACTATATTAGCTGTGGTCTGGGTGCTGAAATGGCCCATTATGTGGTCTTTCTGTGTGGATGTACAGTGCATTTGGAAAGTATTCAGACCCCTTCCCCTTTTTCCAACATTTTGGTAAGTTACAGCCTTATTCTAACATTGATTAAATAAAACTAATTCCTCAATCTACACACAATACCCCATAATGATAAAGCAAAAACAGATTTTTTTAAAGATTTTTGCAAATGTATTAAAAATAAAAACAGAAATAACTTATTTACATAAGTTATGAGACTCGAAATTGAGCTCAGGTGCATCCTGTTTCCATTGATCATCCTTGAGATGTTTCTACAACTTGAGGCACACACCTGTCTATATAAGGTCCCACAGATGACCAAGCATGTCAGAGAAAAAGCCAAGCCATGAGCTCGAGGGAATTGTCTGTAGAGCTCCGAGACAGGATTGTGTCGAGGCACATATATGGGGAAGGGTACCAAAAAAACGTCTGCAGCATTGAAGGGCCCCAAGAACTTAGTTGCCTCCCTTATTCCTAAATGGAAGAAGTTTGGAACCACCGAGACTCTTCCTAGAGCTGGCCGCCCGGCCAAACTGAGCAATTGAGGGAGAAGGGTCTTGGTCAGGGAGGTGACCAAGAACCAGATGGTCACTCATAGCTTCAGAGTTCCTCTGTGGAGATGGGGGAACCTTCCAGAAGGACAACCATCTCTGCAGCAGTCCACCAACCAGGCCTTTATGGTAGAGTGACCAGACTGAAGCCACTCCTCAGTAAAATGCACGACAGTCTGCTAGGCGTTTGCCAAAAGGCACCTAAAAAAAAGGCACTCTCAGACCATGAGAAACAAGATTCTCTGGTCTGATGAAACCAAGATTGAACTCTCTAGCCTGAATGCCAAACGTCACATCCGGAGGAAGCCTGGCATCATCCCTACAGTGAAGCAAGGTGGTGGCAGCATAATGCTGTGGGGATGTTTTTCAGCAGCAGGGACTGGGAGACTAGTCAGGATTGAGGGAAAGATGAACAGAGCCAATTACAGAGAGATACTTGATGAAAACCTGCTCATGAGCGCTGAGGAACTCAGATTGGGGTGAAGGTTCACCTTCCAATAGGACAACGACTCTAAGCACACAGCCAAGACAATGCATGGGTTGGCTTCGAGACAAGACTCTGAATGTCTCTGAATGACCCAGCCAGAGCCCGGACTTGAACCCGATCAAACATCTCTGGAGAGACCTGAAAATAGCTGTGCAGCGCCGCTCCCCATCCAACCTGATTGAGCTCGAGAGGATCTGCAGAGAAGAATGGGAGAAACTCCCCAAATACAGGTGTGCCAAGCTTGTAGCGTCATACCCAATAAGACTAGGCTGTAATCGCTGCTAAAGGTGCTTCAACAAAGTACTGAGTAAAGGGTCTGAATACTTATGTAAATGTTATAATTCAACCATTTTTTCCTTTGTCATTATGGGGTATTGTGTGTAGATTGATGAGGAATAAAATCTATTTAATCCAATTTAGAATAAGGCTGTAACATAACAAAATGTGGAAGAAGGGGTCTGAATACAAATGCACTGTACATCCACACAGAAAGACCACATAATGGGCCATTTCAGCACCCAGACCACAGCTAATACTGTAAATGACAGGGGAGTGTGGAAAAAGTCAAGGGGTCTGAATACCTTCTGAATGGACTGTATGTTGTGTGTGTTTACAGTCCTAACTCTAGGGTCTAGGGCTGGAAACCAGCTGGTTATGAGTGTGGTGGCTTTTGGTCCAAATATGAGCGAAGAGTGAGGGCTTGATGAAACAGCGTGGGTTCAAACCTGTTCTTAAGGCTCTGCACACATCACACAAAAACACTGATTAAAGCTCTGGGTCTAGCAGCTCAATTCCACCGGACTTACTTACACACACGCACGCACGCACGCACGCACACACACACACACACACACACACACACACACACACACACACACACAGCCCACGCAACCTACTCTCTTCATCACTTTCAGGATAATGTCCCAATGGAAATGGAGTTGCCATCTATAGGCAGAAAACATATATAATATGTTGGAGTTCATTACATAGCTAATCTCAGATATGTGGTATGAGCACAACACTAAGCATTTAATAACCGTTACACTGCCACAGCTCTCTCTCAGGGTTGGGCTAGATTACCTGGCTGGAGGGTGTGTGTGAGTTTGTATGGAATGTGTTTATGTGTAAATAGTATGTGAATGTATGTGATGTGTGTATGCAGTGTATGTACCTCACAAGTACTTATGGTGTGCAAGTGTTTTCAGTGTGGGTGTGTGTGTGTGTGCTCTGTGCTCCCCGTCTCCAGCGCCCATATATCAAATCTCCCACCATGCCTGTGCGTCCACCCCCGCTGTGCAAATTTGTCCAATTAGCCACGGCCCCACGACACACACACACACACACACACACACACACACACACACACACACACACACACACACACACACACACACACACACACACACACACACACACACACACACACACACACACACACACACACACAGTCTCCACAGGGGAGGAATCCAGTGTGAAATGAGGGCTGCCACTGTGGGCAGATTAACCAATAATAAAGCGCATTTCACAGACACGCTGGCTCATTGAGGGGCCTGACGGATCTAAGACCAAGACAGAAGAGGGAGGGTCTGCCACAAATACCCCCTCCCCTCCGGCCTCACTCACACCCTCCTTCACTCAGTAAGCTACAATCCACACACACCTTCCCCAGTCTACCCTCCAAGCCCAAGTGCCCACATACAGCCCTAAAACTCCAAATCAAATCAACGTTTATTGGTCCCGTACACAGATTTGCAGGTGCAGCAAAATGCTTGTGTTTCTAGCTCCAACAGTGCAGTAATACCTAACAAAACACAACAATACACACATCTAAAAAGTTAAAAAATAAAGAATTGAAGAAATATCAGAACTCCACCCCTACTGATCCTCAGAGCGGGGGTCAATGTGTGTGTGTGATCTTGGCCTCTCGCACCTCGTCCGGATCCTCCCGACACCCCTGGTCTGGGTGGGCGACGTAAGACCCCTGGCTGAGCCCAGATTATCCCTCTAAGAGCCTTACACAGGACCCAGACCCAGGGTAGGGAGACAGATGACCGTTTACACACAATAATACAGGATACCAACTCAACTGTCAATACCAGACTGTTACATATAACAAACGACACAGCACTCCCCCAGGTATTAATGACAGAACAGGAGACAAAACAGGCAACCACACAGCAGAAAAACATGCTAAAATGACACGTTGGTGAGAACACACGTATTGAGACAGAGACCTAGACTAAATGTGTGTGTTTTTAGGCTTAAAGAAAATGACTGTTGATGACTGTCCAGTGACTGTTGAGAAAGATCAGCTGACAACAGGGGAAAGTCCTTGTGGCGGCACGGAGAGACGGCTGACAGGAGGGAATAGACCCCACTGGGACAGTCATGGGGTAGCTTCCCATTTCTGTAGTTTCCCATGCTTCGCAGTATGTTGGAAACACCCGCTTTAGCTACAGAAAGTCAACATACGAGAATACCCCTAGAGTCTGCGAGAGTGGGGCGGAAGATGACTCATTGGCTGACAACATGGTAACGACTGGACTGGAAACGACTACGAGTAATGAGAGCACAGCACAAGAGAACACCACAGCAACTGTCACAAGTTCTGCTGCAACAGTGGGCCACAAACAGATGCAGGTATGTGTCTGTGGTTGGAGGAAAGTTACATCACACCATGGGCTGAGGATCCACCAGGGGAAAAAGGGGTGTTTGGGTAAAGAGAGACAGAGAACTCGCATTGATTACTTTCTGCGAAAGCAATCAAATCAGTCGAATGAAGCACAGCAACTGGACGCAAACCATAGTTTGCAGTGCATCAGTACCACTGTCATGGAGGACATAAACTCAAGCACCGAAGTAGCAACTGAGGTGGAACCAACAACAGGAGTGGAACTCACCCAGCCTCCCAGACCTGCAGTCGAGAGGAGACTACCAGGGCACAGACCGTATGTGAAGTGGCCTGGCGCCAGTGACAAGAAGTTGTGGGAAACAGTGAATACTGACCTTACTTTGACCCTCGAGAGACTTCGAGGCACAGTGGAGAAGAAGTTGGAGAGGATGGGGGACATCATCTATGAGTACGGGACAGAAAGATTTGGAGTGGAAGAGGCAAAAGGCGGGAGAAAGGTTCCAACCCCACCAGTTTCCAGGAGGCAACAAGAAATCAAGCGCCCGTTCAAGAAAGGCGGCAGCTTAAGAAACAGTGGAAGAAGGCCTCGGAAGTGGAAAAGGAGGGCATAGAGGCACTTCAGGCTGACATCAAAACCCGGTTGGCATCCCTCCGTAGAGCAGAGAACCTACGGAAACGCAGAAGGAAGAAAGAACAAACTAGAACTCGATTCTACAAAGATCCTTTCAAGTTCCTTAAAAGTCTCTTCACAAAGGAAAAAAGTGGAGCTCTAAAAACAACAAAGAAAGACCTAGAGGAGCACCTGAGAACAACAAACGTTGACTCAAAGCAACATGAACATCTGGCCATCCCATCAGATATCCCACCCATTGAACCCCCGGAACATCATATTGAGATCAGCTCTCCGACATGGAAAGAGGTGGAAAACACAGTTCGACGGGCAAGAACAGCATCAGCCCCGGGGCCAAATGGAGTCCCGTACAAAGTGTATAAGAACGCACCAGACGTCCTGAGGTTCCTCTGGAGGCTTATGAGAACAGCTTGGCAGAAGAAGATAATACCCAAAGTGTGGCGTAGGGCAGGCGGGGTCCTGATCCCTAAGGAGAAGGATGCAGTGAACATCAGCCAATTCCGCCCAATCTCCTTATTGAATGTTGAGGGTAAAATCTTCTTTAGGGTCATTGCCCAGAGGATGGCCGAGTACCTGCAAAGGAATGCGTACGTCGATACATCTGTACAGAAGGCAGGAATATCAGGGTTCTCTGGCTGCTTGGAACATTCCAGCATGATCTGGCACCAGATCCAAATGGCCAAGGTGGAGAAAAGGGACCTCCATGTAGTCTTCCGACCTTGCCAATGCATTTGGCTCTGTGCCCCATGAACTCCTGTGGTCTGCCTTCAGATTTTTCCACATACCGGACACCATCACAAACCTGGTGAAGTCGTACTTCCAGGATCTGCAGTTCTGCTTCACCACCTCAGAGTTCACCACCTCATGGCAGTGCCTGAATGTAGGTATAATGGCGGGATGTACCATTTCTCCGTTGGCATTCACAATGGCAATGGAGGTTATCATCAGATCCTCAAAATGGGTTGCTGGTGGACAGCGAGTCGACTCTGGTTTCCGCCTCCCTCCACTCAGAGCCTACATGGACGACATTACAACATTGACCACCACTGTCCCATGCACCAGGAGACTGCTCAGAAAACTCGAGGAGAACATCAGCTGGGCCCGTATGAAGATTAAACCATCCAAGTCACGCAGCATCTCGATTGTGAAGGGAGTACTCTCTGACCTGAAATTCTTCATCGGAGATGACCAAATCCCAACAGTGTCTGAGCAGCCGGTAAAAAGCCTTGGAAGGTGGTATGATGCAAGCCTGAAGGACAAAGACCAGGTGCAACAGCTGCGCAAAGACATCAGTAGTAGCCTACAGTCCATCGACAACACCCAGCTACCTGGAAAGTTAAAGGCCTGGTGTCTGCAGTTTGGTCTCCTACCCGGGTGTTGTGGCCCTTAGCACTGTATGAGGTTCCAATCTCAACAGTGGAGAAGATGGAAAGAGGAGTCACAGGCTACTTAAAGAAGTGGCTCGGAGTTCCACGATGCCTTACCACCATAGGCCTCTATGGAGATGGTGTCCTCAAGCTGCCCCTCACCAGTCTAACAGAGGAATTCAAGTGTGCAAAAACCAGGCTCCAGATGACACTGAATGAATCTCGAGACCCAGTGGTGAGCAACAACGCGCCGACCTTGGCAACTGGGCGCAAATGGAGGCCAGGAAAAGCAGTCCAGGAGGCAACAGCAGCCCTCAGACATGCTGACATTGTGGGTCATGTTCAGCAAGGAAGAGGAGGCCTTGGGCTAACTAGCCGTGCTGCTTGGAGTAAGGCCACTGCACCAGAGCGGCGGAAGATGGTAGTGCAGGAAGTACGCCATCAGGAGGAGGCTGCAAGGAGGGCCAAGGCAGTCTCTCTTGCCAAACAGGGACAGTGGACTCGATGGGACAGTGTGGAGAAGAGGAAGATCAGCTGGAAGGATCTGTGGGCCATGGAAGCGAGGCGGTTGAGCTTTTCAATCAGAGCAACATATGACGTCCTTCCAACACCAGTAATCTTCACCAATGGTATGGTGAAGATCC
The DNA here is from genome assembly GCF_036934945.1 of Oncorhynchus masou masou. Lineage (NCBI taxonomy): Eukaryota > Metazoa > Chordata > Actinopteri > Salmoniformes > Salmonidae > Oncorhynchus > Oncorhynchus masou. The sequence continues at coordinate 60,805,770 of NC_088220.1, forward strand.
GGACTGTGCCCTCTGTTCCATGCCAGCCAACCTCAGGCACATTCTCACAGGGTGTAAAACAAGCCTCACCCAAGGACGCTACACTTGGCGTCACAACCAAGTCCTTAAAAACCTTGCGTCCGCCCTGGAGGACAAGCGAGCTGCCACCAACTCCCTTCCACCCACAGCAGCATCACACTCCTTACGGACAAACTTTGTCCGCGAAGGGGTTAAACCACCGAAGAGCGGCTCTACACCATTAGAGCGAGACCAGCTGCGCTTGGCCCGCGACTGGAAAATGCTAGCTGACATTGGCCGGCAACTTGTGTTTCCTCCGGAGATCGCAACCACCACCCTAAGACCTGACATGGTGCTCTGGTCCCGTTCACTCAATAAGGTCTTCATCATTGAGCTCACAGTACCCTGGGAAAACTCAGTAGATGAGGCTTATGAGCGAAAACATCTGCGCTATGCTGATCTAGCTGCCGAAGCACGGCATCATGGCTGGAACACAGAAGTCCGACCAGTGGAGGTGGGCTGCAGAGGTTTTGTGGCAACATCTACAACCAGACTGCTTAGAGACCTGGGAATTAAGGGCCAGAGCCAGCGTTCGGCAATCAAAGCTGTATCAGAGGCGGCAGAAGGCAGCAGTCAGTGGCTCTGGATGAAGAGGAAAGACCCCAGCTGGGCCCCGAAGTGAGAGGGCCAGGAGGTATGCGGTCAACAATGCTTGACTCAGGGAGGAGGCCGCCCCTGCCATGCATAGTCCCATGGGATGTTGGCTATCAACAACAAGGCAACTCCTATGTCTAATTGGGAATGGGACGCAAGCGTAGGATTGATCACCCTGTCGCTGGCCGCCTTTGGGGAGGGTGTATAGTGTGAAAGGCCGAAACACCCTAGGAACCAAAGGTAC